>NC_064601.1:23837206-24167206 GCF_943734735.2 Anopheles gambiae | reverse complement strand
CCTGGGCACCGCCCGTTGCAGAACTAACCCGCACAACCGCTCAGCTGATGCGCCCGAGACACACAGCCGGATAACCGGGTGGGCATCATCACTCTCGCCTTCCGATCGAACGCCCTCCTACCACGCTAAAATCACTTTCAAACACCGTGCCACACATCATTATCTTTCGCTCGTCGCCTTTCGCAAGGGAGGACGCCATGGTGGCGCATTGGGAGCGAGAGGACCACGCGCATCTGCTCACCACATGCAAAGCATCCTGCTGGCACATTCGTTGCAGGGTGCGGATGACGATAACGGAACTTCCCCTCGTCTCTCCCTCACACACACACACTCTCATGCGCGCTCACAGTCAACCAACAACAGGACACGCGAGAACTACACTCCCGGAACCACGGCTTATCTTTGATCTGTGTCAGCAATAAAACCGCCCCAGGCACGACTATTTTTCTCGCTCCCGAGCTTTTCAAGTGATTGTTGCTGGTAAGGTGGTGGGGGTTTCTCTTCTTTACCAGCACATCGGGGCCACCCATTTGCGGCCATCACCCATCTCTCTCTCTCTCTCTCTCTCTCTCTCTCTCTCTCTCTCTTTCTATCTCTCTCTTTCAGTCTTCAAACCCTCCTTTTATGTTCCAACATTCAACAACTGCTGAGCGTGACATATTGTTGTTGGCCACCGCGTCATCGCTTCCTCCTGATGTGCGGGGGGCTGTTGCTGTGTTGTTGTGTGTTGCGGTCGTCTTCGCTCCACCAACTGCCGGGACACTTGTTTCGTCTTTGGCACAAGGATAGTGCTCGGCCTCGAGGAATATCTCACAACAAGCCGGGCACGCCAGGCCCTGAGCATCAAACGTGTGAAAGTCAATGTGTTGATAAAGGAAAATAAATGATCCACGACTGGTGCACGTCAACGCTGTCACCGGCTTGGGGCGTGTTCCTGCTGGAAGCGGATCGTCGGATCGCTTGTAATCTGTAACCCAATGCCAACTGTGCATGCGGTAAACGATGCATGGAAACTACCGAGTTCATTGCGGGTAGTTTGAGGTTTTTTGTCACCGTTTTTGCCATTAAACGTAAACACATCCTGGTGCCATGACCAGGATTTGATTGAAATTTTAAACAATACAGATAAAACTTAATGAATGTCGTCTAAAAAGATAGTATGTATTGTTCTATATCTTCACGCAAATTAAAATTAGTTAAATTGCCCTTCTTCTTCTTCTTCTTCTTCTTCTTCTTCTTCTTCTTCTTCTTCTTCTTCTTCCTTTTCTTCTTCTTCTTCTTCTTCTTCTTCTTCCTTTTTTTCTTCTTCTTCTTTTTCTTCTTCTCTTTCTTCTTCTCTTTCTTCTTCTCCTTCTTCTTTTTCTTCTTCTTCTGCGTATTATTATTATTATTATTATTGTTATTATTATTATTATTATTATTATTATTATTATTATTATTAATATTATTATTATTATTATTATTATTATTATTATTATTATTATTATTATTATTATTATTATTATTATTATTATTATTATTATTATTATTATTATTATTATTATTATTATTATTATTATTATTATTATTATTATTATTATTATTATTATTATTATTATTATTATTATTATTATTATTATTATTATTATTATTATTATTATTATTATTATTATTATTATTATTATTATTATTATTATTATTATTATTATTATTATTATTATCATTATTATTATCATTATTATTATTATTATTATTATTATTATTATTATTATTATTATTATTATTATTATTATTATTATTATTATTATTATTATTATTATTATTATTATTATTATTAAAATTATTTGTCTTCTTCGTCTTCGTCGTCTTCTTCGTCGTCTTCTTCGTCATCTTCTTCTTTGTCTTCTTCGTCTTGGTGGTCTTCTTCTTTGTCTTCTTATTCTCTTCTTCTTCTTCTTCTTAATACTGTATCCGTTCCGCCCGATGCGGCTTAACATAATTGTCGAAAGATGGCCACCAATTAATATTTCCTCATGTTGCAATCGCCAATGAAATAGTCAAAACATCAATCATAATCAAAGCATTTCGCTAGACATGTTTGGCGTCTTTTATTACCCATTAATAAACCTTCCGATCAAAGGCCTTACAGTACAAACAATTTACCTTCATCTCCATCAGCGAAGGACGCTGTGTACAAATCAATCAAGTGATATCGATCGATTAGGCCTAACTTTTTCCGCTTTAAGTTCTCATCTCACTCATTGGGTTGATTTTTTCACCAGCCGGCCGGTCTGCAGCTAAAATTGATTGGGACTACCCGTTCTCCCGTTTTTCCTGTTTTGCGCCCCGGAACCATCAAATTCCAACGCACCCGTACCCGTGCCGTTGGACTGCCGATCTGGATCTTTCGACGATGGGAAATACGTATTGCCTCCACCGAAACCTGCCAACACGCGGCGTAATGGTTCGTCTATGTTCAGCAAGAATTCCAGTTTTACATTTATCCATTAATGATTCCCCTCTCGCCGTGCCTGTCGAGCCTGTTCCGTGCACTTCCTCTCCTTTCTGGCTGGGAAAATCGAACTTTCTTTGATGTTGCGCTGATCAGAAAACCGTTCGCTCGTTGGCGTCGAATGAATATTTCACCGGCACAAACAACATTCGATCGTCCAGGTGGTACTACCTTTTTCCACGGAGAAAAAGGGAAAAAAATGCGCATAGACATATTAATTTATGATCAAATACGAACTCACCTTCCACCGAAAACTGCCACGCGTACCCGGGAACCTTCGTCAACGGGGCGAAGCTAGCTTACAGAACAAATCAGAAACCGTCCGTGAACTAACCCAAAGCTGGCTAATGAAAACGCCTCATCTTGCCGTCGTCGTTCTTCACCTACCCCGCCCAAAGCTCGAAAGCTCGGGGGGATCTCTTTTCAGCTTCAATTTGTAGAACATTTCGGTACCACCGTTCCTTTTGACCGGTCTCGTCGGCCTCGCTTCTTCTTCGTGTCATCTGAAAATCTCAAACGAACAAGAGTATTCTAGCGAGGTTTACCGTTGCCAGCTGCAATGCAAAAACGTCCCTCCGTCCCGGACCCAAGACGGGACCATTATTGGTCGCATCAAATTCCGCTCGCGTACCCCGAATTCACCTGAAACAGTTGGCTGATTATTGAGATGCCATAAGGTTAATGGAAGGGACGTTCCTTTTTTCCCATCCCAGGCACAACTTGACCCCGGGTCTCAGCGTACTGACATTTAAGGACGCAGGGGACACTTGGCAAAAACGACAACTCATCTGCCCGGTTGGACTGGGTCGGACTGGTTTAGCGGAACTATCAGTATGATAAAATGATGCCGAAGTAGAGCAAGGCTCGTAAAGTTCTGGATAAGAACGTCCACGCCGGTTGACACAACTTTGGCCAGTTTAAACTAAGGTAAGCGAAAACTTTGCACTTCGATCGATGCTTTATGATTGTAGTGAGGCTCAAATCCCAAATGACAAAATTGATGTAATTCTC
Source organism: Anopheles gambiae (assembly GCF_943734735.2). NCBI lineage: Eukaryota > Metazoa > Arthropoda > Insecta > Diptera > Culicidae > Anopheles > Anopheles gambiae. Next base: position 24,163,704 of record NC_064601.1, on the reverse strand, counting down.
CTACCTTCGCCACCGAAAAAACATAAGATTATTTTAATCTCTAAAACAAACTTTATCGTTAACACACAAACGCCACCCGAAGGATGAGCGTGGAAAAATATCATGATAAAGTTTCACTCCACCATCAAAGCACCCTGTCGCGTTGGTATGCCACATCTTACGCATAGAAATTTCTTTCCGTTTCAAATCCATTCCTTCATTCCATGAATTGCCATGCCAGGACCTTCCCTTACCTCGAAAGAAATTAAATGAGCCAAAGCCAACCGATGCCGGATCCGAAGTTGATTGAGCGGTGGTGCCATTTGCCCGACCTCCATTCAGTTGCAAATTGAAAGGAAAATGCTCGGCCACAATTCGCTCGCTCGTCATCGAACCTGCAATCGAACGGATCCAGCAAAAGGATCCGTCCCTCCACGCCCACCCGCCCGCACACTCGCAATCGTAGACAAATGAACCCAATTGAGCGAAAGGGTTCCAGGGCCCGGCGACCGCTTTGATGTGCACCTGATCGGCGTACTGTGAAACTCGTTTCTTGCAAGACGCTCGTTTCACTGCACCCTCAACCGAGGTGCGGGCGAAGTTTGTGGAAGGCAAACAAGTTGAATCAATCGATAAAAACAACTCGTAATAATTATACTGTTTGAATTTCAATCAAATGCAAATTCTATCCGACTCATGTACCCTCCCCGAACGATTCTTTCTTCCAATAATGATGATGATAAATTCACCCGCCTTTTTATGGCATTCCACCACCGACACTTGGGGGCACTTTTGAAGTGGCATGTTTTTACCTGCAATTTTAAACTCTTCTCCCTTGCTTTTATTCATTTTCCAACCATTTTCCTTTATACTGACCTGCCAAATGAACGATTCTCTCACGCGGCGCTCCTCCGATTTCGTGCGGTACAATCGCAATTTGATTTGGACGTTGCCAGCGCCGCACCCAAACCACAGCCGTGGCTTTTATTGCGTCCCGGAAACGTGCCCGTCCTGTGCAGCGCTGCAAGACGTCGAAAAATGACACCGGTGGCGGTGTTTTCCATCAAACGTTTCATGCAAATGCAGGCAGCGCGAACGAGCGCGAATGCATCGCGCCGGTTAGGTGCAAGCGAACCAAGCGCAACCGAGCGCTTTTGACGCAGCGCTACGCTTTTATGAAACGAAGAAAGATTTATGGCGACGTTTTAGCGGGCGCAGTCCAACCCACCCACGGGCACTAACCTTTCGCTGGGAAACGCGGGTGGGAAAACCCATGCTGTGCAAAAGTTATTGTGCTACGGATGAATGGGAAATCTGTCACCATGAATCTTTTCCGGCGAAGAATTTTCGTACCTGCACACTGGCGCAAACGTGGAGAGTGATGGGTACGCGCCTTGCCGGTTTGGTTGCTCGGCGCCGGTGACGCACGGTACACTACGCGCCAAAGATTTTCACAAACACTTCCCCCCCCCCCCCCCCCCCCGGCAGGATGGAAGCTACGGAAACGGGAACAGTGTGCTAGCTGCGCCCGGTTTTGCAGCTGGTCAATAAATAACACACAACAAATGGTCACGATTATTGGTTCCGTTGAATTATGCGTTTCTTTTTAACGGCTGCAACTGCGTTACGGGACGTGCTGCTTGATCTTAAACGGTTGCTGCATGAAATGTCTGAACTATGCAGCATTGGTTTAGATTTTCTTTCGTAGCATATGTTTTTTTTCTGCAGTATTCTATTCTATAATAGTGAAAACAAGTGAATGAAACCAAAACGATCTTAATAAGGTCTTCAGTCATCTTCTTTCCTGGCGCTCCCGAAGTTATGCAAGCAAGCCGTGAACTCATCTCGTGAACGCTAAGGAACTAATATGTTGCACACATTTAGGCGCTCGTAAGCACCCTTCCATGTACAAAGAGCTGCCAGGATGAGATTTACAATTCTGCCACAAAATGTGCTTCTAGTAGTTCATGTTCACCTCTCGCCCTCCCCTGCTCGCAAGGCATTGCGTGTCCAATTCGACACGAGCTAAGCGCCAACCAGAAGCCAATCCGACTGAAATTGCAACGAAACAGTATCGGCGGTAGTAAGCCCCAGAAATCCAAAAAGCGTGTAGCAAAAAGTAGTTACATTTGCCCGCGTCCAGTTCCACTCAGTTTCCAATTCGGCCGAACGTTCACAACACAGCGTCATACGAGACGCTGTGCCGTGACTGACCTTTCTGGCCGGAAGCACTTCGGTTTGGTGCTTCGATGAGCCTTAACCCACCGGGAACGCATCGCGTGCGTCCGGAAAGGTACCACCAGTTTCGTGGTGGTGCAAAAAAGCGTGAAGTCTTCGGTGTAACGCTGTCGACGTATTTGGCTTGTACTTTTTGCCCCCTTTTATCTCTCCCCATCCTGAATGCGATGCGTGATGAGCATGCACTGAAATGAAACCGGATGTACCGAGCCGTCCGGTGGTACGAACCGCAAACTTGACCGTGTGCCGTTTGCGTTGGCAAGCGAAAAACAAAACCCATCGAGCAATATACCCAACGGGGGCAATAAAGTTGGACAGGATGCTGAACACTTGCACTTGCCGATTCATGGGCGTTGCTGGTTTGATTTTACAATTTGTCCGATACAGCGAAGAGCGCTGGACAGTGGTGACGAGATTGGAAAACAGTTTACCAATTCAAAATCAACCTGGTCAATGGTAAGGGTAAGTATTATTAACTGTGGTCCATCTTTTTAGTGTGCCTCGTATGACTTCAAACTTCCGAGAATGAGTCTTGGACAGTCAAAAATTGAACCTTTTCCCGTACGATGTCCATGATAATCCTATCAATGGCATTGTAAAACGAGAAAATCTGCAACTTTTGCAATGCTTTGCTCTCCCGTGCCATTCTCATCAACTCCTACTCTTCCCGTTTGGAGAATCTAAGCCGTCTAAGTCTTTGGGCAAGGGTGGCCGTGCAAGTTTAAATCCCCTGTACGCCGAATCAGAATAATACCTGAAGCGAAATCGACTTAAGAGCTGCATCAAATGCCCCATCTCAGAACCTTTCGTTTCGAATCTCTTCTGTAAAACCGAAACCTCACTCTGCTCACAAATGCACCAGCAAAAACCATCGGCAACCTAATGACTGCGTTTGTGCCTACGTCTGGTCGGGCTTTGTGTACCTCGACACGAAACGGACTCGATTGTTTACCGTAAGCAATCCGGCAACAGGTGCAAGCTATTGCCGCAAATCCCTGCATTGACTTGCATTCTACACACCCTGTCTAGGGCGGATGTGCTTTCGCTTGTGGCCTATGCAAGCCACCAAGCAATCCCCTTCCCCCCTCCCCTCCCCCCCCACCAAGCGCACAATCTGGTCAGCTTCGTCAACTTCAATTCCGGAAATCGATACTTGACACAGGCAATCCGCCCTCTTGCACGCTGGGTTGAAATGACAAAATTGATAAATGTACATTTAACATAATCGGATGAAATTCGACTTATGATAGTGTGCTGTTGAGCGGGTATGCTTGTGTGTGTATGTGTGTATGCATGAGGCTTCCTCGATTACTAGTACTAAATGTTAGCACCTAACTTTTAAATCTGCTTCCCAGTGCAAAACCTCCCCCAGTGTGAAGTGTGAAAGGGATTTTAGTGATGCCATGAATAAGTGATACGATAAATGTGGCACAAGGATTGTCATAATTCAGTGGAAGCGTGAAAGCTTGTTTTTTTTCCTGTACTACTTACTGCTGAAATGATTGTGCTTTTACAATGTGGGTCGGTGGAAGCGATAATCCGAAAGTGAGTGTAATTATAAATGACAGTGCGAGGGTTGTTATAATCTCCCGTAACACGATCTGAGTGCATTCATTATCATAGCATAATCACGATATTATTTGCAACTCTGTTGCATTACACCATGTGTGTCATTTGTTCAGTTGAGATTTATATTTAAATTATTTAATGCATATATTTTACCCTTTTCTATGATACCCACCCAGTTTTACAAATTCATCTATGTAGGAACAGATGTAATAGTTCTAATGCGCCTAAAGTTATGCAATTAAGTAAGACATTTTGTTGGAAAATAATAACATTTATAGACACATAAACTGACTAATTCAAATTGCTTTTATGCTGGATATTTCTAAAACATAATTTAAAAACAATATGTGTCATGCACAGAGCATTCTCAAACTTCCGTTCGTGTGACTACGTCATGCCCTCCCTTCCCGAGGCATATCACTGTATTACGTTCAACATCGACGAGCAGTAAGAAAAGTATCCCAGCGGTACAAAATCCCGTCTCAAAAGGTTCACGAAAAGACATGTTCATGACCACCCTTCTCGCACGTTCCATCCCGCCAAACACCCACCATTTGCGTTTTGTACGTGCTGCATCGAAAACGCTGCTCCAACGCAGAACAACCCAGATACCTGCTGCTGCCGTTGCGGTTGCTGCCACTGCAACCCGAACGTATACAACGCATATATATTTCACTCGGAACGCAAACATTAATTATCATTAGAATTTGCATAAAAGAAAAATCACGCGCACTCCCGCCGCTGTGCACGCTGCAGGGGCGCTCCTACTACTCTAGCCAACCGCTCGGGTGACGTCCGCACCGTCCAACACGACATAGCCCCCATCGACTCCGGCGAGTAGGGGAGTTAACGGTGTGAACGGATGACTTTTTTGGTGTTGGCATGTTTTTCTACCGTCCAACCAGCACGGCACCAACGTACCGGCTCAAGGTGGCAAGATGCAACGGTTTTGAAGCTCACCAAAGCCCACGACACGTCCGGTACGAACCAGAACCGGTACCCGCGCTAAAGGATGCGAGCGTGGATCCGCTTGGTGCAGTCGGGGGTAGGAAAAACATACAAAAAGTAAACATCCATTCACTCACACACACACACACACACACTCATACATTCGCCCGCACATCTACTTGCCAGACTGAGTAGCACCCTGTACCAAACGGAACGGATACGGCTGCGAGCGGAACGGATCGACGTCGTTGTAAACATACAACCCACTCCTGCCACCCAGCCACGAGCCCGTTAAACCGAGACACGGGACCATGTTGATGGTTCGCCCTGGGTCAACAGCAACAACAGCGAAACCAGAAATCTACAACCGTTACTACACGTCCCGCGCCCCGTACGGTGGCAATCGTTACGCCAACACCCAAACCACGCCGCAGCAAATCCGGTTGAAGATAATGGAAATTTATAACATTCTTGTTCTGGTCAGCCCTCCGGGTGGCCTTGCGACCTCACCGTGCCCGTGGCGCAAAAAAAAAGCTCCGTTAGCTGCGTACACACACAGCGAGAGAGGACCAGGCAATGAACCGTGGCCGCAACGTAACGACCACCAACGGGGCAGCTGCCCAGCTAATCGCATGTTCGTCAACCTTTTTGTGCAGCACCGATGTCACACAGATGGGGCCATTCTTTCTCTATTTCTCTCGCTCTTCTTTTTTTCATTTAGTCCCTGCACAACGTTATTTTGCGTGGTAAGATGCACTTTCGCCAGCTACACACATACAAACGCTCCTTCCACTCCCTATGCTGCACTAGCCAGTGTCCTCGTGGATGACCGCAAGCCCTGGTATAGTGACTAGAGAAAGAGGGAGAAAAAAATTGCTCTCACACACACACATCACACTCAAACACCAACAGCTTGAGGCTACCCGCTAAAAGAACAAAGCGTCCACCGAGCTGTGGGACACACTGCAGCGACAAGCATGGAAACGGTTCCCCCGATGGTGGCCGATGCAACAACTGTAAATAAAAATACCACCAATCTCCCGGCAAAACTGTACGGGGAGTGGGTTAAAAAATGCATCAAGACACACACCTTAAGCAACAGCGAATTCGGAACGTAAATGGAGAAATCTCTTACTTGTGCTGGTTTTCCAACAAGACAACAGCAGCGCAAGACGGCACGATACTGTTGCTTAAATCAACACTACCAGAATTGCCACTTCAAAGTCCTGGGTACCTCCTTGGAGGATGGGTGAAAGGGGGAAGTGGCAAGCTGCAAGCTGGAGCATAAAACGAAACAACAGCAATTGTTTCTTACTTTCAATTGACTCCCACCGCCCTCCCGGCCATACACAATCCTTCCAGACGAACAACAAGCACTGGTGGTTCAAGGTAATTGTTTATTCGAGTTGCCTGTTTTTTATTCTCTCACCAGTTCTCTCTGTATCTCGCCAGACGAGGACGCTGTTCAGCAAACACGCGGTTGATGAACTATTCGTGCGCAAGTACGGGGTGAGGTTATGGAGCTTCAAACCACTTGCAGCGCCGTGAAGCTGCGTGGAGCGATTGTAGCGCTTTGCTTTCTTCCATTTTACCATTTGTGCTTCTTCGCCCAGTGCATCCGCTTGATTTACCTCACAAATCTTTTTCTCCCTCGTTGTCCCCGTTCATGGTTTTCAGGGCCGCTGAAACATTGATCTATCACCGTACACCGCCGAAACCCGCCTCGGGCAGCGCGACCAACCGAGTTCCGAAGATCCAGAATTTCCCGCTACGACCTGCGATCGGTGACCCTGCGGGTGAAATATGCAAATTGGATTCCGCTGTCGGTACATTTACATCCGAATGCAAATGCACGCGACGCGACGTCCCCCATCCGTGCACCTCTTAGCTCGACTTGATCCGGATCCTGGTTTGGTGTGTAATTTCAGCTCGCACTCGTTCGCCTTATGCAAACCGAAAACCAACCGGCAAAACCAACCCACCCAAAATCCTTTCACCTGTCGCCGATAGGAATCCCATCGAGAGTCCGGCTTTCTCTGGGCTCAAATACACACACACACAGAAACTCCCTCAAGGGCACACAATTGACAATTTTCGATAGCACCTAGTGCTTGCTGCTAGGTTTTTTTTTGGTTGCTTTTAGTGTGCTAATGAAATTACTCCCCTCCAGGCCGACAGTGACCACGCTGGACGAAATGATTCGTAGCTTTTGCCGTTTTCGTTCCCATTGCATCCGGCTCGTTTGCTTGCACAGCATTTGAGGTAGTATGATGAGGAGTTTTTTTTTTTGTTGGTTTGCTTTTGGGTTTGTGTTTCTGGTCTAACTGGCCCGTTCACCTTCACTTACTTCCTAGTAATTTGAGATAAGTAGATTGGACCATCAACCGGGAACCGTTGGCATGGTGGGGCTGCTCTCTCAGCTGTCAAAGGCATTTACTTTGGGTAAGTGATAGACGGTGTTTGAATAATTTGACCCTTTTGCTGCCAACGCTGTGCCAACAGTCCGCGCGGGCTCCGATCGACTGCATGTCAAGTGGTCATTAGCAGCGTTGCGTTGCCAAATGCTCTCAGCTCGCACGGAGTAGCACTCATTACGGGGCGTTCGCTTATCAAGATCTTAAGAGCCTTTTTTAGTATAATAGTGGTAGTAGTAGAATAGTTTGGTAGTTTAAGTACTTGCATAGAATTTTACAATTTAATGTTTATTTTAAGAACTCAAATCACACACACACACACACAAACACACACACACACACACACACACACACACATTTTCTCAAAACTTTCACTGTTAACTATAAAATTGAAATACTTTAAAATAATATTATAACATAAGGTTCTTAAGAGTTCTTATGATAGCGACACTTTCAAGACAAAATGCGGCTCATTTGCTGACTGCTCCGTTCCGTCTTAAAACAACCTTCAAGAACATTGCACTGAACTAATTACGTCACTGAGGTTGAAAGTACCGTGTAGATAACTTCCATTTCCCAACAACAGAAGTCCGCATTTAGAATTGGCACAGTGGCGCAATCCATCGAACTATAAACGTTCAGCAATTATTTCACACTGCAACATGTAATCACACTTAAGCCCGTTTGCAAGATTATCTGTGCAATCCACCGAAAGCTAGCCGACTAATGATTGCACACATGTATTTACTTGGACAGCTTCTACCGACTACTGTTCCGTTCTTCCCACGTTCTTCCATTCCAGCCCGATAAAATGGCCAACCATTTAATAACGCAACCGGCCAAATCCGCTTGCATAACAACCGCTCAAGAACTTGTTATGCTTGCGATTGAATGCCACGTGCTATGCAGGGACCCGTGACATAACTTTCTGCGTAAGTACCAAACAGGATCTACTGCCGCCTTCGCCACCGCCTTGAGCCTCCCCTCCGATCTTCAGAATAAACTTTCTTCCGAAAATGCTTCTCCCCCCGGCCAGATCGTGCACCAGTGCCACGAAAACAAACAACAATTTCCCTAATGGAACGCCGTTCACGTTCACTTTGACGGCAATAAAACTAACTTCCATGACAAGTGAATTATCAGCGATGGATAACGATTACACTCCCGACCCCCACACCCGGGAGCAGAACGGTACGCGAACCGGGGCGAATTGTCAGCTCCAACGCATCCGTATCGGTAAGAACTGCGCCAAATGGTATAGCTCGTTACACCGCGTGCCGAGGGTGCCGAGGCTGTTATGTAAACGATGTGTTTTTTTCTCTCTGTCTCTATTTTCTGTATCCGGGGTTTTTGCTACATCCTCACCTCCCGGGAGACAGCTTTTGTGTTTTGTCACACGCGCGCAAGGTCACTGGCGACGTCGGGATTGCCCTCACCCGATAGGCAACATTGATAATCAGGGCGGAACGCACCGTGATTGGTTTATCGTAATCCTTTCTCTGTCCCGCTGCCCTCGTGGCGGCACATCATAGTTGTTGGGCTGCGATGTAATCAAACCACCGGTAGGATGACATGACAACGCGCAAATACGCACCCGCCCGATCGGTTCATTTTTCGGGCGACAACACAACACTGGGAAGCCCTTTTCAGAATGGTTGATCCTTGCTCAGCCACTTTGACAATCGCCAACGGGGACAAGTTGTTTTGATGTGAAAGATAAGTCAAAGCAGCAGTGCTAACCTAGCAACAAATCTTACCAGCACGCACCGAAGCCCTGGATCATGCTATGGAGAATTTTTATTCGATGATTTACGTGCTCCGTGACGTTTTGCACAAAACAATGATTTATGAAAGAGCAGCTCCTGCTAAACTACACTTTTTAAATGTTTCCCCTTTTTGTTGCTTTCTTCGAGATGATCTTCAGCATGGCCCAGTAGATGTTTTCGATGGCCACCAAGTCAAACACGGAAGAGATTCTAAAGAAAGAATAAAAAATGACAAGTGTTATCTAGTAGAACACAAGTTCAAATTATTAATCATATTTTTGAATAGAAGAAAGCTGGTTATTTTTTATTTTTGCTGGAAAATATAAACAACACGGCCCGGTGACATTGAATGCAATCGGAAGTTTTCCCTGGAGTTGATTTGATAGACGGCAGCGTTTTTATGCAAAGTTCCAGCTGCAGCAGCAGAGTGAGTTAGAAAACCATTATGCATATGTGTAGCTCAAATCTGTGTGACGAGAGGACAGACATAATATCTTTATGACTTTATATCTCTCGTACTCGTACTGTATAACAAAACCACTTTTTTAAGCGTTTCCTCAAGCAAGCTATTGTTATTGCAAATCTAAAGACGGTTTCCGTGCTGTCCCCTTTTTTTTGTTGTCTCTCCCAAAGACCCTTCTTTACACTTTTATGATACTTTCTTGACAGCAGTCAAAATTCTTTCCCTCGAAACCACTGCGCTTGCCCCGTGCCTTGTGCTCCTACATTCAGTGCAGGAAGATAAATGATACTACAAACGATCAGAGATGACGAGGCTCCAGTTAGTTTCACTTTCTAACTTTGTTATTGCCATCCCAGTCGGGTGTATCGTCCGGCTACCGCTGCCTTTCGCTTCGGCCGCCACATTCCCATTGAGCGTAACAAAAACTGTTCGCCCAAACAACAAAGTGTGTACAAAAAAACACTCACAACCAAGCACAACTTAACGAGCATACCATACACACTAGCATAGAAATGAGGCCACAAACATTCAGTCACATGTACCAAATAAAACCATTCAACTCTGAATAAATTAAGCTGCCTTTCTTCTCCGAAGTTGGTCGAAAGCGTTGCCCGTTGCTCATGCCCGTTGCCATGACGATCCGGGATGCCAGTGGGCGACATCAACAGGCTTCACCAGCGGCCAAAACCAAAGAAGCAGAGTCGAAACTAGGGCAGAGGAACGAACCAAGGAAGAAAAAAACCGGCTCCACTTTTCACTTGCCTTCCAAGAACTGACAACTTTCCGGTGGCGTTTGGCTAGGCCAAAAGGCACCCTATGCTTGCAGGGGAGGCAGACTGGAAAGGGATACACCGCTCCCTGGGTACATGCGATTGTGTCGACGGTGTTGCGTCTGCATTACCATTTCTTGTTGGCCAAATCTCAGACCGGAGCTCATTTTAACGCTATCAACAGACAGACGCGGAACGGAAAGCTCTACCAACGCTGGTTGCTGCCGTGACATGCAAAGCATCCCGGAGCGACCATACCATCAGCAGCTTCCCATTGGTGATCGAGAGTACGGAAGACTTCGGTTTGCCTTTTTTGTTACAGTACCGTGTATTGCATCGGATGGCACGATGTGTTGACTGGCCAGAAAAACGAGTGTGTGAGTTTAGCCAATTTCGAACGGTCAGTTTTTCATCCTTTAAATTAGTGTAGCGAAGCGGTCTACCATTGCCGAAGAGTTGGCTAAACACGCTCAAAACTAGTGATGGAATTGCATGAACCTGTGAACTAAACCGTGGGCTGATATTATGAGCTGCGATGAAGAAACCCAACCCACACACACAGGGCAATACCAGTCCGACCTAACGTAAAACCCACTGCACGAAGCCACTTGTATGACGCATAGCACCGAACTGCACAGGAAAGAGCCACTCAACTTCTACGTCCGGCCGCTTGACGTACAGCTTCCCAGTAGCACAATCGTAGCTGCGCGCACGCGGCTGCGGCTGCTGACGCACGCAAACCAAACCCCGTTAATTATGTCAACAGCCACAATTAGCTGCAATTATCCCATAACTAATTTATAGATTTGCGAAGTCAGCACCGGTCGCCGCGCACTGCGATGACCGCTTTGTGACAGGAGCGCCATCACCCGTTTTGGGCACTACAATGAAGTGCAAAATAAAAAAACTCATCAATGAAAAACAACCAACCTTCGGTACGTCATTAAAATCAACCACGACCAATTTCCGTCTGAAGCGAACGGTGCTGTCTGGCGAGACCGGGGCGAGGAGGGCACCGGATAGAGCGGTATGCTATTAAATTTCGACCTACCCAGTTATGAACCACACGATGGAGGGGGTAGATGACAGGTTTAAGGGCAACTCTGAGCGGGGAAAAAAAACCCCCGCCGTTCGTGTTTGCACCACCACGTACGAAGGGATATGTTAACGAGCGGAAATTAACACACCAAACAAGGAAGCAGAACGGGCAATGAGAACAGTGGAAGGGAGGAAGGGAATAAGGCGAGGTTTAAAAAAATCCACCCATTGCAAAACAACGAACGTAAAGTGGATCCCTCAAGCCGGAAAGTGTTTAATTGCTTTATTTACATTTTATACTTTAACCGCCCTCGGGCACGCGCTCCAAGAAGCGTATGATTACGGAGCGTTGCGCATAATGTTCGGGCTATTTACATCGGGCTGTGCAATTTTCTATCCACAAATTCCGAACCCCCACCGCGCTTAAAAGGTCGCCTGGCATGATGATCAATCAACATGTTTCATTTTTCCTTCATTCATTATTTGCCTTTCTCTTTCTTTCTTTATTTTAATGATTGCATTATTATTTGGGCCATCAAATGCGTATTTTCTATCGGGTTTGACAGTTCTCGATAGCACATGGGGCATCACTCTCATTGTTCACCACTTCCACCTTTGTGTTGTTGATCGATGGATAGGAGTATTTATTTATTTATTTATTTATTTATTTATTACGATACAAATATCTGCCTCAGAGGGCTAAATATAGGGAAACTTACTGACTAAAACTTAAAATTAATGATAACAAACAAATACTTAAATCTAACTAGACAAACATATACTAGACAGCAAGCAATTTGTAACACAGCCAACACACGTAAAATGAAAGAATTAGGATGGGGAAACAAAAAAGGGAGTCAAAGAACTGATGGAAGAGGGGGCGAAGGGATTGAGGGGGAATATGAAAATCAAACACACCAGAGGCACTGTTGAAGCGATGGAGGGATCGAAAAAACGGATCATTGGTGCCATACAGCGTTCTTCTCGACGGGATTTGAAGGAAATCGCGGCGTCGAAGAAAGCGAGCAGGCGCGTACAGCGGTATTCTGTTAAGAAGTGAAGGACAATCAATCTCGTTCCGAAGCAAACCACTGATAAGCAAAGCTTGAGAAGCAGAGCGACGATCATGCAGTGTCATCAATCCAAGCATACGGCATCGGACTTCATAAGGGGAAAGAGAAGCACCCGATTGCCCTAAAAGACGCCTAATGGCAATACGGGTGAATCTGCGTTGAACACTTTCAACCCTTTCAATCCATACCGAGCTGACTGGGCACCACACAATGCTAGCATATTCTAAAATAGGGCGGACTAAGCTACAGAAAAGGGCTTTGAGGCATATAGGGTCACGCACATCATTTGCCATAGCACAAATCATTCCTAGTACACTATTGGCATGGTTAATGGTACGCTCAATATGATGATTGAATGACAGTTTTGCATCAAGGTGAACCCCAAGATCACGAATGACATTAACACGATTTAATACAACAGAGTTTAGTGAATAATTATGAGACAACACATATAAGCTCCGAGAGAAAGATATACAAGCACATTTATCGATACACAGGGAGAGAAAGTTAGCAGAACACCAAAAGGAGAAGGAGTCTAACAGACATTGAAGAGAGACACATGAATTAGAGTCAGTGATAGGACAAAATATTTTTAAATCATCTGCAAACATAAGGAAGGAATCGGATGGAAGGCATAAGGTATTGTATGCTGCGGTATGCTTTTCCCTTAATCGGGAATGGTCGGGACATCTGTTGACGCACCGATCGATACACTCCTGTCAACTGAACAACCTGCACCGGAATGCACCAATTAATCAATCATTACCTACCATTGCGCTCATGGTTTCATAAAATTCCATCCCACGCCACTATCATCTTACGCAAAACACTACCATGGCAGAGCCATCGGTTTGTGTCAAAACACGCGGAAATGTTTCCTCAATTAAATTCGCCTTCCCTCCTCACGCGAGCACCATCAAGGTGACGACTGATTCCAAGCCGTCACGAATCATCCTTCACCTCCGTCGCCTAACACGACACCATCGGTACAGTAATGGGAGATGCCCATTTGGGGCGTAAATTCCTTCAAACATCCTCGTCTGAAGACTACCTCGACATATGCGGGAAACGCACGGAAGGAGCAGCCGTATCCACCGTGACTCTCCACTATTGTCGCAGCTAATGAGAAGATTATAGAGAGAAAATCCCCTTTCTAACCTAAGATAATAACAGTACACACATCCGCATAGCCAGTACATGGCAGCCGATGGCGAACCGGCATCTTCAAGGAGCGTCATCCACTCGGATCTGATGGCCTTTCAGCAGAACGTATGTGTCTTCTCTGTCAGTACCCTAGTCGCTTCCCCAGTCGCTCACGCCAAGGCTGTGGATCCTCCACCGCTGAAATGACACCGCACACTACGCTGTGGACAGTATGTCAGAGACTTTCGGGCTGTGAGACGAGGGCAGTGTGCGGGGGAGGCACCACTTCCTTGGATAAACATAGCCCTGCTCGTATCATCCCACCAACACCTCTTCCGAGGAAGGCCGAACCGGTAAGATAATGAAATGGGATTAATGGAAGGCTGTCTACTCGATGTACCCGGCCCGTCCGTTGGTGATTAGGTGGACTTGTACCCTTGCCCACGTTACGGCAACATTTCCAACACACTCGTCAACTCGGCCCACCAATGAAAACACACAATCGTGCAAAATTGGCAAACTGAACTAGAATTGTTCGGACTCCCAAGCCGTCAGAAATGGGACGTTTAGACGTGCGGGCCTTTTTGCTAGCCCAATTACGATGGACCCTTCCGAGTTCATGGAGGGATGGGTTTTTTTTTCTTTCCTGGGAGTCACTAATTCTCGACTGCCGAGGCATTGAAGATACGAACACGTGTCCGCTGGTATGATTCTGGCAGGCTGCTGGTTTAACCAGGCTAAGTAGATACGACCAATCACATCTCATTCCCACGTGCATGGACAACCCCCGTCTTTTCGGTAGTGTTCAATCACAACCAGTAAAGCCCACGCTAGCCGGTGTCGTGGAATTGAAATCCGATTAATATGAGCCAAACATGCCAGCACACATGCTTGCTAGCTCACTCTCTCATTCTCTATCTCGTACTCTATCTCGGTGTAATGTAATCGATTCCGATGAACGTTTGGGTTTGGAATCAACAGATGCGATTCCTTTAATTTAATTGCTAACCAAACAAAGTGCACCCTCTCCGAAGCGGGTTGGGAAGATCATGAATAGATTTACCATTTACTCACCCGTCCAGTGCTGGTACACAGTGTGGGCATCGTCTGGGCCGTCGGCTCTGGACGGCCAGATCCAGATCAATATTCCTGCTTGCAGACATGGAACGCTGCCTCAGTTCGTCTGAAGCGCCAGAGACAGAGGTTCACTGTCACTCGGACCGGCTTCGCAGCCAACAAACACACCAGCTGACCATCAATCGATCCTTGGGGATTAGTATCACATTACACCAGATACGCCATTAAAAGGTTCTGCAACCAGACGCGTGGTAATGTTGCTTGGTGCGAAAAGTGCTACAGTACGAGTGTGTTTTCTTACCAAAAAAAGGACAAAAACTGCAATTTACACGCCATGCTCATGCTTGGTAGAATTAGTAACATTATATTATCCGCTAAGTGAGCTTTCTTACCTCGAACTATGCACACCGATGCTCAGCTTTAACAACAGGACCGACCGTGTCGAATGCATCACCGAACAACGGCAGCAGCCAGCGTGAACGAAACTCTCGAAAAAGTAATTATACTTTTTACTCCAGCTAGTACACCGGGCCTGTCACCACCGGTACGCCACTACGGTGCACCGTGCCGGCATCCATTATGTCGATATCGTCGCACAAAGGAATCACACGTACCGTATGATCACGGATTTGCCCCCTCCTCGCTGGTGGGCAATTCGTGTGCTCCATTGCGGACAAGAACTATGCTCCGAACGTCTGTTACGCTGAGTCTTCCCCTTCTCACTCTGGCATGCTTTAGCAGCACGTGAAGCTAAAAGGTGCAAAGGGAGGGAAAGAAAGTCTCGTCTCGAAATAAGTTCCATTGCACATGTCCAGCATGTGCCAGCACCGGACGAAACCAGATTGCTGTGGCTCCTTCCGAACGACGACGGTCTGCGGGATGGGGATGGGGTTTGTGGTGGAAAACTTTGTTGTCCTCCGCACGTACTCCATCCCCACGGAGAACATTCCAACCCTTCCTCACGCATTCCCTTTACATCCCATTTGTAACCGTGCTCGGTACCGATTCTGGGGGGAGACACCGAGCGACATCCAGCCCAGCAGCCGTACTGGGCAGCGAAATGGGCTTGCGTTAAAGCCTTTTCGGACAAGATCCACCGCCTGCCCGCATTCTGCAAAAAGAGAGAGAAGGAAAGATAGAAAGACAGAGAGATAGAGAGAGGGAGAGAGCAAGAGAGTGGAGAGAGGTATCTTGAAAGTGCGAGAGCGTAATCCAAGGGAAAAAGGTAAATGGACTTTGGCTGGATTTTCTTGTTATTTCTGTGTGCCGGACCTCTCTGGACGGTTGCTGCCACACCCTGCACCCGGCACACTGCGGAGGCGGTGATTCGACTGCAATGACTTAGAAAACGACCTGGCGCAAGATCCACCACGACCGAAAAGGATTCTGGTTGAACAAATTGACAAAAAGACTGGAGTGGAAAAACAACGACTACGACGACGACGACGACGACGACAACAGCAACCACGAAATACCCGGATCATGTGACACCGATGTAAAACTTGTACCTTTTTCTCCTGGCGATTGCAGCTTCTTTTTTTTTTTGTTTGCTTCTTTGTCTCCGTTTGCTTCGAGGCATGTTATTGCAGTGCAGCCGGAATCTGACCCCAAACCGGGTGTCGCGGTGTGGCACTTTACCCCGGGGGTAAAGTTACGACACTCTGTCCAACACGCTGACAGTTTGGATACATTTCGTTCGGTAAAGCGCTCAACCGTGCTGTAGCTCCGTACCGTTTTTCGAAATCGAACCGAAACTCAAACTTCAATGGATGTACACAATTTTTTCATCGATCTATCGCTGCGCCCTCAAGAAATGCTCAACCGGACCGAGTGGTTGATTGGTAGTGGCAACCTGTAAGCCTGTCAGCTCTAGTTCGGCTGCTGCACCCGAGCCACTTGAGCTTGCACACCGGTGCACCCAACCCTCACAGTGAAACCGCAACTTGCTCCGTCGACGCGTGTACACTGCAACGCAGCACCCGAAACTGCAACGACAGCACTCTCGCATCGGACTGTCCGCAGCGATAAATGTTCATTAAAACTTTACCAACGCGTCGCCCGCTTGGGCTCCGGCATCTATCCCCCGACGGAGCGCTCGAAAATGGGCTGACATATTCATTGAGCAGTAAAGTAAACGACGTTAAAGAAGTTTTTCACCTTTCGACCGCGGTCGGTGCGGTCGGACGCGCGCACTGATCCGATACGATCCGATTCAACGATCCACACACCCCTGCCGACCCCGCCGGCGCAGATCCGAGTTGTATGATGCAGTTGTCGGAACGGGATAACTGTACGACAAACTAGTACCCGATGCCCGATGAGCTCGTCGAAAGTTTGCCTGATCCGTGGCGGAGAGTTTGTGTGCACACGGATCGAAGAATGTGCAAAGTTCAATTAGAGCCATGTTTGGCCAACACCCCGGAGGGGCGACGGCGAGGTGATGCGAGGCCACCCCTTCCTTATGAGCCGGGTCATATGGTTTACGATACCGGGCGTATTGGTCCATAACTTCGCTTTATCATGTCATAACATAACACTTTCGCACAGGGACCGTATTGGCAATGGTGACCGTTGGGCTTGCGTAACGACAAAGATATTCGGGTGCGAGCGTACCGAACCGGTCGTAAGGGTTGAAATGGATTTTTGAACCAAGTTTGACAGTTTACTATTTACGGCGGGTGAACGGGGTGATAAAGATATTAACTAATTAGCCTTCGGAGAGGGCGTATAAAACGCAGACCAATAAAGCCGAAGTGACGGTCGCCTGAAACTATGCAATCCGTTCAGCAAATTTGCTCTGTTTAGCGAAACTTGTAGTCGGTAGTGATGTTATCCATTATATTCATTCTGTTTTTTTTAATTGCATTTCTTACATCTCAGAGGATTTTTTTCATGCTGTAAACAGTATCAAGTCAGTACAACAGAAAAGCATCGAAGTACCTGCAGAGCCAAGCACATTTGCGATGTTTGCCACATTATGTTTATACAATTGCTCAGCCAGCAAACATCGGTTCACCTTTACGCACCTTAAAAGGCAATCAAACATCCGCTTGCAGTCCATTTTAAGCAATTCGGTAAATATTTGATCAAACACATTTCAGCCCTCTCTTAACGAGTGGAGAACCCTTTCCATTTCCCGCACGATTTGTGTGCCAAAACAAAACAAAAGCCAATAATAAAAAAATGCTTCTAACCCACCCCCCTAACCAAACCAACCCATATTTGTATTCAATTTATTTCCCTCCGTCCTCTCACTCGCGCACGCGCTCTTTCTCGCTCCAGCGCCCGTCAACCTGCTGTTGGTTTTATTCAAATGATTAGCCCCAAAAGTGAAGCCAATACCATGTGCCCTATGTGCCCTTGTGATCGTTGGCTCCGGTCCTTCGGCACGGTTTGCGAGACGGGTTCGAGTAGCCGGAACGAGTGCGGTCCAGAAGTGCGGAAGCGATAATACAGCTATCAACGAGCGACCCCCAACCTGTAAGCCATCTGGACAGCCAGCCAGTCCAGACCCAGTCCCGCTCGAAAAGCCACATTTCCAATGTTAGTTTATTTTTTCTTCTTTTTTCTCTCCCTCTCTCTCCCTCTTCTGAGAAGCTTTCCTAAGCACCCCTCTCCACCTTACCATGCCCACGGAAGCTGCTTTGTTTTCTTTACTCGTAAACGAATTTTCCACTCTGAAGAACCTTCTCCCCGGCCGTTTCCCAAATCAGGGGGCACTTTTCGCTGCCTTCTGGCTGGCTGGCTGTTTCCTATTTCCTCGGGTTTATTTGTAAAGTCAAGTGACCACTTCAAACAGTAAAATATTCCTCCCACCATTCGGACCTTCCTCCCCCATTGGTTCGTTTTGCGGTTCGTGTTTGCGGTGTGTTTTGAATAGCCCCCTCGACCCACCTTTTAGCAAGCTAATGTGGGACGTGGCAGTGCAGCATTCGTGAAAACGCTCGTTAAAATGCTGGATGGTTTGCTGCCCCCGTGATCATTCGGTCACTACACAAGTATGCGCGCGGCAAAACAGATGGAAATGCCCCTTTTTCACTGCTTCACGCATTAAATAACCTGGCAAGAAGGCCAGCCCAGCACAGGCACGTCCTGAAGGTCTGCCGGAGGATGTGGGCAAACGGTACGCCTTTTGAAGGGCGCATACAGTTGGCCACTTTGGCGAAGCAAGTGAGAAAAGAAGTTAGTGCACCCCGCTTACACCTTTGAACACCGGGCCTCGTGGAGGCTAAGGCAACCGGCACCCAAAACGATGCGCAATGGTGAAAACTAACTTTTTATCCCATTTCTTGAAAATTAAAACTTTATTCTTTTTTTCTGTTTGAATTTTTTGCATGAAAAAGTGTTTATTTGTGTATTTTTTCAGCTCTTTGTTTTATATATTGCGCTGCTAAACTTGAACAGCTTCTCGGTGTCCTTGTTTACCTGTTTTTGTGTGTGCTCCTCTAATGATAATGCTAAAGCGTTGACCTTCCGCTGACCACTACCTTTACAAGCGAACGCAAACAAACAAAAAGAATACTTTCAACGTTTGTGTTTGTGCGCACTGGCCAGCAACCTGGCACCTACTATGCAAAGGCCACGCGAACGCGAAAAAACGAACCGAAACGGAAAAGTGGCCAGGAAAGTGGCTCTCCGTGTAAATGGCCCTGGCGAAGGCAACCAACCGCGAACGGGACAGTCACTTCGCGCTTGCACCGGCCCTCCTGACCTAACCGACCACTCGGCGTGCTAACCGCCGGAAAAATACCACAAACAGAGACGAACACACACACACACACACACAGAGGGGGAGAGATAAGAAGCAGTCCACCCAAACCGACCGCCCGAAAACAAAACGCGTGGTTTTGCAAGCGGAACCCCAGCCACTCACCGGCAAACGGCCGAAGCGCTGCGATGGGACGTGAGGGCAGGACTAAAGAAGACAAAAAGAAGAGGAAAAAACTTTCACTTGCTTGTATTATTTATATTTATGTGCTCAAGAAGCATAAATAAAAGCTCGAGCTCTTTAGCTTCAGCCAGCGCCAGCTGTAGCAAAGTTCGGAGGGGTTTCGCTCGACACCGCCATTCTTACGCCCTGTTTCTTTGTTTTCTTTGCAACAATTTTTTGCCCCACTTTTACACCCTTTGAAGCACCATCACTTCACAAAAAAAAAAGAAGCGTGCAGAAAACCGCAGCGTAAGGCTGCTGTACCGAAAATAATGTTGTCGTGGCAAAGGCATCCCATACTGGCAGCGCTTGCCCTGAGGGGGGGGGGGGCGTTCCCGGGAGCGCGAAGCAGGGCAAAATGTTGCACCGAACGCCAGGATTATGTAGCAAAGGAAGCAACCTTCCCGGAATAAAGTGTGCGAAAGTTTCAGCACCAGCACCACACAGCACAAACACCTTAGTTTCTCGGTCGGTTTTATTACCGCAGCAAACTTTAATGAATCAAAAGCAAAGTGCAAAGGCTGGCGATGGATCAAGAGAAGGGCTGAGCACATTTGACAGTACATTAGTGATGAAGGATCTTAACAAAGGGTGCTCATTTGCCAGACGATTTGCGAACAGTGCCCGGTTGCACTGATGGCTGTATAAAAGCTTATTCCTATTAATCTGTTGCAGAGTATTATATGCTAATAATGTTCAGTGCTTCTTTTTGAATTCAATTTGCAAGCACCGACTTAGCATGAAATACATTGTAGTAATGTATTGCTTGTGGAAAAAACACATATTTGTATAACCCTTTTTTGAACAAACTAAAATGTTCAAGTGCAACAAACCTTTGTTGCAAACATTTAGGCGAATTATCTAACACACCGTTTCCTATGTCATCACTATACGCCGAAAGGTATGCAATTTGCACACCTTGTGTATCGTATTATACCTTAACGTGCAATTTGTTTGCGTTATCATGTAGCCACATTCCTGGAAAGAGGATAAAACCCATATTATTCATGTTACAACATTAATCACCGACAAAATGTGCCCTTAATCCTTCATAAAATGCAAATGAATTTTGATCACTAGTTCCGCATTTTGAATGCAAAATATGTATCATCTTTCAAAATACCTCAAACCGTACCAGATAATACCCACACCACTGTAAACCAATGCCTCAATTGCACGCCAAATCAAAACATTTCCCTGCCATGCCGTTTCCCCTTTCTTACCTCCACGCTCCAGCAATACTGAAACGTAATATCATAATAATAATGAATAGAAACACACCGCGTTCCGTTATTAAGCTCGAACCGTTTTGTAGAGGTTAGTTCAGCGCCCCTCATCAGGACAGCATTTCCCATTGTCTCGCCCTGTTTGTGGCACGAAAGGTAAAATTGCACCGCAACGGGCATAAAACTCATTAGCAGAAATAAATTCACTGAAAACAAAATGCAAATCCACCCGCCGGCCATCGAGCGGCCGCCCGCCCGCCCACACACCGGCAATTACCGTGGTGAAAATGAGGAAAAATTTGCTACAAATACAACCCACCACCACCACCACCCTTTCGCCGAACGGACGGTTCGTGGCAGAGGGTATTATTTGTTTTTTCTTTGCTCCTTACCAATGCCAGCCCCATTTCCCGGCCAGCTGCTGGGACCGTTTTGCGATGGTAAAGCGACCGCTGTTTGATGTAGGCACTGCTGCAAACTGCAAATGCAAATAAACACGGGCGGAAAATAAATATTATGTTACATCGGGGAGTGTCCTATAATTTAGAGCTCGCGCTTACCTGGCGCGGGCGCGCGATGCGCCGGCTGTGCCCGGACGCAGTTTACCGATTGCAATTTCCTTCCCACCGTAACCCTGGCCATTGGGAAAGCTTGCGCCCCGTGTCCCCTTATCGCACTGGTAAGCCAGTAATGGACCACTTGTTCATGTGCCTCTTCAGTCTATTAACCTTTTTAGTTCTGCACGAGCCAGGGCGGTGGCGCTTTTGCTGAGCTCAGCCGTCGGGCTGGGAGAGCTTTTTTAATCTGTATCTTTTTTTTCTCCTACTCGTTACCGTGTGCCTGTAAGAGGAATCGCAGGTGCTCACCGCTAATAGCCCACCGTATGATGCCCAATGAGCTTGGGCCTCGTGAGAGTGACGTGACATAATTGTGATTGTAATAAATTACTGTCACACTCTGCCAGTTTCCCGGGCCGTACCTGTGCCGACGGACCACCCCCATCCGAGGTGGCGAGGGTGCGATGGAGTTGTTTGGTAATTAATTTGGCCCGTCCGGCAGCACACCAATCGCCCGCCTCCACAGTGCACACCACAGTGCACTAAATGATCTTGCAAAAGTACCATTTGTTCACACGCACGAACACTCTCATCAAAGTAATCTAAATGGTGTGCACTAGCGGGCGTAGCGGACTGAGTGGGGGTTTGATCTAAGCTGAACCCCAGTTTGACCAAACCCGGCTTGCTGATACACGGGCACCATTAATGTTGCACCATCTCCACCAGGCATCCAACCGATCCGACAGTGGCACAATATTGACACACGGTGACTGTGAGCGACACCGATCCGGCAAGGCTCGGGCCTGAGAGTCCCGCCAGCTGGATAATTTTAATTAAATGTAAAATCATCGCCCATCCCTTTACAACCCCGCCCCGCACGGTCGCAACAAAAACACAACCATCGGCATTACACAGGCTAAATGAGCGAGTGTTTATTAACTGTCATTTGAGCCGCAGTATTTCACCGCGCCTCGGTGAAAATGATGATCGAGCACCTTTTCGGGCGAGGGACACACCGAACACACACGGGACGGGCTGTGGCACAAGGGATGCTGCTACGGATGCACTGGAACGATGCGGTTTCTGTGGGTGGGCCGTGTTTTGTTGCCTCGCAGGCAGAATGTAGAATATTTTCCGCAAACAGCTACCGGTACGATTGTTCGCTCATAAACAACGAATGTTAGTTTTGCACAAATTGGTGTTTGTGAGCGGGTTTTGTTTCGCAGAAAAGCTAACACAACATTTTCCCCTGCTCTTTTCTCATTAGGAAACTAGAATGAAACTATAAAACAATGATGTACACGTTTGAATGTGTCAGATTTTTTGAAAGGATTAACATTTTACAATGCGTGCAACGAACAGCTACGACGTTATCATTATTGACCTACGAATCGATGGGATGTCGAGGCCACTTTTGATTGGCAACAGAATGAATATTGTTTAGCCAGCAATGCTATTGTAAAACATGCTCAATATGATGTACACGGAACATGTTTATTTCAACAATAGGATTTATTTTGCCTTTTTTCTGTTCTGATTAATTTTCTGCAAAAAATCACATTGTTGAATATTTTCATCTGTTCTGATGAATTTCCACGCTTGTCGATAGTGTTTCACAGAAAAGAGATTCGATTGTGTTACCATTTGATATAATCCTTCGTCTACTGGACAAAGATGTAAATGTGTGTTTCAACTATAAATGTGCGCTTTGGTTCATCCCTTTTCGGGCGGATCTAGAAAATTGTTAAGCATAAAGAAATCTCTACCAATCTGTTCAATGGAAACATTCGCACAACATTCAATAGACTCAGTGAATCATTGATCACCACGAATCGTTGATGGGGAATCTTTGCCATTTCGCTGAAACGATTATTATCTACGATACTTGCACATCCTTTTTCAATTTCGAATGAACAGATACATTGAAACAATATTTCAATGATAACAAAATCTAACCTATTGTCTGTTTTTACGTGTAGTAAATATGGCTACAAATCAAATTTACAATCGAAATCTACAATCATACGCCCAAGAGATGCTAAGTGAGCAAGAAAGCAATCAATTGGAGAATTCAAACCAACCAATCAATTGAAAGCTTCGCTTCAATGTCACACTGTTCGATTTCAGCAAACTTATCAAGGTCAACGGTTAACAGATCATGATTCCATGCACACAAATGTATAAGTACACATTGCTGCTTTCCCTTTAATACGTGCTCAGCTTTAAATGCTCTTTTCGCTCCGGCACTGGTCACCGATCAGCTTCGTTCGTTTACCGCTCCATAATCGTTTAACTCCTGTTTAGTTGATGTACGACCCACACCTGCTGTCCTCGGACGGCCGGCACAATCGGCAGGTGTGGGGATTATAGTTTACCGTACCGGCAGATTGGATATTATTGCGCCATCCCATCGTCCTACCTCGCCGAAGCCATCGCCACCGCACACACACAGAGCGGAAGAAGATAAGTGTGTATCAATAAATGGCATCTCGTCCAACTTTCGGTCACTGATTTTGCGCTCCAGCCAGCCAGCCAGACAGGAAGGAAGGAGCCTCAGTCTCGGTGGCTGTAGTTTGCGGTTCAAATTTGCTGCAGCACAAATTTCAGCACAAACTTTGGCACATAATGGAGAAATATGTAGCCAGCACTGCTCGGGGTTTGGGGAGACAAAGCCTTGCCCGCCAGACCTTCGAACCTTGCATGCGGTGCGAGCATTTTGAACTCGTTCAATCTTTTACACCGCGCGCGCGCGCGCTTGCCTGATCCACCCCGCTCTGCTACGGGGCCCGCGTACAGCAATCATCTTTACTGCCACTCAGCCCCCGGTAGTCAGGAACGGTAGCACCAGTAGCACATCATCGTCAACATTTACAGTGCAGCCGGACCGGTGGGGTGTCGTGCGTTGTGTATGGTGCTGCCCTCAATACCACCACCAACCGGCACTACCGGTTGTTGCTACTTCCAGATGTAACACCATCTAGAAGGGGGAACTTTTCTGCTACAGGGCCCCTGCATCCGTGTGCTCAAACGCTGTGTATGTGTGCACATCTCGACAACTCCGTTCTCCAGCAGACGACATGGCCCCGATTTCCTTTGTACGCTGGTTTCGGTTCGGTCTCCTCGGTCTGGTCTCGTGTCGTGCCCTTTATCAAACCGGTTGTATCACTCGCCACTCCATCCCACTTCCGTTCTGCAAGCAGCGGGATGATTTGTAGCAACAGTTTCAGCATATAAATATGATCTTTATTCACTTTCTTAACCCCTTTGTGCTAGCGGCAGCAGCAGCAGCAGCACCCTACTGGCGACCCACTTTGAGGTCCTTTACCGTCCAGTCCGCCCGGAGCGATGATTGCGTAACGGAATCATTCTTGCCAAACTACCTCACTTCAGTTCGTGCGGCCGTTCCCGTTTTCCCATCTCACCGAAAGGCGGCTACATACCGGCTGTGGACAGCTGGCAACAAGGATACGATTGAAACACGACCGATACTGTGTGGATGCAGGGAAGTGTATGTATGTGGGTGTGTGTGTGTCTGTTTCTGTCATACCGTTCACATTACATTTTCCAGTCGGAGATGTACGATTGAACAGCAATTATGTCCGTGTAATCTACTCGATTGTTGATCCCTGAAGTACGTACAATGGTCGGAGAGCTTCCCCATCGAATCTATCTTATGATACAATGTGACGTTATGATACAGCTCAGTATGTGATTAATCATGATGGCAAATAATCATTAGAAGGCGAGATGATAGTAGTTTTTAAAGCAGCCGCGATAGAAAAATATTTGCAAGATAATAATTTAGAGTGTCTTCTAGTTTTAGTGGGTTTTTTTCTCAAAATGAAAAAAGTCATTGCAGTCTTCCCAGCCTGTATTTAATGCTCTTAACTTCTCTAAAGTGTAACATGGAAGATGATCGGCTCATATCGAAATCACGATCTTATCTCTACCTTATATACTTCACCCACCATACAGCAGACACATTATGCAGTCAAACCTCTATGTCTTCTCGACGGTCCTGTTCATTCTTCGATTCGGATCCTGCTTCTCAAAAATCAAACTTTCTCTACCTATCACACACACACACATACATAGAGTCGAAAGTTAATATTCTTCCCCTGCAGCACCGCAGCAACACTGAAGAACAACTTTTGCCGCGATTATTCCCTCTCCCCCATGAGAGCTCCCAACGTCGACATCGGTAACATTGGATCCCTTTCGCTCGTCGATACGCGTCGATAGCATACACGATGGGTAGGTAAATTCAAAAAAAAATTGAGCATAAAACGGCACTCGCAAACCCACGCCACCCAGCCGTGCACCGTGCTGCGCGTCATGCTGCACCTCCGAAACGTGTTCCGCACTACACTACACCCCCTCGCTACAGGAGAAAGTTTCCTTCCGAGCATTTAATTATTAATAGATTCCACATCGCAAACGATTCTTTCGACGCCTCGCAACGTGCCACTTGCGCTTGCGGGTCCGCCTTCAAGAACACCGAACCAAACTTCCGCCATTCAGCAGCACACTTTCGCAACCATATCTGGAGGGTTTTTCCGGAACGCACTAGAAACATTCCATGGGCCATGTGCGAGCAAACCGAAGCACTGGAAAAGAGGAAAGTGAGAAGACGCGAGTGCGAGAAGAAAGATTTTAAAATTCATTAGCCAAAATCTGAACCCATGGTGATCCGTCGGTACGCTCGGTTCGCTCCCCCGCATACGGCACGATTATTTGGAGGATGGTGAGGGTTGCAGGTAGTTTGTAGACTTTTGCCGGAAGTTACAGAATGCTTTTTCAAAGTTCCAGATAACGAACAACGGCGAATGGCTGTCGAAGAGTGTGGAATTTCTCGATGCACCACATGTTGTACCCATCATAGCCCACAGTCTCTCGGTGTACCGACGCGCCGATTCACTACCCTCGACCATCATCAGCATCACCAACAACATCATCATCATCATCATCATCGTGATCGCAAAAGTTCGCACGGCTCTGTGTGCCGTAACCGCTCGGAAACGATTCATGCTCGAAACTCTTCCAATTGAAAGCGAGAGGCTCATTTGCATTTATATTGAGCGAAAGCGATGCAACCGAATGTTAAATCGCACGAAACGCGAATGAATGCTGAGCCGCACCGATACCCGTGCGCTGGTATATTGTACAAGCGTTTAATTGGACCGGCGTTGGAAGGAAAAGCGAAGATGGAGTGGCAAACACGCAGAACAGCGCGCTAAAGCTGTTTCTCAAACCAATGCAGTATGCGATTAAAGCAAGATGCAATTCGCCCGTTTGATGCGAAGAATATGGGATGAAGTGGATAAGAATAAAAAACCACATCATCAAGAACGCCTTTTGATATAAACAAAGGTACGTATTTATAAAAACGTAAAACGTAAAACTCATTATGCGAAGCAGACGCCTGATACTTTATAGATTTTAATTTGCTGAATCATTGAAATTCATTGAAATACTGTTTCTGCAATTTCTTCTATTTATGAGTCAGATAATCATGTTTTAAAAATACAAAATACAAGTTCATCCTGGGATATCAAGATTAAGCAGAATGCAACACGAAATGCATTTGGAAGCGCATGCAGCGCCGTACTTCTACGTATATATGTATTACTTACTTCTATATATGTAATACCACGAAATAATACCTCCCACCATAGTGTTACAGCCATTTTGCACTGAATTGCAAATTGAAAATCGGCTTGCAGAGAGGTTTGCGGCATGACAATACAACAATGGCATAATGCAACCGCGAGACAGAATAAATCCATTGACCCCTCTCACGCTTTCATAGACCTCATTTTCCTTTTATAACTATTTATACGTTTTCTCTGTTCAATGTAGTATTTTTGAGAATTTTAATTTAATACCTTCCCGCTTAAACAGGACATTGCACTAAGCAGGAATTTTACGCTCAGACATCGATACTGATGCAATGTATTTAAAGCTAGGTACACCTACGGCACGTGACATCAAAAGCAAAACTGCAGTCGTACAACTGTTGTACCGTCCCTCGAAAGGCAATGCGTTCCAACACTCATCTGCCTTCTGCATTGTGGCGTCCTGCTTGCCCTAATGTTTCTGCTAATGACATTCCTGCCCGCCTGTTGAAACTGGATGCATTTGTTTACTGCAGCCGAAAAAACACCCCTACCCAAGCCCCTTCCCGAACGCCTTAATCGACCAATACAAGCATTTTGACCGAATTACGAGCGACTGAAAGTTGAATGAATTTTTGAACACCCGACTACGGCGCAAACTCTCCAGCACTGCACAGAAGGTGTGCTAAGGGTTGCGCGAGGTTCATTTCGGGAAAACGCTTCATGGACGGTGGGGAAAAGTTCATGGCACGTGCTGATGAACCAGTTCGAAAAGAGAACGTTTCAGGGTTGGATTGAAAGATGGTACGGATTGATGGTTGTTCATTTTCATTTCGAGCACCAATTTTACTTACCCTCAACTAAAACCACTCTAACCGCGAATAGTTTTCATCCAGAGAAATGCATATCCCTGACCTAACGAGCATTACTCTACCATTTCTTGCCCTAAACAACCATAAACCGGGGAAACATGGCAATTCCACAAACTCATTTACAGACCCACTGGGGCAGGAAACTAATAAAACCGGACATCATTCTGCAGCCACACGCGACCAGTGCACTCACAACCGACTGCCTCAATTATCACGAAGTACAACTTGTACTTCACAATCATCCTGCAAAACGCAGACCCTCTGGTGGTATTTTTCGTTTATTTCACTGCTATTTCTAATCTATGCAAAAGCACTCGATTAAACCCTTGAAGCCGGTAAACATACTCATTACGGGCCTGTGGCTGGCCTGCAAAGAACGACCCGGTTTGGACAGCGCCGCCAACAAATCCCGAAATGTCTGTACACACACATGGCATATATCTTCGCCCGAGGATTGCAAAAGCCCAATCATACCATTAGCTCCTTGTTGCATGTTATCTGAAATTGCTCATAATGACAGCCATTAATGTTGCGAAGGCAAGGGATGAGGGGACCGTTCGTTCTGCCCCGTACGATTTATGACCTTCTCTGCTAGCGAGAGAGTGAATAAAATTTCAATAATCTACGACCACGACCACGGCCCAGTAGTTCGCACATCGAGACAGTCGCTGCACCCCAAAACAACCAGGCTGTTAGTCCTGGATCGAGAGTTTGTGTGGTCGGTGTTGAGATTTCCGTAGCGGCGGTTGTTTCTTTATTCCCCTCCGAGGATGGGTACACTTCACACCCGATTCTATGCCAGCCCCGATGAGTGCGGTTTGAACGTTGACGACCTCCCCGGAATCGAAAACACGCGAGCGGGTTTTAACGGTGTTGGTCCATTTTGTAGATTAAGGAAGTTTTGTTTATCTGTTGCCCACCACCACCCACTATTGCACCCTGTTTTATACGGCTTATATGGCTGCCCACGGGTTCAAGGGGCTCCCGCTTAATGGTGCATGAAGCGAAATCCGTGCCCTGCCATCATCATCGTCGTGCTATGCTGCTGCTGCTGCTGCTGCTGCTACTGATGTGATCCGCACACGCATACGACCATCATCCCGGCGATGGTTACGGATGAGTCTCGTTTACAAATTACTTTTACAGTTCAACGGCCAATCGGTGGATTGCCAAACAGGAGAAGGATTTTTTTGTTTTGTTTGGCTTCCCTCCCCCACGCCTTCTTGGCTGGAGGGCACCATTTTATGACCACCGCAATGTTTCCTGACCTCACCGTCACCCGAGCTGTTTTGGGGTTTTTACGTGAGGAAATGGAGCTGATTAAACTAGTTTGGGGTTCGTTTGGTTTGATGAGATCGGGCACGGGATTTACTGTGCGTTTCATGCGAGTCTACCAATCCAACTTACTACCCCCTCAAGCCCAGAATGTGCCAAATGTGGTATGTGATTGAGTGTAAACGAATCTCTAGAATTACACTCATAAAACGTTAATGATGGTTCTCATATCGTAAGCAGAGTCCTTGAAGCTTGATGGATTAAACTCATGACCCTGCGTGTGTCTGTGTGTGTGTGTGTTTGTTTTTCTTTGCTACCCTACTGAAGCATAGATCCTTCTCGAGCCTGGGAAGTCGGAGGAAATTGTACGCTTTAAAGCAATCCAATGCTAATCAATCATGAAACGTGCACCGGTAAATAAATCCAATAAATCTTGACACGATCGTACCACCGCACAAACAAACAAACAAACAGCCGGTCTAATTAACTCCATTACACGCACAATCAAGTGCCCTATTCCCGGTGGTACAATTCAAGATTTTTCCCTGTTCGGGGGAAAAACGGCAATCCTTTCCGAGCCGCTCGAAAGCAAGCTTTCTTACCATTGCTCTTTGCTGTTGCCTACTTCGACTTCATGCACACTCGAAGTTAACCAACCAACGCTCCGTCCCTCGCCACACCCACCACACCAGCGCACACACATATGGGCACCTGGCACTAGCCCGTAACGAGCCTAATTACATATGCAAACAGAAACCATAACAATAATTGATAAGGGATTTGTGTTTGAGGCTTCGCCTTTGTCTGCTTTATTTGTTTCGCCGTACTTGGGGTGCCGTGGTGGTTTTCCCACACCGTCTTCTCCACGCCAGTGCCACCTGCCCGCAGTAGTGGAGACGCTCGAGTGTGCTCTTCGTGCGATCGATGAGAATATGTTTGTGTGTCGAGTGAGTATGTGTGTGCTTGCGTGGCGGAGATAGAGCGAGAGAAAGGCACTGACATTCGATATTTAAATTAGTTATAAATACCTTAATGCGAGAACACTTCACCTTTGGGCGCACTGATTCCAACCGACGACGCTTCTACCACCAGGGCGCTACCGTGTGTACGTCGTCCCGTTTTGCCGCGGCCCCCTGGTGAATTTTCTTCCTGCCCTCCCTCCTGTTCTGTTGGGCAAGAGTGTGTTCAGCCCATTCCAGTGTGGTCGAAAAGGGCTAATAGAGCCGCTACGGTCGGGAGTTGCTTGATAACAAGCTGGCATCCGCCATCTGAGCTTCTGAGCGGGAAACCACCCAATGCTCGTCTGCCCGCGCCACCACCGAGTATGAATAGCAAACGGGTCCGTCCTTGGCCAGAGAGTAGGGAACCCGGAAAATGGGGGACGCATTTGCATTTCATTCCTTTCTCTTCGTGCATGCACACCACCACCACCACCGCAAACATTTGCTTAGCGTTGGCCGTCGTGCACTGCCTGGTACATGCACACATGCCTTCGCATCGCCCGTCAACTGCTCCTGACTTACGATCTGCCTGCCCGGGGCCGAGGCCGGGAGCAGGCGTAATGAAGACATGCTCTCATCCCGGCCTTCTTCTAGCGTGCAGCATTTGCCCCCACTCCGGCCTGTCGGTTATTTTCTATTTTCAGGGATTATTGCTTAATCCTATGCA
This sequence comes from Anopheles gambiae, assembly GCF_943734735.2. NCBI lineage: Eukaryota > Metazoa > Arthropoda > Insecta > Diptera > Culicidae > Anopheles > Anopheles gambiae. The sequence continues at coordinate 24,133,083 of NC_064601.1, read as the reverse complement.
TATTTTATCTATCATTACTGTCATTATTGTTCCCGCAAACGATTTAGCCCCCGTGTTGCCTCGAGTGTGGGTGGACGGTGGCGGGCAGCTTTTCTACCACCGGTTCGAGGTCGAGCAAATCTCAAACTACCTGCTACCATGACCTCCGTCACGGCATCTCGTCGTGGAAGAATAATTGCACGTGCATAAACATGCCAACATGTTTCACCGTACCGAGGGGCCACGACAGGCCCGATGACAATGGCAACGACCATCGACAGTATCGCGCCAGGCAGGCAACGATACCGCGCCACGACGCTGATGATGTTGTGCTATCGTGCCTGCTTGCCCGACGCTGCTGCCGTTGCCGTTGACGACTGTGACTCAATTTTAGCACAACTCAGAAACCATAAGCTCCCGAAAGCGGACCTCTGCGCACCACGCTACCCCACTGTTGACCTACTGTTTGTGGTTGGCTGTATATGTATGTGTGTTTATGTCACTCCAATAAATTATCTTCGCTATCATCTTCACGATGACTTGTGACACCACACACTATGAAACTGGGATGGTCTGGGCGCGCTTTCCACTGCGGCACAAACGAGACACGAGGATCATTGTCGTTGACTTCTATCGTGCCTTGGCCGTGGGGTTTCCAACCGAACGAAGCGAACTTGTTTCACGCGGCGGCAAAGTGAAAAACCTTGGGCGTTGAGAGAATGAAAGAAAAAAAAGATACATACACACAGACAGTGGCTATAATTTACATTTATTAGAGTACATTATTGATATGGCTTGCAAATTAAGATACGATTCCATTAGCCTGGGCGTCACTTCCTGTTGCTGTGAATGGAATTGGTACAGCATGAAGATGGTCTTCTGTTGCTGTTGCTTTTTTTTAGGAGAAGTGTTGCGCTGAAAATTTGTTTTGAGGCTTTTTTGTAGTTTTATTGATTTTTTTAGCTTTTGCTGTACAAAATGCGTTTTATAGGTAGGTGTACTTGGCGGGTGAGTACAGCTATCATAAAATATACAATTCAAGTACCTTTTTTGTGGCAAAATTCAAAAATTAAACATTACTTTTCACAGATTTTTACAAAAAGTATTAGTAGGATATCATATGATTGCATAGTTTCAGGCGTGAATGCTATTTGGTAGGCAACACAATATTAAAAAAAAGTATTTTGTAAAAAAGTAAAAAAGGGTGTTAATGAGAATTGTTAGGAACTTGCAAAATTTAAATACACTTGTTGCTTTCTTCAGCTTTAACTATGTTTTAAATTACTCTAATTACATAATAATTACTACACTGCTCTTTGTCCTTTATTGTCCTTTAACATCAGTTTTGCTAAGCATATTGCATATCTTTAGGCGCTCAGAATGTGCCAATGATGAGCCAACGAACAAAGTTGGGCGCTATTCTCTATTTTAATCATAATGGCTACAACGTAGTATGAAACACTAGACACGATTTTTTTTTTCAAAATGCACGTGGTCCGGAAAGGCAACAGACTGGTGAGCAACTTTTTCATCGCGGAAATAAAACACGACACGCTTGTCGGAAAGTATGTATTCTATATATGTGTGTGCGCTGTAGTCACGTAATTACACTGCAGTGATTTGGACGTGCCCATGCCGTGCCACTATTGCGCTTAGCCGTGTCTCATTAGGATGCATGTATTCACCATAAAGCAGTTGCGCATTCGAAATCAGATTTGCACAACATCCTTCCCAACTGTACAGAGATTGCACCCAATAATTTGTCTTACCATTGGGAAACACATTTAATTGCAGAAGATGCACGAACTGAGCGCTATTTTCCATTTAATTAAGTACCAATTTCATTGAAACAAAGTGAACGGTGCCACTCTACGCATAGGGCAAAAGTTTCAGGATGAAAAGATACATTCCGCAAAATGAAACTAACGCAAAAAAAATTACGCACCAGCAGCAACACGAAAACCAAACGCAGCGATACAAGGCGATTGTTTGCCAACGCATAGTGCACGTTGTTTAAAAAATGATAAATGAAACGAAGTGAAATTACAACCTTCGAAACTTCCACCCGGCGAGGCACGGAAATCATGAATAACCTAAACCGGCACGCTGGAAAATTGTGCACTCGACACCAGTTTGCCCTCAGTTCTTGGGAAGGACGGTGCAGCTCGGGACGATCCAACTACGCTACAGCGACCAACCAATATGCAGCTCCAGCAAGTAAGAAAAATGAGCCACTATTAGCTGCCGGAACAAACTTTTGCCCCGTACACTGGCCGCACGGCGCAGGAGAACAAGCAAATGGGGGTAGCGTTAGCGATCGCCTCCTCATTCTCTTTGGCCGTTCAGCTAGAAGATTTCGCTTTGAAACAGATTTCTTCTCTGCTTTTTTTCGTCTTTGCCACTTCCGCCCTTCCTTCCCCACTCTTTCATCTAGCAACAAACGACAGTCAACAACCGAGGCTACATTTTCCAAAGTTAAACGACCGTGTAACGGAAGACCGGCTGATGTGAAGTGAACTAATTGTGCCACGGCGCAGCATCTTGCAGAACGGATGCTGCTGCCAATGCTGACGAGACGCAACGGTTCTGTCATCGTCCGGCGGCGGATGATGATGATGATGATGATGATGTCCTTTGAATTCTGAAACTTCTGAAGGACGCGCTGATTAAAAAGGGACAACCGAAACCGAGCCGAGGCGAACTTATGATTTATGCTTCCCACGGGTTCGTTCACTTTTATCTCCCGCAACGACGCTAGCCAACGCCGAGGTCAAACGCGGGTTCTCTCCCTCCTCCCTTCCACTCTTGTACGACATGCCGAAGAAACTCGTACCAAACGGTGTCACTTCTCCGAAAGGATGTGTACTTGACCGGAGAAGCCCAAAATCAAGCCCAACGAATGTGCTTCATCCCATCCTCGCCTTCCATCGCCAACTGAAATCCCTGCATCGCTGGAAAAGATTCCTCCTTGTCGTAAATTTCGTATAAAGCTCCACCCTTCAAAATTATCATACGAATAGCGGCGCCCTTTCGGTACGAGGTCGGCCAACCAAGCACTACCGGGAAAAGCGTCTGTAAGCGCCCACAAACCACAAAGTGCCAGGTATCTCGGTTTCTTGATGCGCAAATGCTCTGACTTTTTCGTGAAGCGTCGTCCCGTGCCAGCTCACGTGTAGATGGCTCCGGGACGCCGTCAAGCCCTCCCGGCAGGTTACGTGAGTATCTATGCGTGTGTGTGTGTGTTGATGAATGTAATAAATTTCCTGAATTTCAAATACCTGGGATTAGTGGCGGCCGAGAAAACCCTCTTCAAAAGTTGAACTATTTTCTTCCGATGCTTTGCACGAAAATGACACTCCCTTTGCGTTCCGAAATTTCTTCCCCATCTCCAAAACCATTCAAACTCGCTCATTGACCGCACAAATCGATAAAATTCCTTCTTCTTTACTGCCAACTTATTATTGCAGCCCAGCCCAGTCCCAGGAGCCGGAGACGAGCGGCCAAAGCATATTCTTTTCGACTACAGTGTGCACTGTCGCGTCAAATAGCCTTCGCTGGTACATGGCGAGCATTGTATCGTCCGTTCTTCATCGTCATCATAACCATCGTGCCCATCATACCTCTCGGTCGTTAGCGAACCGGCTGCCTGCCGGTCGTAGCCCACTTCCGGTCCAGCCGGACGCTAAAATGAACGACGGTACCGAACAAAACCGCAACCCGGACTCCCGTTCGTGGGCAGTCAACACACGGCAGCGACCGGGTACAAGGGATTGGTGTGAGTGACGGCGAACAGCACCATAAAAAGGAACGAAGAATGTGCAAGCACGCAGTCAAGGATGATTATATTGCGAGACGCATCGTACGGAGCCTCAAAATGACAAAGGCATTTTGCAATAACCACGCGGCTGGTGGTTGGATTCCTTTTTTCACATTTTTTTTTTTTCGTCTTTCCTCATCTCTAGGATGCCCTGCAGGAAAGGGGTAGATATTAGAAAACGTGCGTCTCCATCACGAACCGTATGAGTGACGGTAAATCCGCTCAAGATGCAGCCGAGCTGCTTGTGTCACTTTGCAGCGATAATCGAGAAATAAATAATTCAGAGCACATGACAAGAGATTTATATTGAAAAAAAAAATACTATGAGTCATTGCTTGCTTGATACTGACTGGTTGGTAGATGATAGTTTAAGATAAACTAAGCAGACTTTTCAATATCTAGGGCATTATTTTTAAACTTTCTTTTAACTTTTGCAACTAATTCTAACATAAATTTATTAAACATAATATCTGTATTGTTTAACAACATAATTATAGACACCAGAACCCATTTTCACATTTTAGCTGATGGTTGAGTGTTGTCATGTAATTGAAATTATTATTTGTTAACAGTTAGACGCAAGAATAATAACCCTATAAAATGTCGAAAAATGATAAAGTGGATTTACTTGAACTTCAATTTATAGAAAGCTCATTCCGTTTAATATTGTTGCCAAACTTTGAGCATAAACACACATCCCCCATTAGAGCCCCCGACTGACCTTTGGCAACGTAATGCTGCGTCACAACAGCAAAGAGGCAAAAACTGGTGCTCTACCCCGTTTTACACACCGTATCCATAACGGCAGCATACTACATCGTTACAAAACTGCCATTCATATCCACTTCAATTGGCAATTCGCATCGTTAGCCATCAGCACGGCTGCAAACTAACATCACTCGCAAAGTTTAACGGCCTTTCACAACTATCGCACCGCACCGGCAATGACTGGTAGATGATTGCCTTCGGTTTATCTTTTCTTCTTCTTATTCTTCTTCTTCTTCTCTGTCCACCCGAGGAACCCCTTTCGTTGCCGATTACACCCGACCCGACCATTGCCGAAACAGATTCTGCTACGAAAACACATAAACGGCATCCTCACACACTGTCGCTCTCTCGCACACGCTGTTCAATGGAGTTGTGTAAGAGAGCGTTTAGAACCGCTCGAAAAGCAAATAAATAAAAACGACCCAAAAGCATCATGAACTATCGCTATCCTTAACCTTTTCTCGCTCTGCTCTTTCACTTTCTCCCTCTGCCGCACCTCGCACAACAATTTCACTAGCATTTGCAGCCCCGACTGTCCCGACTGAAAGCATCCGTAATGGTTCGTGAGCGCATGTGATTGCGATGCCCGGGATCTTCACTATCGCCCGCTGCAGCGGCACCGAAACAGAACGATTCAATGGCTCCTTTCTTTCAGCATCCTTTCAAAACCAACGAACCAAATCTTAGAACTTATCCTGTTCCGTTACCAGCTCTCCGCCTCCTGCCTCATTTGCCATAAAATCCACACCGCATTCGCAACTTCTTCCACGTTGTCCTGGGGCATTTTTTCTTCTACTCCCCCGTCTTCTGTGTGTTATTACGCTGCTTGCAAACGAACGCCCACTCCCAGCATTGAATATATTTATATTGAAAGGAAAGTTTATCGATTCCGGTCCATCCACCCGAGCGATCATACCGTCCTGCCTCCCGCACGCTCAAACTATTCAAGGACATCACCTACCGCACACCGACAAATAAAGAAATGGGGGAGGGGGGGAAACGAAACGACAGCCCTATCAAAATATGTCACAAAAACAGCGACAACCGAACGGGGAACGAAGCAACGCAAACATGCACACACACACACACGCACACATACACACTTGCAGGCAAACGCCCCACCTTACTGCATCACTGTCGTTTGTGTGCTTTCCCCAGCCGGCCCTGTATCTGCCCAGCAAGCAGACTAAAAAAGGAGAACGTGTAAAAAGTGCGTTAGCGAGTGGAGCAAAATGTAGCAAAACAAGCAAAAATAGGTCACACAAATACACACACACACACACACAGACAGACAAACCAATCGCTCTCGAAACGAAATGAAAGTATATCGTGGCACTGCTGCACGCCCACACCTGACCCGGCCCGGCTCGGGTGCCGTTCCCATGCCGACAGCTATGACATCAACGCCTCCGAGCTGTCATTCTCGTGCCACACCGGGCTCGGCAGACACTAAAGAAGATGTTATTTTCTCTGCTAAACATCTCATATATGTCACACATGTTTTCCTAAACGATTGCCATACATTTTGGCTGCCCCTCCGCTGACTCCAGTCCGCCGAACACCGAACCCCACCGCAGCAGCAGACGAAAAAGTTTCGTGCGCGATATTTCGATATGTTTTTTTTTGTTTTTGTTTTCGTTCCCTCTCGTACTACCACCTGCCGGTGGCATGACAAAACGAAAAGCGCGCCCTTCGCACGCGCAACACGGCACACGGTGCTCTCCATCCAAGTTCACCGCTACTGCCACCGACCAACACGAAAAACGGCAGCCCCAATAGTTGCTTTTCCTGTTTTCAATTTCGACAGCTTTTCCCGCAACCATGCTTAAGCCGGTAGGATTTGTGCGATGCCACAAATGTAGTAGCCACGACATCGACAAGCTACCGGGAAACATCACCGGCCCCAGCGGATGGACGGCGGGCGACGCGAGCACGGTAGCAGAAAGTGCGATGTGTGCAAACGCCGCGAACATCCCCGAACATGGGGCCCAACTTTCGCTCACAGATGCCTCCCGTTCCAAAGCAGGGAGCAGTGCACGCGAGCCCTTCCGCCCCACCTGGGCCTGGTCGTCGGTGTCGACGGCTTACGTGCGGCATAACGCGGGAATCGTTAGTTGTGTGTGAAAAATCAGATGACAAGTTGAGTTTTATGTGGCCATAAATATGTTCGGTGGGGCTGCCCGTTGGCGCCCAGCCTGTACATGCTAGCGGACATGGAGGTGGTGTTGGGTGCGTTAGAGGTGTTTTTTTTTTAATGTGAATATTACCATTTGTGCCGTTGAATCGCGCGTACCATTGTGCTAACGACTTGGCTGGGCGGAGCACAAAGGCTGCACGAATCGAATCACTCAAACGTCCCGTTTGCCTGCTGGCTCAAGCTTAAGCCACCGGGGCCCAATCATACCTGCTTTCGGGCTAAAGCAGGGATTAACAAACTTGTGCAACATTTGGTATGCTATGTCTTTATTGCAGTCTTTCATTTTCAACCAACAAAAAATAAACGCCTAAAGCTATGCAATGTTCAATACAATTTTGACTTATTACTGTTTGCTACCTTTCTTTTGTTGAAGGTTAAAACTACTTAACGAATCAAAAATAGAAATAAAAAAAAGCAATCTACAGCACTGCTTCCGTGCTTTGGCAAGCCCTGAAGCGAAACGATCCACCAGCCCGAGTAACACACGGAAACGATGTGCCGGAGCGTTGGAAAACCCATCCAGAAAGCCAACCACCATTCTGCTGTTTGCTCAGCGTCTTTGCTGCGGATGGAAAATCAACAATTTTTCTGCAGAGCTTTTCCAATCCAAACCACGGCAGCCGGCTTTTCCCCTTCCCGGCCCCGATTGCAGCCCCGGTCTTTCCGTCGGGTGAATCCAGGGTGCTCGATCATTCCGCCGATCCTTTACGCCAGCACTCGATGAATTGTTACGGGCTGCGCGATGAAATCCTTTTTTCGGGGCTTTTGCCCAAAGCTGTGCCGTTTTGCTTCACAACTCAACAGCACCCTTTTGTGAGCAGTGCCAGAGCGAGAAGAGCGAAAGCACAAAAAAAAAAATACATACATGAACGATCTAAAACGTCATTACTCTGGATTGCACCGTCCTTTCGCCTGCCCGCAATCCGTTTGCTAACGGTGGCTGCCGTTTTGGGTCGGGAACAAAATATGAGCACTGAAGGACGCTGCCCTCCTCCTACTCCTCGGTGGTGCGACATAAATTGGGACAATGTTGCTTTTTCGGGGTTTTGCTTCGAAAATTCCCTCCCATCACACGTCCATGGATCATGGGACCAGCCTTCCATGGACGGCATACGGCACCACACAGCTCAAACGCCACATCAGCAAGCAGGGCGAACACCAGCGTGCGATCAGTTTTATGTTTTCTTTGTCTCGACAAACGGTTGAACAGTTTTCGCAAGCTCATGTATTTTTACGCACGCCCTGCCGTACGCACGCTCTGCCACCCCGTCCCTCCCTCCAAGGCCGCACCAAGACCCTGTCCCTGGCCTTGTTCTGTTTTTCCAACGCATTCGATTTTAGTGCTCACATGTTTTACGATTAAACAAAATATGTGTCCAAAGCTTACAACGGGATCCAGGGGCCGGCCGGAGACTATCCATCCGGAAGGGTGATAGTCCCAACGGCAGACGATGCGTGAATTTTACCGGCACCACGCTTCCACCACCACCCCCGAAACAGTAGTGCTGTGGCCGCCTACGGTGGGAATTGATGGTGGGGTTGCTTTTCTTTTTTGCACTCCCCGCTTCTACTGGATGTTCAGGCTTGTTCGCTCTATTTTCTTCCCATTTTGCCCTGCTTTTTTTCTCTCTTTTTTTTTGTTTTTGGTTGGTCTGTCAATAATTTGCCAAACCAAATCCGGTTATTTGTCGCCGATGTTCGGTGCGTTTACGCCCAGCGCGTGTATGTGTGTGTGTGCTTGTGTGCATGTACGGCCTTATTACGGGCATAGACGTTTACGATGCTTTTCCTTTTTGGAGCTTTTTTTTTGTCGGGGCAAATTTTTCAGACCAGCTGTTTCCACCGCTGCGCAGCGATCGAGTTTTACGATGGGGTTCCCCGGGCAGAATTACGATATTAAGGCAATTTGCTAGTAACGACGCATGGATTATTTTCTGCATCCTCCCGCTGCCCGCTACGTGTCGTTGAAAGTTTTGCTGCAAAAACGCTCTGCTACCCAAACCCTCTAGCACGGGATGAGTGAATTGTGGCAAACAGCTGTTCATGTTATCCGGGGTCGACTAGAACCTTCATTCTGGTCGACTACTATTGCAACACCCCTTTGTTTCTCTAATCCTGGACACCGCTCTGGTAACACTGAGCTCGCAAGAGTAATCTGCAGAGCGGTAAAGCATAATTCATAATCTCGTAGTCTATTGTGATGGCAATGGTGCCAAACCGTGTTACAAGTAGCGTGGTAAATCGTATAAATAGACAAATTTATGTTTCATACTCAGGTGTTTTTTTCAGAGCATAACAAACAATTTACTCAGTGAATATATAAAAAAAAAACTTTTTTCAAACAAACGAGTATATGAGTTGAGCCATTTCGACAAACATAACGTGAATAAACAAAAATTACATCTAAATAAGTTCTCAGTCTCTTGAATACATACTCATACTCATTGCATGTGCTATAAATCTTTGTTTGTCACACAGATTGCATAACTTTAGGAGTTATAAGTACATTTTTTATTCCGGATTTAATTTTTAAATCCTAGCTGAACTGATAAAGTTTACTACAATTTACACTCCAACTCCATGAACTCCACGATAGGTGAACGGTTTCATAAACCATCAATCTACTAATTTCGTTTCCCAATTTACAGCCAACTATACGCACAGAGCCGGTCTTGTAGTACAGTCGTCAACTCGTACGACTTAACAACATGCCCGTCATGGGTTCAATCCCCAAATAGACCGCGCCGCCATACGTAGGACTGACTATCCTGCTATGGGGGGAATCAATTAGTCACTGAAAGCCAAGCCCACAAGTGGGTACAGGCAGGCCTTGACCGACATCGGTTGTTGAGCCAAAGAAGAAGATACGCACCGTTTAGTACGTTCTCACTTTACCAACCAGTGCAGTGGCAAGATAAAATTCATCCAATTATCTTTCTCCCCCTTGTCTGTTACCGCCGGGCGCATACTGCCACCCCTCAATCTGCGTATTCCACAGTCCCGTAGCTTGCCAACGACTAAACGATCTCGAGCAGGGGGCAACAACGGCAGTAAAAAAAAAAAATCCACCACCTCCGTAAAAATGGAATAACGTCCACCCAACGGAAAAGGGCCCCACCTCCACGGGTTGTGGGTGGGTGCTGTGCACCCGTATCGGATACACAGCTGCACTTCGCCGGTCCGCAGGTGTAGCAGCGTTTCATTTTTTCCACCTGAAAGATGCCTGCTGCTACAACCTGTAGCGAACAACTCACCCGAAGCGGTGGGAGCATTCTGGCCGCTGGAAAAGTTTACGAGTTCGGGTCCGCTTCCCACTGCACAAGCTCCGTATGGAAAACGCGCTGCATACACGCTCGGGAAGTCGCGCTTAGCTGGGCCACGCTACCACCGTTCCCGGGAATGTGGGCTCATTTCCCTTTGTCGCGGCCACGTGCCTGCGTTGCAATGCTCACCCGGTGCGATCATTCCACGAGCGAGCAGGATAAGTGGTTCCGGTGCACACGCTCCAGGGCAAGTGGCTTTTTAAAGTGCGCCACATGCAATGCACACGCTCCGGTCAGCATTGGAGCATTTTTTTCCGGTAGCAGCATTTCGGAAGCAGCGGGCACAATGCTGCTAAACGGCACAAACCTGTTCCGCTCGCGTGGAACAACGCCTTCAGGTGTGCAAACCCCACGGTCCACGGTGGTACACGGTGGCCTCGCAGGATGAGCCATGGCATGGCGTGGCTATCATTCAGAACTACAGTGCTGCCTCACACCGCCCTCCCGGCTCGCTAGTCATGCAAAGCTCGGGCAGATGAGACGAACCCGTCCACCCAACACCGCCAGCCCCGGGGACACTTCAGAATGTTTTCCATGCTACAAATGAGCTTCCTTCTGGTCGGCATGCCCCGGCTACACCCTACAGCAAGCGTGCGAATATGCGTGCTCATGCACTTGCAACACTCGCAGCCTAGCTTGCCTTTACCTCCAACCTGTACGGGGGATCTACTTTTCGGGGAAAACTATCGCACACAATCATAGAAAGTTAAATTTTTGGATTATGGGGCACACTCAGGGCGCCCTTTGGAGCAGTTTTGCCACGAGCCGCTGTCAGTTGCATCGCATTGCCCCTGCGGTAGTACATATTTCGAAAAATCATCGTACCGACTGGCACACCGTGCTTCACTCCGCTACGCGGGTAAATGAAGTTACCCAAACCTATTCCAAACAGCTCGTGTTGCAGCATCGGACAGACCCTGGTAGGTTTATTAAGCGTACAAGCAAATGCTTGCATAGAATCCAACGTCTGGAAGGGGAATGTATCTAGCGTCTTTGACGTTCCTTTTGATAAGCTTCAGGCCCCGTTTTGAAGCATGCCGTCACATCCACAAACCTTCACAGACATGTTGTAGCTCGAACATCAAAGCTACACGCGAGCGAGTTCCTTCGAATGCCATCGGGCATAGCAATATGTGCCCTCATACAGCAAAGCAGGTTTCCACAAATATTGACACAAAGTGCTGCCGCCGGTACGACCGTGGCAAACGCTTCATACGAGGCGATCCGTATGGAACGTTTTGAAAGATTAATTTTCCTGCATACCGTTTCAGGTGCTCTCATGCCGGCATGATAATAATAAGTCTAGGCATGTCTTTTGCAGGAATCTCATCGCATGGTTACATGTAGCCACTAGTGATAGCGATAGCGTATCAATTTGAACACTATTTTACCTTTGCTTGGCAATGTAACGAGCGTGCTGAATAACAGCAGCTGTTTTTGACCCTTTTAGCTTGCCCAAGTACGATATTCTTTAATGATTAATAAATAGTTTTTGATGAAAAAGAAGCATCATAAGCAATTTATGTAGTTTTTTAGCTATTCGCACAAGCTCGCCATGCATATACTCCAGTAAATTATCTCTAGAAGTAAAGTGGCAAAAGGTTATGACTTCTTAACAACGATAAAAAATAGTAAAACCGGCAAGGTTTTCATTTCTATGCCGATTTTGCTCAATCCTAGCGACCACATACAGAATAACAGCCTAAATGTATGCAATGTATGAGTTGATTATCGTTTTTTGTTTCGTATTTTTGTACGTCTCACTTTCCAAAAACCTTGCAGAATCTGAATTCCAAAATGTTTTCGAAAAAAAGCGCTATTTTTCTACAATGCATCTGGCTATAAAATCATAAAATCAAAGCTAAAAGCTAAACTTATAATGTATCATTCACGCCGTAAAACGATCCTTAAACTGCCCCTCTGAAAGTTGCGCCGGTTCTTTCTCGAAAAATAAAATATCAACTCAAAAAACGGAGCAGAATCACCCCACCCTGCTGACCGGCATGTTTCATATTGCATCACGCAAAGCACCGGCCAACATGTCATTTGATGCGTCCCTGCAGCATCCCATCACACTAGAGGACGCACGGTTCAACCTTGCCTCGGTGCTCTCGTTCACACCGCTGCCGGTCGAAACATTTGCCTCGTTGCAATCGTAGCAATCGAGCGTGTTTGCTGGCGTATGCAATGATATTCTATGCATAAGCAATGACAATAATAATAAAATGCACCATTTGATTTAGCATGCGTAAAGGATCGGTTTGCCGTTTCGTGTGATGTTTCCGGACCGGCAAAACGGACTGAATGAAACCTTCAGACAGGACAGATGAGCGGTCACACAACCCGCTAGCAGAAGCGAATCGTTCGATCAAACGATCCAATGTATTATGTGCACATTTGCTGTGAGCCGGTTCAAACGGCATGGCATCTTTGGAAAATATCGAACCGTGTTGGATTTCGGTACCATATCGGTCCGTAAGGTTGAAACGCGTTTCACAAACGATTCACCTGAACGCTTGCATGATGCACACCGCAGCTCATGCACTATAGCGTAATAAACCCTCGCTGTTTTGTGGCCAAGCGTGTTTAGGTTTAAATATTTTGAACTCCACTTCGTGCGAACCACTCTATCCAATTCCCCTGAATCCGGGGTCAATTGCGTGCCATTACACCGCCATGAATCACGCTCTGAAATACCATCACCAAAAGCCCATAATTGGGCTGTATTTTGTGGTATCAAATTAAATCACAGCACAATTCATTTTCGTGCAGTTGCGCTGATTCACCAGTAAACTAAATTATTTCGCTTCAATTTGCTGTCTGTTTGATCGTTTGCTCGAACAGCAAATCGGGTTCCCGGGTTGCACGGCCGGGCGGGCGCGTGTACGTTGTAAAATAATTACGGTATTATATATTAAGCTGGTGCCGTGACCAGGATACTGCACCACTCTGCAACAGTCCGCAAATCGATGGAGATGGTAAAAATATTCCACCACCGCGTTTCAACCTAAAATACGCACCGCCAGCAGATATTACATCCAATTTGTTCAATTAAGCCAGCACAGACTCGGTGTACGAAAAAGCACAACACACGCACACACACACACTCGCTCGAACAGTTCCAGGGTGCGAACAGAAGCGAAAGCGTCGGCATTCGGTTGGCGGTAAAATTCGGAATCGAATTCAATTCCTCCCCGTCTCGCTCTCAACCGGCAAAACGATGAAATGTTTTTGCTTAAATTAATTAAGTCAAAATAATGATGTCGCGCTTGAAAATACCACGCCGTACCCACTTTATGTGTCTGCGTGGGCTATGGGGAGCTGTCGGGATGCAGCCTTTTCCCAGAGTTGCGAAATATTTGCCACCCGTGCCATTTGTGTTACTGCTGCTGCTGCTGATTCTTCTCCCCGTCACCGATGCAAGCCTCCAAGACCAACAAATTTGCAACCCGCAAAGGCAACGCTGCCAGTTCATGGACGGCTTTTAAATGTTTTACCCGCCCAAAACCTTCAGGCTGAAGGTTTGTGCTCCTGCACTTTCACCCTCGTTCGCCACCGATCGTTGTGATGGAATCTTCAACACAACCGCGATAAGCGCCGGTCGGGCCCGGCCCGGCCCCGATGGTGCTAAACGAATCAACCACTTTCGGCAAGCGCGTGCCACAGTTTCTCATCTCGCTGTTCAGCTCAAGCTTGCAGCAGCAAGGGTTGCATGTCGGCCTTCGATTTCCTGAGCGCATAGGAATCACGAGCGTAGGAATGGATCTGTCGTTTGTCGTGACGCATTTCACTGAAATGCCGGAAAACTTGCAGCGCCCCAAAAGTTGTTCATTACCGAATTTGCAAACCCACCGAGAGATCAACCGGGAGGGCAAGGGTCAGCGGGGAAAAACGGTCCCGGTGAATTGGTGCCCGTGTAGCGTGACAGTTCCCTTCTCGTACTCATTATGCACTTGCAGCGTTGGTTCACTTTCAACCTCGGCATGGTACAGTCACCCTTCCCTGCAATGATATAAATTAAGTAAATGCATATTTATGCATGATTCTCTTCCTCCAGCAGTGTGCCTCTGCCGGCAGTGACTTACGCTCGCGATGCAAAGTGCATCAACACGTTTCTCGCCCCCTCCCCCGCGCCTCAGGCATTCGGCAGCGCACTGGGTTGGTGTCGCGCAAAAGTTCGGTGCAAATTTATGCAGATTGCTACAAACGATTTTCTTCATCCAACCGAAAGCGCTTGATTGCGGTCCTATTGTGGTCGGGTGTGGGATTTTGAGCGGGTTCCCGCTTTATGGCCCGGTAGAATGGTACGCACAAAAGGTTCGTACGTACCTGTAGGACTCAGTTGGAGGGGTTAACGATACACACCAATCGATCATTTAATGACGCAGATTTACGGTAACAAGCTAACGATCCCTGCGTGGGTTAAATAACAATCCGAGTGGCTTGTTAACCATTTTTGTGGAGTTTGTTTCGCGATAAATTGTCAAATGACCAGTCAGAGCTGTTCGCGCCTAAATGTAGGCCAATTACGCACATCAGCACTCATATTCTATTTGAAATTTAAACCAATTTTCAATTGCACTGTTTCTTGCTGCTTAAAAAACGGGCTTACAACAGTATTCTTCAGCTCATGTAGCACTAAAAATCGTACATCTGCAACGTTCCGTCCGCAGCAGCAGCAAAAACATAATGAAGTAAATATTGCACGGTCACAAATCAACTGTTGAGTATCATAATTCTACACCGCAACGTTCGGGCACCGTTCGCGCACCAATGCATGGAAGCACTTTCCAACCCGAGCCGCCCATTGGGTGGAGCGCATCATCTCCCAAAACCCATAAATACTCCATCAACGATCGCAATCGTCATCAATAAACTGTCACCATAAATTACCGTCCGAACCAAGGCCACCGAACCAGCGGCATCGCGCGTCGCCGTACTCATCGTCAGACATCAGCAGACCAAAACCATCGGACGGGGGCGATTATCATTCCGAATCGATGCCATTCCAGGTATAATGACATTCCCTCGGTGGATGTGCCAGCTCCACGAGCCCTCGGCTTCTGGACCTTCTTACCCGCGCCTCTGCGCACCGATCACCCGAGTCGTCGGTGTGCTCAAAGAAAAGGATATAATGATGAAATTCCTGGCATTCAGGTACCGCACCCACTGCATCCCGATGCTTGCTCTGCTTCGCCTATGCCACCTGCCTATGCACGAATCGCACCGGAGTTCCACGGCGGCATACCATAGGCGGCAGCCTAGTTTGAATGTTGCCCCTTCTGCAGACAGACGGCAGAATGGAACGTTCGGAGGCCCTTTGCGCACGGCGAAAGCTTTCGGCAAACAGAAGGAAATTCCCACCGCTGAAACTCCCTCAGCCCAGCGTTGCAGTGAAGTGAAATTCTCAAACACACACACACACACACACAGAGGGTACTGTGCAGAGCTTGGAACCGTTTCCTGTTGAATGCTACTAAATCTTTACAGCATTTCACAACGCTTCATATTCTTAACCTTTCCACTGTTGCTAAACTGAACTGCTCGATGCGTCTGTACGTAGCACTGCTGCTGCTGCTGCCGTACCATTGCAAATTACAAATCTGACCGAACGGGTTCAGTTGCCGGAGGTTGCGAGCAACACCGGAAAGCTGGACATCGTCATCCGGTGTGTATTTTCCCACCGGGTTCTTATCGAACCGATCGGTTCCAGCACCGGGCCTTGTAATCTGTACGCTGCCTTGCTCATCGAACAAACCGTGCGCCCAGTTAGTCCGTCCGATGGGCGACGACACGGTATCGTTCGTGTGAAACGTGGAGCCTCACAGCATGGCAGTGCGAATTGTGTACACAGACCGCAAGACAGTTGTAATTGAAATTGTAAGTCACGCAAGCTCGGTCGCATTACGGCCATCCGGAGTGCTAAATTAAAACCAGTTTGCCAAACCAATGCAAACAGGATGGAGCTGGATCCGCTTGGACCGCAGGGCTGCACAGCTCTTCTGTGTGCATTGGCGTCAGTCAACTGCATCGCGTGTTGCCGGGCTTGCGACAGGATTTATTAAAGCGAATGGAATGAAGTATGATGTAGAGAGAAAAAAATGCATAAATTGAAATACTGAAACAAGTTGAGAGATAGTGCGAGAGATAGTCATCAGAAACATTTTGTGTTGCGTATTACTAAAATATTTCTATCTTTTCTAGTGCCTGAAAGTATGCAATCGGCGCTTCGAAAATTGCTTTTCATAGCAAATTGTCACGCACATTATTGCATACCTTTTGGCGCATCCAAAGTTCCTACATACCTTGAAAATAGCATTATAGCACTTCATACAACTCTTACAACTCAACGAGACGAGCTGAGCTGCCAAACAATTGGTTTCATTTTCAGCTGACGGCCCGCAACGGTGGAACCATTTTGGTGCGCATCGATGTGCACGAGCAATCTGCCGCACTAGCCGTCCCCACAGACCTGGCACAAGGTCCCCTTTTGCGAGTGGTGAATCGTTCGCATTCTTATCAACAATTTGCCACGCCACGGGACATTAGTGGCTCAATTCACTCAAGATTCAACCGGCCCCGGCAGCAGCGCTGCTAGCCAATAAGCACGTCGCTGCGCCCGGGTTACTCGCCAGCCGCCAGCCGGCACTGATCCCGGGGGTATTCTTGGGAGCCGGGCTAAGGCCCACAACAGCGAGCAGTGGGCAGCAAAAGTCGCATCATTATTAATGTCAATATCTGACAATTGCATGCCTGCCGCTTAATTCTATTCTTCTGTGTCTTTTCGCTTCGCCTGGCTAGTATCCCTAGGGTTCCTTTCAGCCTTCTGGAGGTGGTACATTTCTTGCCTCCTTTTCCAGTGCAGCTATTTCAATTTTCCTTCCTTAGTCGTTCAGATGACCGTTCACATACCTTTCCGTTATCAGCCTTCTGTTCCACTTCAAGAATGCTTTGAGTTTTTCTCTCTATTTCTCACCCTCTTGGTCTTTATCTCTCTTGCCTCATAACTTTCTTGGGAATACAGAGGAAATGGACACGAGTTTTCAAACTCCGTGCTGATCATTCTCGGGCCGATCCTACTGCCGGAACAGCAATATAATGAAGCGCAAAACATCCGGCAGTAAACTGCGCCTGGAAGGCTCCCCGAAGACAATCACGTCATTTTGTTCATCGTTCGGTGTTTTACTTTCTTGCCTTATTCTCTTCCTGGCATCATATCTTTCCCAGTGTACGTATACACTGTCAGGAGAAACCGGTCCCCGTTCAATGAGTGACAATCGGATCCAGTTCAATTATTACCGCCCGGCTAGCTTCCGCTAGCCACGTGCTGCGTTAAGAGACCACTGTTGCCGCTTCTGCAGGAACAGCAAGCAAGAAAATGTTCTCTAATCCCTTTGGAAAGCCGTTGAACATCCTGAACGGAAGTGTCAATGTACGAATTCTTCCCTAACTCCACATCTGAAAATACTGAAGAAACTTTAAAATATTTTTTTCATTCTAAATATCAATCACCCATACTATATCCCATTACGTTTCGCGCATGATTCCTCAAAAGATCACTCACTCAAAAAAGAAGCGCACTTGTCTGTAATAGGAACGAAACGATACGAAAAAAGGGATTGGAAATTGATTTTCAATAATAAATGAATATCTTCCAGCCACGCCACCACAATCCATTTGCTTCCGAGAGCTTTAGAAACGGTTCCCTCGCTACGAACGTTTTGCTCGCCACGTTGGAGCGGACGGCGACACCGAGTCGTGCCACATTTCACCTGCACACCTAGCCTTTCATCTTATGATTTTCAATAAATTGCTTTCAATCAGTCACCCGGTGGCAGTTTCTGTCAATGGCAATCGAGCTCCGCTGCCAGGGCAAGCGACACACGAGCAGTACAGTAGTACCTTTTGCGTACTATCATACACCCGTTCCACGCCATTGCCATGCTGGTATGGAGTAAAGCGTACGGTGGTACACCTACACATCATTCCGCTTTACGACACGACCACTTGTTGCCTTTGATCTGGTACGGTGGATACATTTAGATTTGCCCTGCCGACTGAGCTACACCGTACACATTCAGCAGCCTTTAGCCGGAGGTGTGTTTATGGCAATTTCGTTAATCACAATTCCGGCACTGTATTTGCGTTCGGTCTGTGCTTGAGTTGAAATTTAAACTCACTTTCGCTGCGTTGATTTAACCGATTAAGCATTCTCGTTCATTCAAAGTTCGTTTTTATTAAGTTGCATATTTAACAACACCTATCGCGTAACAAAACAATCACCCTACATCGGGGCACTGGTGCGATAGAGGAGCAGAAACGGTTCATCATTCTAGAAAAACGCTCCCAGTTCCCAGTGGATAAGTTGGTCCCAGCAACGAGCGACGGGTCGTTAGATATTGGAAGCTCACTTGTCACAAGATGTCCCGACCAGAAGCAGCAAGATTACGTATAATAATAAACTTCAAATCGCCTGTCAGTACATTCCAACCACCCCAATGTATGACCACCGACAGCTTCATTGTTACAAAGCGCCGTGCAATTTTCGTGTCCGACGGTAAGTGTACGTTATCTTAGCGGTATGGGAGCGCAAAGAAAATGGGGAAAAAAACACCCTGCACCACACTGCAGGAGGTTGAGATTCAATCATTTCTCCACAGTGCCAACATTCTCCGCAGTTTGGAGCGACGGAATCCGAATTGCGCTTCCAAACTAGCTTACGGATACGGTGATGCCATCGTCCAACGCTGCCAGCATCCATCGCCGAGCACGGGGAACAAGTTGGACATTCCTTTATCCTCTGCTCCGGCCGCGTCCGCTCAAGAGTCCGCTCCAGCTCCAGGCACGTCACAATCGATCGTCTTCGGCCGGCGAAAGTTTTACCCATTCGAGTGACAAGACAAACAGAGCAAACCGAAACGGACGACGACACTCATAATGCTGAAAATATGATAATGTTTCCTTTGCCCGGGCGTTCGTCCCACGAGCAACGAAGGCACCGTGTCAGAGCTGGAGGGCCAGAAAGTAGAGGTGCAGAAAAAATTCGACTAGCGCCATAGAAAAAGTTATGATAACTTTACCTACTCCCAGCCTCAGAAAACCCCACCCGAAAACACACACACACACACACACCGAGCCGTCCCCAGGACGTGCAGTGCCCGGGAGAAAATACCGAACGAATGAAAATGAGATGATGATGATGATGAAGCATTCAATAGCGTCAAGCCAAGTACAATAACAGTGGTGGAGAACAAGCGCACACAAAAAAAAACTCCCCACACACAGAGCGAAAAAGCTCCCAAAAACCCAAGTCCGACCCGACTCACTCCCGTTCTCCTGTCGCCGAAACTGATCAGCTTCTTCGCCCGAAACAAACACAAGAAAGTGCCATCGCATGACAAAATAAATAACGAACTTCGAACATTGGACAAACGTGCGCACACTGGGAAGGGGGAAAAGACGGCATCTCACGCTTGTCATGGACATCCTCCAAAGCTTTTGCCTCGCCCCGTTTCCCATCCCCATCGTTTCCCTCGTCCCTGTGAGAGCTGCGAACGGCAAAGACAGACATGCTACTGGTATGGTTGAATCGCGTTAGACGAACAACTAAATAAAACCTTTCTCCCCGCTCTGTTTCGCAACGGAACTCAGCAGCAGCAGCAGCAGCACCACAACCCACCCACATTGTCAAGTATTTGCGAAAATGTATTATTATTCGGTATATTGATCACATTTTGAATATAAATGATGTCACAGCGAGATGTCAGCGAGGTGCACCGCTCCGGCGATACGAAACCGAGCGCGAACGCGAGCGCTGCGGTTGGGGAGCCAAAAATTGCCACTTCTTCGGGCGACAGGGAGACGCCAGCTATCGTTGTCACTAGCAGGGAGCGGTACAACGAACGGTACGCACTCACAAAGCGGCAAAGAATGTATATTAACCGGCAAATCGGCGAACAAAACGGGCGCAAAATAAAACCCACCCATCCAGCTTTATGCCGCTCGCGCAAGAATACGCAGGAGCCGCCAGAGTCTAAGCACAGATTTGGTCTGTGTAAATTAGTTCTAAAGCGAGCTAAGCGTCTCTCTCTCGGTGTGGTGTGATCAGCCCACGGGGCGACCTAATCTAGCCGTGCCAATAATAATACGACGCGCTCGAACCGACGAAGCTAGAAAGTAAGGTTATCCGTTAATGGGAGAAAAACCTCAGCCACCATTTTCATCATTCGCAGCCCCACGGCACTGTCAATCTATCCGCACCGAATCCATCCGAATATCGTCACCCCCCTCGCCCCTCCCCCACTATTCCATCAGTGCCAAGAGGGGGGGCCCATCAGCTGGAGGGCCTCTTTTTCTATGGAATGCGCGCTGATTGGAGAGGATCTATACAGAGCTACTTGCGCTGTACTTACTCACTTCCTGCTTCTTTATTCTATTCAGTGAGTGCTTTTTTTGCTTTCGTTTGTGTGCGTGTGAGTGTGCTCTTCCCCTGTTTCATACCGTGAACGCTTGCTCCTTTCGATTGCTATTACGATTTTTTTTTCCTTATTTCTATTCCTTTCTCCTCCAGCCATCCACCCGTCGCTGTATCATTCTTCCTTCCTTCCGGTTCTGGTGCTGCTCATGCTATCCAGTTTTTTTTGCTCTCAGTTTCTCTGCTTCCCCTCTCTATCCGCACGAAACCACCAAATGATCTCCCGTGATGCGTTTCTTGCCCGGGGACATAAATCGCTTTCGCGCTGCCACATTATCCAAAAGTTCGAAAGAAAAGCTATTTTTCTTTCTGCCTCCGGCGTCTGCTCTGTCCCAACTGTATGGATGTGTGTATGTGTGCTTTCTTTTTTTAACCACCCCCCCCCCCCCCACCTCTCCTTTTTATGGAGCTTTTCTGCTTCCACACGAGCTCTCGTTCGGTGATGGGTTGTGCGTTTTGCTCTCCATTCGCAACTGGCTTTCCACGAAACGGTGTGGCTCAATTTTTACCATTCAACACACATGAGCACACACACACACACACGCTTGATTTTAATCCCAAATATATTGGAAAACCCCCTCCACACCATCATCGATACCGGTAGCGTTAGCAGTCTGCGTCGTCGATCGAAATCGAGCCACACGAATAGGAGAACGTTCGCGCTGCCCTTGCTATCTTGCTATCGATCCTGCGGTTCATCTTTGTATAGAACCAGCTTCCGGCGTTTGAAAGAACCAGCCATCGTCTTGCCCTGCTGCCGCTCGAACCGGTTATACCATTACTTCATGTTTGATCGACTGCACGAAAGATTAAAAGGCTAAATATACTCCGATACTTGTTTTGTACAAAAAACCTTGTAACTGTGTGACTGCGGTTTCTTTACCTATCCTTCAGCATTTAATTGTCTTTTCTTAACTCGTTTTATGATGTTCAACATTCAATAGGAATAGCACATCTCAAGCATGTAACGCTTACTGTCCCTTCCTTCTTGTTCCATACCATTCAACACTTAAATTGCTTCATTTCTTCCCTCAGTGCACGAAAATCGATCACCGAAAGCTCTACTTATTGAGGCTCGTAATCGTACCGCACCCTTCGCATAATAATCTTACCAGCATACTGTCAACCCCACAGGCTCCTTTTCTCTGTTTTCCTGCCTCCCGTCTCCTTGTGCTCGCCACTATCCGTCCGCCCGGCAGGTCTGGCATCAGGACGCCTTCCATTCGATCTATTGACTGTCCACACTTGATCGAAATTTCCCCCATTATTATGTACATAAATACATACGGAAGCAAGAAATGGGGCGCTGCTCGGTCCGGCATTGTGTCAGCTGGTGCTATTCAACAGTGACGTTCCCCCCCCCCCCCCCCCCTCAATCCTTCCCCCACTAAGACGTCCACCAGCTAGTGGGGTTAGTTTTTGGCTCATTTGCTCCGTGCACCGCGGGCAGACAATCGGGCGGTGACTTATATGTTTACGGTTGATTTGGAAACTGATTCGCTTCCACCGTACGTAACCGGCCCGGCGACAGGAAGCGAGTAATCGAACAGACTACGGCTTCCCATTCGGAGCTGTGGTTCCCGCTTGCGTGAGCATCAGCTGCCATTTTGGGCAAGGTGATTTATGTTTTATGCTACACGGCCCCACGGTCTGCGAGTAAAATAATGGACAGATCTTTTGAAAAGCAGCTTACCGAAAACAAGGGCGCAACGCAAAGGCACAAGCAACAACTTATTAACAATACTGCCCCCCCCCCCCCCCCGAGCGATGTTTCACTCCTGCTCGGTGCTCCATAAATCAGCAAACACTGATCAAGCAGAACCCAATTCCCTTAATGTGTGTACGGTGCGAGAGAGAGAGAGAGAGAGAGAACAAACAACCTGACATTAAACATGTATCAGCAAAAACAATATATGCGCGTGTTAGAATTTTATCCGCTTACTGTCTTAGCCAGAAGACGAAACGCGGACCTTTTAGTTGTTTGACTTAAGGAAAATATATACCATTTCAATTTAAATTATCTTTAATCCGCCTGAATGCATGCACTACGGCAAAAGCTTTAAAAATTTATGTATTTTTGTTTTATCAAAGCCTTATCACACTCTACAGCATAGAACTAATATAATATTGCTGCACTCACTTGCCACTTCCTAGGAGGCAGCTTTAACGCACCTTAAAGCTCTGCCACTCCTGATCGTGCGAAGGCTCACAAAAGCATCATATCCGTGGCGACGCGCACTCGCCGGCCAACTGTCGGGCCACCGCTCATCGGGGCCCGGAGGCTCCGTTTCTTTAAATAATAAATGAATTATAAGCTACTTCAATCAGCACTTAATTAAATGTTCGCCTGGTCGCTGACCACGTTTGCGCTTTAAAATTGGAACAGCGAGCGTGAGTGCGATGAACCAGTGTCAGACAAAAACGCTCTCAGCTTAGCAAGTGGGCAGCAAAAACAAAAGCTAGCTAGCAGGAACTGGCAACGAAAGGGACTGCAGCCAAAGCATTGCTAATGAGCGGTAGAGCTTGCATCAGCAGTGTGAGTAACGCAGAGAACAAAGCGCTGAAAATGGCGCTTGATGTTTCTTGATATTTCAAAAATGTATTTTGCTTCTATGAGCATTTAGAATTGAAAATTGCTTTAGCCTTAAATAGAAACAATTTACAATCTGCTATATCACTCAACAATATCAAACATTCCCCAAACAGTTTGCATGTAGTTTCAGACACTGCTGAACACTCAATGCTGTTGCGCATCAATAACTAAACTAACAATTTTAACCACCTTCCACGGTGAGGCACTCTCGCTGTGCTCAACATAAAATGGTAGCCTCCAGCAGACGGCACACGGGAAAGGTAAAAAACAAAACAAAACAAAAACGTATTTTAGTAGTGAAACAAAACCGCAACTAACAGGGGCAACCTACGTGAAACACATCCTAACAGCGCGCTACAGTATCGGTTTAGCCGTTCTTTCGTTACTCTCCACATATCCTTTCATTCGATATTCATTCCAAGTCCTTCCCACGATCCCACATAAAAACAGACTCACACACACACACACACACTCACACACTTGCACGCGCATATCTCGGACAGCAAACTTCTTTCCACCCTGTCCCCTCGAGCGGTTCTGTTCGGCTTGTTCAACAGTCCACCAACAATCACCGACACTGGGCAGGCAATGGAATTGCGAAAAGTTCTCGTGAAACAGGAGTCCAAAAAAAACAACAACAACAACAAACCCAACACACAAAACAACCTACAGCGGCAAACGGTTCGTGCGGTTTTTCCACATCAACACCCACACACAAACTGGACACACGTTTGCAATACACTTCGGTTACCGGACCGGTGCGCTGCCCAGCCTACGGCGGTCCGAGTGTGTGTGTGTGTGTGTGTGTGAAAAGCTTTTGCCAGCGTACGCGCGAACGAACAGCACTGTGACCGCTGGCTGGCGTGTTGGCCACCGGACCGGACACAGATAACGTAGGCCACTCACACCGGTGCGAAGTTAAAAGCCTTCGACACACATCAAACTGGAAATGGTGGAAACGGTTGACAAAGCGCATCACTGACGCGCTACTGTTCCACCCCCGATGCGGATTTTGCGTGGCTGGAATGGGGTTGCGTTTTGGCTTGCAAAATGGAAGCAACTCCATTGATCTGGCGTCACAGTAACACGCTATGATTGATGTTTGTCAAAAACATTACCAAGCAAAACCGGTAGCAAAGGTAACCCTTACGGTGGCACATGCGAAGAACGCGGTCTGCCGACTGCCATTAGCGGGACAAACCGGCAAGTAAGAAAAAAAGCGAGGTTTTTCCTTTAGCTTGTGTCGTGCGCATTTTATCGTGCACATGAGCAGCCGGCTCGGGGAATACTATTCAGCAGCCAGTTGAATTGATGAGCCCTAAAAGCATCAGCTCAGCAGATGTAAAGACACGCGGGAATGGGGCGCAAAACACGCGGCGCTACCACGGCGGCGAATGGGCAATGAAAGCATCGCTATTTATGCGAAAACATCTAAATCAGAATTCGAAACCGATCGGGGGCAGTAACCGGCAGTATTTATGGCCCCCGGGCATGGGAGCCTTTTGTTCGCCGAACCTTCTTGTAAGGTGAGACACCAGTGCGACGCGGCTGTATCCGGTGAGTGTATCCTTTTGGTCCAGGCATCTCCGGCCGGCTAGTCGCACATACTTCACCAAAGCTAAAGCTTTTCTTCGGTTCTTCCCGAACCGTGTAAGTGCGCATGTGTGTGTGTAAGGGTATTCGTCGTTTGTCTGGTTTTGAATCTCCCCGAGGACACGTTTTTCACCGCCCGTTCAATGTGTGACCGGCTGCTGAAATGTCTGTTGACACGGTGCGTATGTAGCCACAGTGACGCAAGCTTCTTGCCCAGCCAATAGGGGCAGGATAATGGCTTCCGGGAAGCTAAGAAAAAAAAACGTACACACACACACATGTCGAAAAGAGGTTTTGCCGTTGCGTGGCAAATTCTCGCACGTACCCGGCAATGCCCGACGTCCATTACTGGTGCCATTAAATTGAATCAACCACGGGTGGATGCAACCGGTCGTGCCGATAGTGTTCGAACGGGGATCGGACCATGGACTCAAGCTGTTTGGGGAAGGTAACATCTTCTGGGAAACAAGTCAATATTGTTTGGATGGGAGTGTTGTGAACCATAAAATATTTTTGCAGATAACTCCTTTTTTTAAAAACTGCTCAAAGACATTTAAAGCCTATGTTGACCATTTGCATGCACAAAATTGCATACTTCGAGGCGAAAATCACTTACAAAGTATGCAATCTGTACGACAAATTTTCACTTTTAGTCCCGTTGGTGCCACAACAATTCGTTTTCAAGATACATGTTGATGATTTAGTATGTTAGCATAAAATATGCACATAATTGTTATTAATTTGAGCATCTCGTTGGTTCCCATGCATTTTCACCAAAAAAAAACAAAGCATCTTTTCTCAGACACTCATCACAAGCTATCGTCGTCCCGTCACATAATTACCAGCGGACGACAGCAAGCTCCATTTGCGAACACCTGCGCATCCCATACACCATCAACACCTACCGGCTAATCGGACCGAGCATCTCACCTATGCTTACACGAATACTTCCCCTTTCCTACACCCATCCCGAGCGCACCATTTCACACACGGTTCCCACGGGAGTTGCGACGGGGTGCCTGGGTTAGCCGCATAAATACTCCAAGATTTTCCAACCCATTAGAAAAGTCAGCTTCAGTGCTGCTCACCACATAACTAGCATCACCACGAGGGTTTCCCGACGGTGTGAGTCTGTGTTCAGGAGAGGATCGTGTATGCGAGACATAGAGCAGGGAGTGAATGAAAGAAACCAAAATCGGTTGCAGGTTCCAGCTGCCGGCGCTTCATGCAAGAATAGATGAACCACGAACAAAAGGGAAGCCCCCGGTCGAATGCAATGACGCCAGCAGCACGGGCAACAACTCGGGCAGCTCAAACAGCGAAACAGTACGATTTTGGGCAGGCATTAGCGGCGGACAGGAAAGGGCGAATGGAGAGCTACAACAAAAACCAGATGAAGTGGTAGTTAATGAGGCAAGTAACAATGCATTCATTATTTTCCCCTTACCACCCTCTGCTGCTGGTGGTGGCTCTTTGGCACTAGTTTAATGTGCTGCCTCTGCTTTCCTGCAAGCTTTCTTCCCGTTTTCGCTCCCGGACTCGTGCGGGTAGATCGTCCCAAAGCGTACGGAAGACGAAATCCTTCCAAGAGTGGGGCCTGATGCTGCTGCTGCTGCTACCACTGGCTGCCGGCTGTGGTTTTGTGTTTCTTTGCTACTTAAGCAGGACTTATCTCCCCTCCCCTCCCCTTCCCCCCCAGTAGTGCTTTCCTGCCATGCGAGTGGGTACGTGTGTTGGTTCTACACGAGCTGCTGCTGCTGCTGCTGCTAGAGTTGTTTGCATTCCTTCTAAACCAACTCAAGCTAGCCACCCGAGGAAAAGCAAACATCAATCCCATTCCCCCCTTTTTACTCGATGGCTTTTTTTCCTTTCCCCCCTTTCTTTTTCTCCTACATGTCCTTTTGTATACTTTCTTGATTTCACAGCCCAGAGGGTTGTCTCCATTAGGTGAATCTTTCGCTTCCATCCAGCCCCGGACAGTGGCCCAAGATGGAACCCCTGGCAGGCGAAAGCCACTAAGGCTTGCAAAGCAGTAGCATCTTTTTGAAGCCGTTCGTCTTCCCGTGCGTTTGTCCGCTAGTCGGCCGAGGTGGTGAGCGATGGGGAACGAGGAACAAACGGTTACGAAAACATACCTCATAGCCCCCGCCACACCCCGTTTGTGTAGAGGGTTTGCCAGCATCGAGACCAGAACCGGATCAATGGGTTCAACCTTGATCGACGAGCGTTTAAAAAGCGGCCCGCTCTCAGTTTGTGTTTGTGTTTTATCTTTTGTGCAGCCGGGTGGAAAATCAGGATTCATTATCGTACCTCGGCCAGGTTCCAGGGATGGAAAAGTAGTTGAAATTTTGTAGCGATGCATGGCGAAGGAGAGGTGCAGAGGGGAAGGACTCGGCCCAATTGAGCTGTAACGTTGTTACGTTAAAGCTCAACCAAGCAAACAGGTTTGTGCCCGTTTTCTGCTTCACAAAGCTAATTAACATATTTGAACTGACGAAGCGCAAACGTACGCGAGCTGCTCAATGATAGAGCAGGCTTAGGTTTAAGACCGTACCCGTCTGTGTGTGTGTGTGTGTGTGTGTGTGTGCAGTCAGCCCAATCGCACCTGGCAATGGACGGCAGGAAGTGGTTAAGGTAGTTCCAGCGATAGATTTAATTAATTTTACACGCTCAAACAACGCTCCAACCGTTCTGGCGTGCTCATTCGATTAGTGTGGTGAAGGTCCGTTTTAGTAGTAAGTTTTAATGTTTGATAAACATCTGTTTGTAGTTTGTATCGCAAAGGCCTTCAATTATGATGTTTTGCTCGCTCAAACAGGCGCTTTAATAATTTATATCATTTTATATTTCTTCTTGTTCACAGTTCATTTTCCCCGTATAATGAAAGCGCCTAGATGTATGCAAATAGAGCTAATAACTATAATCTTCTTTTTTATAATTTTGCTCGCATTTATAGGGTTTTTGCTAAGGTTATCTGGTTGATTCCCGCAATTTGTTGTTGGCTTCCCATAGTTTTTTTAATTGTTTTTACGATTTGTTGGGCGTACCCCAAATTTTTTTGATTCCAATAATTTGTAAGAACGATCCAAACATATATGGGAAACTATTAATAATAAATGAGAAACCTTGTAATTGCTTATGTATACTTATTTTGATCTCATTTAATATTACG
This sequence comes from Anopheles gambiae, assembly GCF_943734735.2. Lineage (NCBI taxonomy): Eukaryota > Metazoa > Arthropoda > Insecta > Diptera > Culicidae > Anopheles > Anopheles gambiae. Next base: position 24,105,167 of record NC_064601.1, on the reverse strand, counting down.
TGGTTGCTTTGTTTTATTTGATTTAACACACAGTGGAGCGCCGTTAATCCAGGTACGTTTTATCCGGCTGTCCGTTAATCCGTGCTGTTGAAAATGACAGTTCAATACAAAGGTGACATTGCGTTATGAGGAGGTTATTTTAAAAAGCGGTTATAAGAGCACATTTTCATCGCAAAAAACGCTATAATTCATGGCAAATTTCTAATATTCTCATTGGGAAAACATGAAGTTAGTAAAATCTGGGTTATTTTTATCAAAAAATAAGATAATGTTTCAATAAATAATCTGGAATTCGTGATGAAATATATCATTTGACTCATTATCCGTGTTATTCGCATATCCGGGCGAGGTCAAGTCCCGAGAAGCCCGGATAAACGGCGCTCCACTGTATTTGATCACAAAATTTAAGGAGTGTGTACATTTAGGCGCTATACTCTTTCGCCTCAAACCTTACACGCCGTTGTGAGAATGTGAATACTATTGTTGACTGAGTTTACCTGATACTTCGTCACCAATATTATTCCTCTTCTCCTCAACAATACACCCTTGTCTAAAAAAAAAGCACAAAAGATTAAGAAAAACGATTAAAATCACATCCAGTTCTTGTCCGTGTCTTCCATCTTCCCTGCCCGAACAACAAAAGCCCACAGCACCATACCATTTCAACCATCTGTTGTCTAATAATTCGCAACGCACACAATCGTCTGCAAAACCGCCACCGCCAGCCCGCAAGCCGTTGGCCAATGAGCACAATCAGCATTTTGCTTTGAGCAAACCCATCTCAACCAGCAGGCAAGTATCATTCGTTTACTAACATTTCGAAACAAAACATGACAAATAAAGCAAAACTAACTATCGTGGTTCGTACAGCAACCAAACCACTCACGGCAACAGCAAGCAACTGAGCCGCTGGCTGGCAGAGGTCCGGAGACGTTTTGTGCAGCGACGATGCAATGCATCAAAGCGATTGCATTTTAAAAGCGGTACGGCTACTGTCAACACTCACTTTATCGCCGACAGCCATCCCTGTTCCCGCTGCCTGCGTGGTGCCTGCGGGCACGAGAGCTGGTAAATGAAAAACTTCTTTTTTTTTCAACCTCCCCTCGCAACCTTAACCTCGCAAACGTTTCGCTTGGGATACTGTGAAGGAACGTTGAACGCAAAGCAAAACAATCCCTACCTAACGGATACACACACACACATACACACATACTATTCCTGCTTTCGTTTTTTGTTTTGCATTCTCATTCCTGTTGTTCTTATGTTCTCCCTTTCTATTTACTACCAACACGATGGAACGGAGAAGTAAAAAGAAACAAATCGCTCGCACAAGAAAATCCCCTTGTCCTTGTTCGGGAAGGACAGGGGAAAAGTGCTTATGTTTCGTTTTGTGCCGTACATTCTTTCTTGCTTCTTTGCTGGTGGTGTTGAAACAATTCAACCGTTTTTTCGTTCCATCAATGTAGCCGCGCTTGGATGAAGCAACGTGCAGTTCTCCCTTTCTGCACATCAGCTTCCTCATGCTGTGGCTTACTTCCCACAATGGCAAAGCACCATCGACCTCAACCATCGCCCGTCACGGTGGAAAGTCTCCACCCTTGGCCAATTGGTGGTGGTGGTGGTGGTGATGATTTTTGTTTCAGCCTGGCTGTAAAGTATTTACTTTAGCTCACCGTACCCCGGCACACTTCCTGCCATGGCAGCGCATTTCCGTCCGGGCTGCGGGGAAGAAACTGGCTTTATCAACACCATGTCTCGCCGGTCTGTCCTGCCTGCACGGCTGCACCGCGCGCGCTGTTCGGCAAACACTTCCACTCGATGCTTTTGTTTCGCAGAAACAAGCGCTCCTTCACACTGACAGCTTCTTAAGAGGCTCGTTTTATGGTCGTCTGTTGCAGCAGCTATCATTCTCACACTCTCTCTCTCTTACTCACTCACACACAACCCAGCACAATTACAGGTTTGGTGCTGCCAAAACCCTTTTGCCACTGGGGCTTCGTAATCTTTCGCACAATTGCGATCCTTTTTGTGGAGTTTAAAATTATTTCCAGCAAAATTCGCATCGACTAGACTGGCCCATGCTAACCCTTTTGCTGATGCAATCTGTGAACGGTGCCACGGGTCTCATTCGATCCAGCAATCTTGGGTCTGGGACGGAGAGTTGAGCCAAACATATCCCTCACAGCTGCGGTGGGTGCAGCGTTGCAACATTTCCTTTTTACTAGGCAACGGGTCGAGTGTGGGCTTGAAGCTGAAGTGGTCTAAATTTTCCAACTGGCAAGCAAATAATAGTGACGCGCCGGCGGTAGCGCTTGTTGCTGATGCACGAGCAACCACTTTGGCTGGGTACGGGGCATGGCAGCGAGCGTACAACAGGTTTTTGCGAACATCCATTCCGCTGATTGTTGTTGATGAATGGGCGTATTTACGTGCCCCTTGTTTGAGCTTCTAATTAAATGTGTTTCTTGTTGGGCGGCATAAGCAACGTACGGCGCAAAGCCACTGGCGTAACAAAGCTCACTAACGCTAGCCGTAAATGTAAAGACGGAGCAAAAAGTAAACGCTACGACAGAAGATTTAAATTAAATTAAGTTTATCTGCTACGTTGGACCTTTAACAGTGTAGCCTATGTGATATTAAAAATGACATAAATATTAAAATATAAAAAAATTGCATAAGTTTAGGCGTAACATGAAAATCGTAACTTGCAAATACGCCACAAAGTATGCAATTTATAATAGCAAAAGTCGTGGAGCCGTAAAACTAACACGCGCTGTTGAAACAAAATCTTACGTTCTTAGTTTTCTACTACCAGCAGTAGATAATATACAATTAACGCAACAACTAGCTTGCTTTTCCAAAGATACTGCGCAGCAAAAATAAACAAACTCCCCTTTTACATCCCTATGGGCTACAATAACCTTCCTGCATCGATCCTGCCAAGAACACAAACACGAACCGCGTCGTGGAAACTAATTACATTGTTTGCAGGTCTGTTGCGTTGAGCATACCTAATCGATTTCGGTCCACCATTACGACCGAACACTGTACGCACACAAACACACACACGCTCAAAGACCGATGATGAGTTCATAATCACCCTTTGGGTGGCCCATTCGGTGCAGCCCATGCCACGACCGCACGAACTCTCCCATGGTGTGCAATTATTAATTTTAAATCTCGTATTAAATGCGCTCACAAACGAGCATTTGGAATTTTAGATTTCGTTCCTTCGCCCTGCCTGCTGTACCGCTTTTCCACAGCACCAACGCATCGGCACAACGTCCCAGCTCGGTACGGTTAACGATGAACGCCCCCCCCCCCCCCCCCGTCTGTGAGCCTAACGGCTGTGCCTGGCAAGTGGTTAAGCTCGTGCAATATTCACGATGCTACCGGCGGTGCACTTGCACATCATGTGTGCTGTGTGTATGTTTCTCTTTCTCTCTCTCTCTCTTTCTCTCTCTATTTGCTACCACTGTTTTGCATGGCTTGTTAAGGCTTTTTACTCGCTGTTTACACAACTGCTATGTGCTATTTGCACTGCGGGCAGGCAGGCAGACAAGCGGGCAGGCCTTGCTGCTCGCACAACGCCGACCGCGTTCGCACAGCACACATTCGTGCCAGCACATGATGTCGTACCGGCAACCACTCGCTAGTGAGGATGAGCGTTGCATTACGGAGTGTATTTAATCGCAACACAGAGACACAGCCGCCCCGATGGGTGCATGTGGAGCGAGCGAACGCCTGTGGAGCGATAAACCACAAACGGCATTCAATTCATGGTTCTTATCGGTGCAAAAAGTTTAATTATGCCGCTTTCAATAATTTTATCACCCGCCTTGCAGTTGCGCCAAAATCGGAGCACCGTTTAACATTGTGCCGCTGACATAGGGGAGGGTGCAGGTTTGTGGCGATTAGGATAACGTGCCGGTGCACGTGCCGCACACCATGGCCGCGCAAAAACCCATTCAGGGTTTCAGGTGCAGCGGGCTGAAAGAGATTCTATTAGCCAGCAGCGGGCCGATCAACGTGTCGCTTTTCAGGTGGAAGTAATTGAAAGGTAAAGTGCAGTGCACGGCACAAATTAATTTCGTGTGCTCAATGGCTATCAATCGCTGTTAAATTAGCGGTTAAGCATACGAAAAAGGCGAGCAAGCCGATGGGGCAATGAACTGATCGGACGGGTCGACAGAAACTCAACGTGTTTGGTGGAGTTGGTTTAGATGAGATTGTTGCAATTTGGTCCGGATTTTTTGATAAAAATGGAGTTAAAAGCAAAACTTGTATTGAAGATCATGATAATTAGTAAGGATAAATTAAGATTAGCGCTACGATAATTCGAAAAAGACATGCATTACTATCCTAACTAGCATAATGTTTAAAATAATTTAAACTAAATATTGTGTCTTTTATCAAATCGCATTTAAAAAAAATAAAAGTTTTCTCAATTTAGACTAAAAATTGAGTTGATTTTTCTCCTCATCAAAAGTAATCTCGTAATGCCATTTTGTGTGAAAAATAAATCTCAAATTAGCTTTCCACAATAACAAGCATCATTGCCTTTTGCATTATTACCACTCTGTCAGAAATATTCCACGGTTGATATTTCATGGAAATTAACGTCTATCCTCCGGTTCCAATCCAATTATAGCTCATATTCTCCCATCGTACAATCTACCCTCCGATATTTCACTTTTTGCTCGATCCCTTCCCCAATATAATCCACTGTCACAACCTTGACAATGGTGGTTCTGTTCATTTCTTCTTCATTTTATTCACCCCAGCAACAGGAAGCATCAACAATTCGATGAGCTTTATTTCTGAACAAAACCAGCCAAGCAAACCAATGGCCAAAAAAAAAGATCATCCCAAAAAAACCAACACACCACAACATTCACAGACACATGCTTGGACAGAAACTCAAAGCCGGAGAAGGGAAAAAAAGGGCTGCATCCGAACGGAACACAGCAGCAACATGGAAATGCTTCCTCTTTATTAATGCGTTCGTTGATTTGCCGACGCCGCCTACGGATTTCTATTTTATTTGCTGTTTCACTGTGGGCGGCCAAGCATGGTAGGCATCGTTCCACCCACTCGAAAAACTACACCATAAAACCGAATGAAAATCAGCCGAAAAATAACACAAACATAATAACATCTAAATAACCAACTCTGGGAATGAAACTAACAGAAGGAAGAGAGAGAGATAACAACCCTACCTTCGTTTAGTTTTATTCCACAGCAGGGGAAAGTTGGCTTTTCTTTTGCGCTATGGCTTTCCCTCGTCTCGCCTCGACAGTGAACGTTATCTCATATACGGCAACGTTGTGTAACGCTTGTTTTACCAGTTTGAAAATATTCACATCCCGTATAGTGTCGGCTGCAGAGGGAGGAAACTTTTGCAGAAACAGTCCGTTGTCGTATTATTACACCCGCTCGCTGGATGGTTTTTGTTTCCTTCCTGGGATGTGCGCAAAACAAAGGGGTTTATGGGAGGGCCTACACCAGCACCCTGGTTTCCAGCATCCCCCGGTTTCGGCCAAATGGGAGATTTTTATGGATAGTGATTTTGGATTTTTGGCACTGGAGTTCCGGCAATAATCTGTGCTTTTATTTACCCATATCTATGGGAAAACGGAACATCCAACACCGGTGGCTTGAGCCTGAAAGTGTGTTTTCAAATCGGTCTCCATAGTATCACGCAACCTGTATACCCTACGTATAACGTTAGAAAAAAGGGATCGTTTTGCAGTATCCATCTGTATAATGTGTGGTAATCAGAGGAAATGTAGATACCTTTTTCTAAATTAATTCCCGTACATGCAAAGTGAATTCCCGAAACAAAAACAATCAATGAGACAAAACGACAAGAAGAATCAAAAATTAAATTAATGTACCTTTTTTTTGTTTTGCTGTGCGAATAAAAATAAACTCAGCTCCCGCACAGCCCATACAAACTACTGGGCGTCTCCATTTCGCTACAATCCACCATGCGTCTCCATGTATGTGGGATGGCCCGTTTCCTACGGACGCTCTCCAAACGAACGGTGGATGAAACAGGCAACCCGAATACAACCCTTCCCAGGAGCCACAACCCCAGTTGCCAACTGAACTGATCGACTATTTGAATACTGAAGACAGTTACTCCTTTTTGTCAGCACAGCCATCAGCACAAAAAAGCGCCCGTTCAGAACGGCCCTTTCAGGCTTGCTGACAACCTCCCACACTCTTTAACGAACCGTTTGCGCCCCTCGCCGTTAACAGCTTTTGTAAAATTTTAATTGCTTTTGCTTGTAGCATTCAATTTCGAGCCACACGGATTCATCCCCGGGCACCGGGACCGGGAAGGCAGGGAACGGAACTGACTGAGGGAGCGTTTTATCAACTATCTTCCGCCTTCTGCAAATGGAAATAGAATCACTCTCACTATTAGTCTACGTTTGGATAGGCAACGGATGAAAGGGAGGAAGAAGAAAAAGCCCAAAGCAAAGAGAATCTGAACTGTTAAACTACATCGTCTATCGTGTACATTTACTATCTCACCAACGACGACGTTCTATGTGGAGTTCTGTGCGGAGAAAGGTTGAAATAGAAACGCCCCTCCCTTTGCGCACACTTTATCCCTGGCGGCTATTAAAGCGTAGAAACAGCTGATTTATTTTCACATCATCGAAACAAAAAAAACAGAGCCGAAGCCTCCTGGGACGGCTGGGCCAGTACATTATGTTTTGCGGATTCAATGTATCAAATGCAATGAAATGTCCCCTACTATCCACGGAACATTTCAATTGCAGCAGTCAGTGTGCTGACGGTGCGGGACCACCGCTTTTTTCAATCACACCGCTTTCGAATGAGCATTCAGGACGTATTTTCACATTCCCTTTTGGGTGGTCGAGCAGTTGGCTTCTTTTATTTACCAGGTGAAAGTTTACATTCAGCTGCTACACCCACGTGCCTCTTCTTCAGTCGTTCAACAAAGCCTTACACAGCGGCACAAACGCCCTCCTTTCACGTGTGTACGTTTGTGCTCAGAATCCTTTTTGTTCGACAAATCTAACGATATTGCAGCAAACTGTTACCACCAACAGCAACAAAATGGGTCCCTTTTTTTTGTAAATCGCTAACGAAGCAACACAGCAGGTGTAAAAATAGTCACCTCTTACAACAGCTCAGTATCTCTGTGTGTGTATGGGTGTTTGTGTCTGAGCTCCATTCCCGGGCACAGGTGAAATTCGTACGAAACTCTTGTTAATACAGAGGGTTTTGTTGGCTCGAATCGAAAGCGTCATCGCCTTCGAAATATTGAAAGCACACTTTGCTACCAACGAAGCAGCTGCCTAGAAAAAAGGCTTACAATATCTGTAGAACATTCAGAGAAAACTATTGAGCTTTCAACGGTACAATAGCGTTTTCCGAGAATGTATGAAACATATTATAATCCACTTTACTATCTCGTTATTTCAAGTACACTGTAGCTGTTGCCATGCCGTTTCAAGGTAAATGAGCTATGGCTGTTCCGTACCTTGTAAGTGAATAGAAATCGTTTGCCGTGCTGCAAGTCTTCCCTAGTGTAATATGCGCCTGAAGGTATGCAATGCAGGTGCTCTACGCTGGGAATCTGTTTTAACAACTTATTTATCATTTTTTCTACATCATAGTGTTATTAAACCCTATTGACAGCTCGAGTTGTTGAACCGTATATTTAGAAATTGTAATAAATCATACAAATCATTACAACCTGTATTTTACAAAAATGCTACACGAGCTCCTACCAAAGAACGCCTAATCAAAAATGGCAAACAACGAGTTCCGGGGAAAAGATTTAAACAATAAAGATGGCAAAAAACGCCTAAAAGTAGCAGATGTAAACTGTTTGCAAATGGCAGATTACAATTAATCACTTTCCATCCATTCGCGATTGATAATTAACGTGTTATTTATATCACACGAAAGCTACTTCGCAATTCATGGTGCTGTTTATTAAAGCTCCATAACTCCTCGCTGAAGCTTCGTGCGGCGTTCCAATCAGGTACGCTTCCTTCTGCGACACGGAAATCTATTATTATTGCTTGACAACCTACTGTAATTCCTTCGCTCTCTCCCAGTTCCTTCACCGTTAAAACCACCCATCATAAATCATCATCCGCCGCTGTCTGGGCCTACAAAAGATCAGAACCGCAACACAACAATCAACCACCGCCGAATGCATAACTGTCCGCCCCCTCCACCGACAGCAACGCCGGCCCATCCTCGCACCGCGTGGTGTTCGCGTGGCTACAAACAGGATTAGGAATAATTATTAATTAGCTGTCATCGATTCATTTCCTGTCAGCGGGAGATGATCACTCACACGGCGTTAGTGGACGCGCGCACGCTCCCGCACTGCCCACGGAAGCGCCGCTTTGCAAATCGCACAACGCATCCGCACGGGTCCGTCACGGGTTTCGGGGAAGCTGCCACTGCTGGACGCATCATAATGATAGTAGTAATAATAAGCTTTCACTTCCTTTCCTTTCCTTTGCGCCCCGGTACGTTTGTGCGTGCGTGAGCGTACGCGCGTGTAAGATTCGCGCTTCGCGAGACTATTAATTATCCATCGAGGGGGGAGGTCAGGCCCAGCGGGTGGCTGCGAAGTGAGGCACAATGGCACACTGAGGAGTCGTCATCGGTGGAACGTTACGCGGTTTAAAATATCAATTAGCAACGATGGATGGAAAATTAATGATGAAAACTGTGTACCATCTAAAGTTTATACCGTACAGCTGGTGGTGCTCCCCGGTCCTCACCTCTTCCCTTTTTTTCTTTCCAATTCACACGCACCGCTAATGAACTTGCACAAGAGCGGTGCCGAGTGCGCATTCGGGAGCGTGCAAGTGATTTATCATTCCTGCCGAGCTCTTAGTGGCAAAGAGAGGCGCATTCGCTTCCATTTACTACAACAACAAAGAAACGAAACAATCACACCCATACTGTGCGCTGTACACGTGTGTATGCGTGTATGCATAAGTAAACGGGGATCGGCATATTTACAAATGGATTGTCTTCCGCAAACGCCAGCCTCTCGTTTTACCGCACCCGAAGCGGTGCGATGCTTGAAATCGCTTAGCTAACGACGTTTAAATCTTTCACATACACTCACACACACACACACACACATACACTTCCACTACCTGTGAAGTAACGACAATACCAAGACGCTACTACGCCTTATCAGACAGTGTGCAGCCGCGCAGCATCGAATATGCTTCCACGAAACTCCATTCCATTCATCCACCATTCAGGCCGCCGTGGGTACCGCCGTGCCGGTGGCTGAACGACCCCGGGCAGCAAGCTTAAAATTCGATTACATTTTAATTAATATGAAAGTTAAATATTTAATTATCAGTTAATTAAGGTGAAATTATACTCGTGCTTGGGCGCGTGGGCTGCAGTGGCAGCGTTCTGATGGCGTTTCCATACCACAAGCCATCGTCCTCTTCCGATGATGGCGCCCGATGACGGATTATCGCAAGGGATCGAACGAAGGCACGTAGACTGACACCAGTGAAGGGAGAATGTAATAATGTAATCACATTTTCAACTAAAACTACACTCAACTGCATCGCGGTGCACGAACATTAGCATGCGGATTGAACCTGATTCCGTTTCATCGCTAAAAGGGTAAAATTGCGCTGTACAAAATGCCTTTTAAGACCTTGCAATTTCATCGTGCTGGCATTTCTGTTGTGGCTAGCAGCATTATGATGGCACACCATTGATATTTCTGCTTAACATGTCTCTTTTTAATCCCTATTTTCGGATACAGTGCTTTGCAAACCATTTGCAATTGTCTGTACGAATTATAAGGATTGCATACATTACAGGCGATGTTATTGCTATGCCTGAAAGTATGCAATTGCTAACGCAATTAAGCTACTCTTAATTTTTTTGAGTATTCTGATTCTTTCTAATTCATACAACTCAACGGGTGTTAAATTTAGTTATATTTACATCTGCTTAAGAAGGCGTCGTTAGTGTCTTTAATTGAGTTGCAAACCTCTGCTTCAGAAATTCACACAAAAAAAAGATCGCTATCAGCTTACCCAAAAGCAAAATTTCACACCCCGTCAGCCATGCTAACAGCATCATACACTCACACACCTAGCCACACACCCAAACTAGCACACATGAAGCAACAGCGAACGCAAGCTTCATTTCCCACCATTGTAACGCTAGTCGCACGTTAGCGTTTGGAAAAAACGCAATTAAAATTGTACTGCAAACCACCAGCCAGCAAAACCAATGATCTCCATTACCTACACACCTCGCCTTCTTATTCTAATGAAGTAAACTCTACCTCCCCATGACCTTTGCGCAGCACACCACCCAACCGTGCCGGGAAAACTTTGCTGCAAGCCGAAAAAAAGTGGAATCCTTTTTTTGTGCTTTCTTTCGCCACATCGTGCCCTGGCGCGTACGCTAGAGCACGCTCAGCCACAATATCCTTACCGCCCGGTGGTATCGTTCGCAGTCATGAATGTGATTATGATATCAGCATTGAATATTTAAATTAATTAAATGAATTTCTTTCATTGCAGCATGGATTTCTGGGCCCTGCGTATGGTTTGCTCTGGCCTGGCTGAAGCCTGAAGCTTCGCCACGTTTGTTCCCTCTCTGTCTCTGTCTCTGTCGCTCCTTTGTTTCATTTCTTCTGCTGCATATTGCGCGTCTCATTCAGCTTTTTGTTTCTTACACTTGTACACCGCTCCGTTTGATCCGGCAGTCTTTCTTTCGCCTCCAGCCGGGCACTGTAGATGTCTTCAGCCATTCCCACATTCCCACCTCATCACTTCCCCGCGCACGGGGATGACATTTTCGCTTGCCAAGTGCTTTCGCTATAACCAAGCGTCCATTCCATCTTCCCATAATTTGCATCCTTTCCACCATCTCCGCTTTCTCTCTCTCTCTCTCTCTCTCTCTCTCTCTTCCTCTGTTGCTTTTGGCACTCATTTCACATTCCTGCCCGTTTTGCTGTGCTTTAGCCCATCACCCAGCCTCATGAATATTGCAGCTCGCTAAGCAGATCATCAGTTCTACCGCTCGGAACCTTTGATTTCGTTGTGGCGCGGCGTGTGAGAAAAAAAAGTCCCAGAACACCGTGCATTCTTAAACTTTGCCACTTTTCCTTTGACACGCTGTGTATTTTACTGGTTCTTTACTTGCAGCGAAGTTTGCATGCCAAATGCTTTTTCTTACAACGGGTTGGTGCAGAAGTACATCGTTTCGCTATTTCGATGCAGATTTGTTGCTTCGTGTTGAGTAGTAATTAAATTCTAGGCTGGGAGTACACACAACCGCGACAATTGAGGCGGTTCATTTGAATATCAATGTTTGGGTGGAATATTTTTTTCAAAATTCCAGCTGCGATGCGATTCAATCAAATGCAAACGAAATAGAGCTGTAAGTTTCAGCATTGTTTTAGCGAACTATGCAACGTAGCGGAGCAGAGAAATGCAGCAGCTAGTGTGCGAACAACCTGTTCTGGTCTGGTGATTTCGAATGCTTGGAATGTTTAATTGTATGCCGGCGACGTTCAACAACTAATGAAAGTAGTAAATGGTTGAAATGGATTCGATTCGCTATAAGTGAATCGATTTAATCGGCATAATTATATGTTTTCTTGCTTCGATTTATAGACTAACGCCTGAAGGTATGCAAAGTTACATTTACCATACGAAGGAAATACTACCCTGCGGATGTAGACTAATTAGCGGTTGAAAGTATGCAAAAGAACAATAAAGTGTGGTTTTTGCGAGAATATGCGAATTAAATGAACCATTTACTAAAAAAAAGTTCATAAAACACATACATACCTCTCAACGGCTCTATGTTTTTATATTTGACTAATGGAGTCTTTTTAGACCGTCCACAGACAGGACAGAAAAGGCGTGGTAGGCCCAAATTGAGGTGGCAAGATGGCGTCGAGGCGTCTGCCATTAAGGCCAAGACCGCAGCCAAGGTAGGCCAAGACCGCAAAGCGGTTGTAGCGCCGAATAAGTAAATAAGTAATGGAAAAACTAAAGAGTATGCTAAGGAACATACTCCATCGAACATTTCCATTGGAGCATTGAATCAGCTCGATCTTATAGATCCATTAGAGATCATTTAAACGAGACGAAAGGGTTCCTAATAGCATTGTATCGCTGGTTGTGCTATATTCTTCAACTCATACGATCGAACAACATGCCCGTCAAGCGTTCAAGTCTCGTATGAACCGTCGCGCATAGCAAAGACTGACTATCCTTGTTGAGTGGTACTTAATAACTCTGGAAGAAGAAGAAGAAGAAGAAGAAGAAGAAGAAGAAGAAGAAGAAGAAGAAGAAGAAGAAGAAGAAGAAGAAGAAGAAGAAGAAGAAGAAGAAGAAGAAGAAGAAGAAGAAGAAGAAGAAGAAGAAGAAGAAGAAGAAGAAGAAGAAGAAGAAGAAGAAGAAGAAGAAGAAGAAGAAGAAGAAGAAGAAGAAGAAGAAGAAGAAGAAGAAGAAGAAGAAGAAGAAGAGCATTATATTTATTGCGTTCTGGTTCAAAAAATGTGGCAAATCAAAATCTGCAATCCATTGACGATACCTCCGCGATTTTGGGATCGGAATGGCATTTCACGATACAGCATATCACAGCCACTCCAATACTGTTGATAAACAAAACTGAAACATACAACGCTCGCCTACCACCACCCGTCAACAGTGCAGCTCCATCAATTGCGTATTTACTAACTTTCGCTCGCACAATCGAAACACAACTTTGCAGCTACGGGTGACACTACCACCACGTTCATCACCCCTGCAAACTACCAGGCGGACAAGACAAATGGCGTTGCTGTAGGAGAAGAGAAAGAGTGAGAGCGAGAGAGCAACACCGGGCCAGAAAAGTTTGTCAACTTCCCTTGCTGCGTTCCGGCAAACTGCAGCAATTTCCCCCCGGACCGGAGATGAAAGCGGATGTGGCGGTGGCTGATGATTCCAGCGGCCAGAAAGGCAATACACACTAGCGGCAAGTGCGCGACTTTGCCGCTTGCCGTAAGCGGAAAGCGGGTTCAAGTGAATTTGATTCACTGCTCAAGTTGTCCCAGCACCCTGCCCCGGCGGTTGGCGTCCCGGGCGGAACAAATAGGCTACGGGCGAGCGCAACAGACTCGCAGGGCATTCGTGCGCCCAAAAACGCAAACAGAAGCAGCAGTTGTGGAGCAGACGATTCGCCACCGCTCCCATCGCAGCTGCAAACTACTGCATATTTTATTCATAAATCATCCGAGTGATGAGAATTTTATTTGTTGAAAAAATTTATCCCCCAAACGTGATTCAATTTGCATTTGCACGTGTGTGTGTGTGTACCGCGACTGTGCGGAGGAAACTCCTTCGTCCTGTGCGGGTGCTGGTGGCACGTGTCACATCCTGCGTCGGCTGTCGTCCGGTGTATCCCGGGAGTGTATGGTGTACCGTGCGGCACGTAAAAGATTTCCCCGCCGATCCCCCACATCCCCGTTCGACGCTTGTCGCGGTAAAGGTGAAAGAAACACAAGACGCGCCCGTCTGTACCCCTTTACACATGGGGGGGGGGGCTAAGAACGCTCGGAACGGAAATCATCCACCATCAACTAAATCGTACCATCGTTCGTTCGCGTTTTTTTTTTTTTTTTTTTTTGTTGCTTACATTGCCTGTCACCCGGACGCGTTTGACGCGTCCCACCCGTCCCTTCGCGCAGACACGCACGGTGACATTGACGGACTGGCTGCTGTGGGGACACTGCCACTGTCTGTGGCGTTTACCGTACGAACGACGAACGACGCACGGGACGGAAATGGGCGACGGAATGATAAACTTTTTCGATTTGCCAGTCATTTCTAGCGCTCGTTTCCGGCGCTCTTCACGTATGTCTCGACTCGCCCAGTGCATAGGACGGGTGTCGGGGGGTTTTCCCTCCCTTGAAACCCGTTACCAACTCCAGATTTGATGCACAAGTGCAGCGCAATAAACTTCAATTACTCACAACTTTAGATTTGAGATGCTGGTGTACCTTTTGCTCTGCCCGACAGCAATTCAATTAGCTCCTGTATGGGTCATTTTAACCGATCACCCTTTTTCCCATCCAACCACATCGGTGATGTAGTAAGTAGCACTTTCATCATCCAAAAAAAAAACATACACTCAAACCCTCATTCAAAAAAGCTCATCCAGCAATCGAATCCAGCAATTCTTTCTTTCCCTCTCAATAGTATGTACAACATGCGCTAGCCGACTGCTGCCGTTCTACCCTTCTACCCCATTATCACGATAAGCAGCCTGCAGCATTGAACTACCAATGTTTACCGAAAAGGATTGGTGCAAATCAAAAGAACATGTGCACCGGACACCCTAGCACACGGTACGAATGAGATATCCACATTGTAAATAAACTTAAAAGGACCCGTGCTTGGCGCTCGGTTTCGATTCACTGCGGGTTAAACCGTTTGCTCACCTCCTCACGAGCGGGCACTACGGCTGGAGGGGATGGTTATGGAGGAGGGGGAAGGGGGTCAAAATCCCACCGAAAGACAAATCTCCATATCAACTCCGAAGCGGAAAGTGCTCGATCCGGTACCTGAAACCAACCGAATTGAGTTCAATGTGCCACAAATCCATTCCCTCCGGGGAGGGGCAAATCGGTGGTCGACTTACCAGCGTCCGTACCGACAATGTTTTAATGATTACCCATGAGTAGTTTTCCCTCTGCTGCTGCTGCTGCTACTACTGCTGCCCTCGTTATCTTCTAAGTGGTAAAAATGGTACGTGCGAGGAATACGAACCATTCGGTTTGCTCTCCAGCTCCCATAAGACACACACACACACACCCACAGGCACAGACACGCGCGCACACTGACATGGAAGGGGAACGGTTCCCGTACGACGTCTACATTGTGACACACAGCATCCATCAGGAGCGGTAAGGCGAGTCTTACCGGGTTGCCTTGCGGGAACCAATCGACAACAATCTGCCGGGACCCGGGGTAACTCAATTGCACTGTGTGTGTGTGTGTGTGTGTGTGTGTGTGTGTGTGTGTGTGTGTGTGTTTGTGTGTGTGTGTGTGTGTTTGTGTGTGTGTGTGTGTGTGTGTGTGTGTGTGTGTGTGTGTGTGTGTGTGTGTGTGTGTGTGTGTGTGTGTGTGTGTGTGTGTGTGTGTGTGTGTGTGTGTGTGTGTGTGTGTGTGTGTGTGTGTGTGTGTGTGTGTGTGTGTGTTTGTCCCCCGGCATGTCTACTGTGTGTGCCGAGAGGGAATAGCATATTCTATATTAAATCAAATATTTAGAAAACAACCGTTCCATTTTCTTTCGCTCGTACTAGTACCACTGGGAGGATCCACTATCCTTCCTTCTAAGCTCCCTCTCTCTCTCTCTCTCTCTCTCTCTCTCTCTCTCTCTCTCTCTCTCTCTCTCTCTCTCTCCCTCTCTCTCTCTCTCTCTCTCTCTCTCTCTCTCTCTCTATACATATACTGCCAATCTGTCCACTTTGTAGTGAATCACCCAGGTCCAACGACACAGCCCGTTAACACCTTCTCGGCAAGTGCATTTACGCAGGCATTTTATTACCAGCTGCTGATGTCCTTCACACCCATCACGAGGACGATATCGATATGGGACAAAGCCTGGCCCAGCCTTGCACATCCATTAGCATGACAAATTGATAGCAACACTGCATACATCCATCGCTCGGCACTGCTTCGAAGTGCTGTAAACAGCTCCACACACAAACACTCGTAGGAGATGGAGCACAAGTTGCACAGGTTTTAATGGCTAGATCAAGCACATTTCGACCGCACTCATTACACGGCACTAAGTGGTTTTCTGGTTTGATAAATGGGTGTACTGCCTGTGGGTGTGCTTTCCTTTGCCCATAAACATCTTCATTCGCACGCACCACCTGCCCCAAACCGCACCGGCACCAGTGGCGTTTCTGCCATCCTCTACCACGGTGGTCTGGCAGGTTCATTGAAATTCCAATCACAACACAACACATTCGGCACCGAAAGCGAAAAAGTCCGCCCCTCGAACGTCGTCCCAAAACTATCGGCAGCGTTGCCGGTCAGGCCAAAACTTCGCTTCGAAAAGCGATGGAAATCATTCCGCCCCCTGGTAGAACTCGGGCAAGCGTTCGTCTGCCCGTCTGCTTCTTTGATTCGCCGCCGGACCCATTCCCGCGCGGACAGTGACCGGTCCCGGGTGGTGCGCCAGCCTGTTGCGAACGTTGGGCCGGTGCGCTGCTCATCAAGCGGTAACGAGCCCGCGTACCGGTCGTAAAAATCACAAAAACATTGCGGTACAACCAACACCCCCTCCTCTGGTCTAACAATGGAATCCTTTTGCGACTTGTTTATCAAAAAAAAACATATCCCCTCACACATTTTTAAACCCACGCGTTCTGTTTAATGCGCCAAGCGCACATGCTTGCGTTATGTGTTTTTTTTTTTGCGTTTGTTTTGCGTTTGTTTGGTTCAACCCCTAGCGCCCAGTGCTCTAATAACTCGTGCGCCAGGTTGCCCATAGTAACCGGGTAACTTTGGGATGAACGCACAATACACACACACCCTCCCTGTGTGCTACTGTGATGGTAAGCGTTCCTTTGCACATTTGCCTTACTGTTGTTGCGATACACTAGTGGTTGGATTTCGATATTGGAGCTACCCGATTCCGATTCCGTGTTCGGTATCAATTCTGGAGCCGATTCCGATACTGGAATCGATTCCGAACCCGTGGACGATCCCAAAGTCGATTCGGGGGCTGATTTCGAAGCTGATTTAGATTCCGGAATCGATTCCAGAATCGGATTCGGCTTCGGAATCAGTGTAGGCTCTGGAATAGGAATCGACCCGAAACTCCGGAATCGCAATTATATCTGGATATGAAAACAGAAGCGGAATCGGTCCCAAAATGTCCATGAGAATAGATCGTTGACAAGTTATTTCTATTCATTGTAGCAATCAATACAATTGTAGCAACTTAGATCTCAAAATCCTATTCTCATGGAGATGTTGAAACCTGCTCTAATTCTGGAACCGATTCCAAAACCGGTTCCGAAAAGTGATTCCGGACCTACTATCCGGAATCGATACTTCATCAGAATCGATCATACTTCAAAGCTAATCGGAATCGACTCCGAAGGAACCATCACTACGCTACACAGCATCTGTTGAGCGTGTGTGTGTGTGCGTTACAAAACAACAACAACAAAAACACCACGAATCAAGCGTAAATCGTCTGCCACGTCTGTGCCACGGTGAGATGAATGTTTTAAGCGTTTACACTGCAACACTGCGTTGCGTTGCGAGTGTGGTTTACTATTTTGTCGGAGTCAGCCAGCAAACAACTGGGTTAAAAAGGCAGGCCAGATAAAAGCAGTCGTAAAACATCCACCCCAAAGGTTATATAAGTACAACAACCATGAGGGTGGGAAATGTGGGCATGGTAGATGTTTCTCCTTCCCAGAACATTGGAAGCGTTCCCCCCCCCCCCCTCCATCCCTGTGTTCTAACACTGGTACATACACTGTGGTATATAGTTATTTTCTTAGAACTGGTTCATCTTTGCTGAAGCCAGTTCGTGCCAGATCAGATTACTTGCCCGGTAGCGCCACAACTCACCACACATAAACACACACACACACACACACACACAACTACTGGAAGGGTACTGGAACACGCAGGAAGTTTCTTCATCTGCCCACTCCGCCCTCTCCGGCGGAACGTGACTCCCACGACATCGATTAAAGTGATCTGCTGCCGGTGCGGTGAACCCGCAAGCAACCGAACAACAAGCACAACAACAAATGGACGGAAAAACCAGCCGGAAGAATGCGTTTGGGTGAAAGGAAACGACATCGCCAGTAAGCTCCGTAAGAAGAAATGAAGTATTCATCCGAAACCGTGTTCTACAGGAGTGGCAGAAAAGAAGTCCGTCCCCCATTCTTCATTAGTTTCCCAGGTCCACTACTACCTGGTGGACTGTCTTTAGCATGCCGTCAAACAGCTCGGTAGGCTCGAGCCACTCGTAAAAGCATTACCGTAAATGGTGAAAATTATGCACGCTTTTCTTCCCACAAATGTCACCGCTTTCCTTCGTTTTGAAGGACGCTCTCCCATAAACGCACTGGCGTTTGAGCGCCTTAAGGGTACGATCTTCAATAGTCTCGCAGCTTAGGGTGCAGCTTCGGTGGGTTGAAAAAGCCTTAACACCTTAACCACAAAGCCTTACAATCGCACACGCGGGTAGGTCGCTGCGTGTCGCTGTGCGCCTTCGGTGCGACAGAACGGTGAGCCTGTTTAATCCTGCACACTAAAGCCAACCGAAGTGCTACTGACAGCAAAAGTTTACGGTCTGGTGCATGATATAGTCTGACCCCACCTTACCTCACCTCACCACATGTGTAATGAAGCGCAAACGACCCGTCATATATGGTTGCGGCACTCCCTGGCCTGGCCTGGGTTGTGACTCTGCCGGGGGTGAAAGTGCCGCGAGAAAGTCAAAAGCCAACGAAGGTAAACAGTGCAACGCCTTTAACCTGCTTTTACACGCTGCGTTGGTTTACGATCGAGAAGATTTCACACAGCTGATGGCACACAGTTTATTGGCGAAGGGCCGCGAAACAGACGCTGCTAGAAGCTGATGCATCTAAGGATCATACGTTCGTATTAGGAGTTCTTCATTAATTGAAGTGCTTCATGTCCGGCATTTTGTGGAGCATATTGTTACATGTTTCTCCGAAAAAAGCGCAAGGAATCTCCAAGGATTACCAAGCATTAAACCAAGCGCATAGAACGTAACCTTTCTTCTCTTCCCAGTACCACTAATTTCCCTAATTTTCACCACAAGCTCGCATACCGAGCGTGCCAATCAGTGGTACAAATCCGCTTTACCCAACCGAAACCTCTGTCCGCTGTTCTGCCAACACAAATATGACACCGTATGATATGCTGGTGGACCAGTGCTGCTAAAACCGCGAACACACGGTGACGACCTCGCGTGTATCTGCAGCTCACCACCATCAGCCACCACCTCATACGGGGACTCCACTGGGGAGTCAATTAAAATGCAAATGAGTAACCGAATAAAATTCCTCGCAATCAGCGCAAACTTCCCGACCGAACCGACCGGCTGGGCAAAGCGGGCAACCTCCTGGCGGGCCAATCCTAATTCATTAAAGTGCCCGGTAACAACCGGTACCGTGGTGTTGTCCGTACCTGCGTACCTGGGAGAGCTCATTCATTAGGTCGGATGGTTTTTCTGTTTTTGCTACGATGAAGTTGAATCTGCAGAACAGACGTGCGGTCGAGAATTATCGCTTGTTGCACACGGCATGACCACAAACACACAAACACATACGTACGGTAGGGTTACAGAGCATGGTAAAGAAAAATCTGCAAAGAAACCTCTTTTTTTAGCGCGAGTCACTCACTGATGGGTGGAGAATTAAGATACTTTACATATCGCATACTTTTAGGCGCTTTGCTAGCATAAAAGCATACTTTCGGGCGTAAATTATTAAATTTTCCCCGATTTGCTCATTTCTCATGACGAAAGCGCCTAAATGTATGCAGATTTTACTAATTTACTAACAGATATTAAACATCCATATTTATTGCCATGCTAATTAAGAAAGATATAACATAAATTAACGGTTTAAATAGTTCTAACTTCCAGGACAACTTCCTACGGCTTCAACGGATTTATCGGTATTTAATACTCTGGATGGAAGCTACTATTAATATATTGCACTCCTTTTAATACTAAGCTATTTTTTAATTACTTCAGAAAATCCCTTTAAACATTATCCCGTAACAATCACAACCTCCACAAAGCAATTCCACGCACTTGCAATGTTTGCCAGAAGTGAAACAATGTGCCAATTCATACCCAGATGCAATTAACTAACAGTACGGTACAGGCTAATGACTGTGAATGAAAGAAATTCATTTTCCTTATGGACGACCATAAAACAATCACGAACACTCAATTAATTAGCATCAATTGCAAGACATCCTTTCCTCTTGCCGTGCTGCACACAGCGCCGCCCAAGGCACCAGTCAGCCGTAAGATGCTGTCAGCTCACGAGAAGCTGCGCTCTATACCTTTGCACGCGGGAGTGATGGGATGCTGCTGCTCTATGCAAACGATAAAATGGATTTTGTTTTAATTGGCAAACGCTTAATGGAACTATCTCCATCGTTGTGGATTTCCATTTACCCTGACCCGCTGCTGCGAAGATAGCTCAACAATCTACCACTTTACCGACAACCCACAAGCTGCGCAGGGGGTGGTGAACTTGCAGCAAAACCACTCACAGTGTTGATAGTAGTTTGAAGATCAACGGAATAAAAAATATATTGCTTATATCCCGAACTATCTACCTTCTCTTCACAAATCCCCAACTTTTACTTCATTTTTATTAGTTCTACGAAACTGGGGAAGAATCGTTATGACACAATTTCCTTTCGACAACTTTCATCTCCTTGCTCCTATCGAGTGGTCATAGTTCAATCATTCGCCTACCCGATTCCCCATTCCAGCTCGAGAGCGTTAGCGACTGGTACTTGCCCGGCGGGCCCCCAAAGAGACGGAGAGAAAAATATTTATTCAAAAAGTTACCGCAACAATCATCTCTGCTCGTGGCAGAAGTCCCACGAATCGGTGGCATCGGTGCACTTTGGTCGCACTTTTGCACTTAATCTTGAAGAGTTTACTTTCCTCAAAAGGGTCCGCAAGAAATCGGTCCCCGAGTCCATCACACCGGACAGACGATACGGGCCCAGCTCAGCTACCGATTGTTCGGCGGCCAATGTTTCCGCCCAATAAACTTAGTTAAGAAAACTTTGCCTGTTTCGATGCACACATACACATTGTCGGGGGTCGTCGGTTCGTCGATCGTATTCTCTTGCTTGGACACACTTTGATTGCAATTTGACAACTTTCTGCTCAAATGGTTTTGTGACAACCACGGACCAAGGAGGGGGAAGCAGAAACAATCACGATCGTAACTCAGTTTGATGAACAGTTTCCGTTTTTGGTGGTGCAGTGAAATTTCATTACAGCTTAGCCGGGCAATCTTTATCGAAGGAAACCTGGATTCTGATTCTAAGCTCTAAAACTGATTTCACACTAGTTTTATATGGTTTAAAACATTGTTTCTCTTTACATTTAATTTCAAATCCCTAGCAATTCTAAACTCTCCCCTTCTCTACACGCAACTAACGGACAATTTAAAATTTCCCGCCGTTCATCAAACGTCATTCGTAGCCGGCACTTTTGACATTTCCCCTTTTTGACGGCGGAGATAGTGTTGATAACAACAACAAATCGTATTTTCGTTCTCGTTCGCCGTATCAGTACACTGCATTTATCAATTATTTTATCAATTGTCCGCCATTATCACGCTCACCCGTTCTTTCCGAAGTCTTTTCGGTGTGTCAACGTCAAGGCTTAGCTTGTACTCCAGTAAGTACCTTCTCCACAGTTCGCACTCTCTGCAGTAGAAGTAACTTGCGCATTTCCCTCCCCAATCACAGCGATGACGGCGATTTCCCTTATCTCGTCCACGAAATGCTTCGGTGGATTGCAAAAGATTTACTCGCACCAGTCGAAGGAGCTGGCGTGCGAGATGAAGTTTGCCGTCTTCCTGCCGGCCGCCGCCGAGGACCGCCGACTCCCGGTACTCTACTGGCTGTCCGGGCTCACCTGCAACGAGACGAACTTTATACAGAAGGCGGGCGCACAGCGGTACGCCACCGAGCACAATCTGATCGTCGTCTGTCCGGACACGTCGCCCCGCAACGTGAACCTCCCAGGGGAGGACGATTCGTGGGATTTCGGATCGGGCGCCGGGTTCTACGTCGATGCGACGCAGGAACCGTGGAGCAAACACTACCGCATGTTCAGCTACGTCACGCAGGAACTGATCGAGCTGATCAACGGCAACTTCCCGACGGTGGCCAACAAGATGAGCATCGCCGGTCACAGCATGGGCGGGCATGGGGCACTGATCTGTGCGCTGAAAAACCCGGGCCTCTACAAATCGGTGTCCGCGTTCGCGCCCATCAGCAACCCTACCAGGTGCCCGTGGGGCGAGAAAGCGTTCGGCGGCTATCTGGGCGTGGACAGCAAGGAGGAGTGGAAAAGCTGGGACGCTAGCGAGCTGGTCGCCGGTTACAATGGGCCACCGCTGGAGCTGTACCTCGATCAGGGTTCGGAGGATAGCTTCCTGAAGGATGGGCAGCTGCTGCCCCAAAACCTGGTCGATGCGTGCCGTGCCGCACAGGTGCCGTGCGTGTTGAACATGCGGGAAGGGTACGACCACAGCTACTTCTACGTTGCGTCCTTCATCGGCGAACACATTGCGTACCATGCGCGCCATCTGCAGTAAGGGCCATGGGTTTGGGCACAAAAAAACGACTGCAACACGATTGGAGTGAAGCAATAAACGGTTTGATTTTTGAATTTTATTCATCTTTCCGTGTGATACGCTCCCTCTCACCGGTGAACAGTCATTTCTTCGGTGGCCCTCGCAGCTCGTGCCAGTAGCCGACAAAGTATTCCCTCAGGGGCCACACGTTCTGGCTACCGAAGTGGCACCAAAACAGCCCAAACAGTGCCCCACCGAGATGGGCGGCGTGGTCAAAGATCCTCCAGCCCAGCAACACGCCCGCTAGATCGATGCCCATTATAACCTTTATGGCCTGTCAAGACAAAAGAAAAAGAGCTTTCAGTTCAACCCGCTTCACTCTACTCTCACGCCCATCCCTCCGAAAGTCGTACTTACAGCGCCGGCCGAAAATGTGTACATCGGAAGGAACAGTATGCTAAGCTGCGTGTCCGGATACTGGCTGCACACGTACGCCAGTATGCCCATGATTGTGCCGGACGCACCGAGCGACAGGCCCGGCTGCCGGGTGACCGTTTTGAACACGTGGCTCGCGAACGACGCAATCACGCCGGCACTCAGATAAACGCCCAGAAACTGCTCCCGGCCCAGCGTGGCGACGGCGGCATGCGAGAAGCTGTGCAGCACGTACATATTCGCCAGGATGTGAAAGAGCGAGTAATGGCTGAAGGTGGACAGGAACATTGGCCAGCAAACTGCTTCTGCAAATGTAGGAAACACCGAAACAATTAGCACCCAATCTGCGAAAACCGAGCATTGCGAGATGGCTTACTGGCAGCCGGGTTGGAGGCGAAATATTTCACCATCGTCGGGGCAAGGCTCGGTATCCGCCACAGCCCGTACACGATCACGTTCAGCGCACAGATCGGGGCAAATATCCGCTCGCCCGGGGACAGCTTATTCCACCAGCCGGTCAAATCCTTGCGCCACTGCTCCATCTCCTGCCGCTGGTGTTTCATGCGCTCTTTGAACCAATTGACGCTCAGCTTGCTTCGCAGTGCCTGCATTGCGCGCGATCGAATCGTTTCGTACTCCCAGATGGAAACCCCTATGAAGCTTCCGGTGGAGAACTAGCGAAGGAATGCACATAGAATAAAAAGCGTCCTTATCGGTGGCAGGCGAACCTTCTTACCGCGGCAGTAAACAGCAGCGAGCGCCATATCTTCGAAGGATCGATGTAGCCCGACTCAACCACTATCCCTTGCACTTCCGTCGGTACGATTGTTTCCCGCGGGGCGAACGATTCCGTGCGCGTGTTGTTCCTCGCATTTCTGCTGTACCGTGCGATCGTTAGCTGTCGGTCGCTTCCACTACGGGCGAGGCATTGTCGTGTGTGGGGCAGGAAGCTGGATCTGCAACAGAGTGCCGGGTTAGTTGTAACGGAAGTGAATGGGGTCGCTTCGCTGGTCAGCGTGGCTTCTTTACCTGATCACCGCCGGTCCCGTCCGACAAATCAACACCGATAGAAGTGGCATGGTCGCTGTTTCGTTGATACAATCTTCACTCTGTGTTGCTGCCGGGTAGTGCACTCATATTTTACCACAACATTTGCACTTAATCGCGTGTGCAATCCGAGGGGAATATTACACAAGATTTCGTTATTTTTTTTCCTTCCGGGATTTGTTTTCGCTGCCTTTGGGGCCACAACAACAATCAGCTGTCAGGCGGTTACGATAGGATAGTTTGTCGGGTTGGACCATCAATTCACTGATCAATTGATGATAATGGTAGCATTTTCAGAAGCATCTAGCAAATGTTTCTTAACTAACCATTTTTCTTCAAACCCCTTGCGTAAACTGTTTCGTTTTGTGTGGTTGGGGCGAATAAATTTGCCAAAATAAAAGTTTATTACACATTTACCCTTTGTGGTTCTCTTGGCCCCAGATTCCCGTACCCTGTTGACGTCAAATCGTCATTTGACAGCTGAACGCCTCCCTTTCGATAAAACAGGAGGTGAGCTCATACCGTTCACTTCAAATCGTTTTTGACAGGCATCTTCCATCCTTTTCTCAAAAACGGCAATGCTTTTCTAAACCTTTTATTTAAATCCGTTAATTCTATTGCTTATCATAAACTGTGTGTATTGAACTATCTGATGCCCAAATTTACACATATTCAACACTATTGACCGCATGCTTCTGCCACACCTACCAGACCGCCTACTGTCAAACGATGCACCCATTTTTTTCTGCGCAGTCACTTGACAGCCCATCGCCGACACGTACCTGGGCCACCGTGACGACGTTTCGCCGTTTTGCAGCTGATCTGCTGCTCAAACCAGTTCGTCTCGTTTTCGGATTCTGCAACAGCAGCAGCCACACACAGCCACAACAGCGCACACGGAGTGAGGAAAAATCGGGAATGTTTTTTGCCAGTGCCTTCTAGTGTGCGCCCGTCTCTCCTTATCGCAGACCGATTTTTCCTAATCCTTCCCTATCGCCCTTTACTGCTCGCGTGCCATCGGGAGAGGCTTTTCGTGTCCGCAGGCCCAGTGCAGCACCAGTTTCGTTCCTGATTTCCTGACTGTCCGGACGGCCATTCGCACCCAACCCCCACCCACACCAGCAACTTCGCGACCGCAAATGCAAATCGTGCACAGAAAATCTCGCAACTCCCAGTGGTGGTGGTCGACGGCCGGTCGTTGGGCAGCCGTCGGGCGACAAAGCACGGCAGTGTAAAGGTAAAAAAAGGTGCTCTTTCTCGACACACGACTCGTCTTGGCCTTGGCCGTGCGTGCGTGAAATGTGTGCGTGAGTGCGTAAAGTGTGCGTGTGTGTTTACCGTCGGGTTTACTGAGTGGTTCCGCAGTTTCCTCTGTCTTTGGCCCTGCCTGTCCTTACTCCGCTTACTCCACCCTGGATCTAGTGGCCAACTGTGATGATGTGCTGCACACGCATGGCAAAACGTAATTGTCTCCAGTGAAGAGTGAGTGAGATGAGATGCTGCTAGTCTACCACCACTACTACCACGACAAAGCATCCGACTAGTGCATCCGTTGCATCCGTGCTGTACACTACCGCTACTAAGCAGTGATATGAAGAAGAAAAAGTAGTTCCAATTTCACGGGCCCCCGCGCGTGTGTGTGTGTGGCTCCTGCAATTCCCCTGCCATTACTATCACCTTCCACACCTTCGGCAAAGCAAAAAAGCAGTTGTGTGCCCTCCCTATACAGCAGGCAGCATTCGTGCAGTCAGAAGTGCCTCTCTCTCGCAAGTTGCCTGCTCGTTGCTTGAATATTTCTCACCGCTTTCGTCGTAGCCCGCGCTGCCCTTTTACCGCAATTGGTCACCCTTTTCTCGCCGCCGTTCAGTTTTTGGGGATCAAGTTTGGTGTTTTTTTTTTGCTTTGATTTGGCCTTCACCACCCACAACAATCCCTTGGGGACTCCTGTTGGCACGAGCCACCTGGTGTCGATGAGTGTGCTTGTGTGTGTGTGTGTGCGTGTTAAGTTAGTGTGAATAAAGTGAGCAGAGAGGTAGAGTGTGCATTGCTCGTGTGTAGGCTCCTCGCTCGTGCGTGCGTGCGTGCCTCTGTGTGTGCCTGTTTTGTGTCCATTGGCGGTGTAAGAGAGAGAGCGAGAGAGCGAAAGAGATTGTGTTTCTCCAGCCAGCTGCACACAGTGTGTGCAAAGTGCGGGCGGTGTAACAGGTGGTGAAAGCAGACGGAAGGAAATGTCTCAGACCAATTCGTTCCAGCCGTGGAAACAGACGCTCCCGGTCGGTTTGCCGTCCAACCTTGGCACCGCCATCTTCGGTGGCACCACAGGTGGCAGCAGTAGTGCAGCAGCAGCAGTAGTAGCAGGCTATGGAAAAGTACCACTGCTACCACCACCACCACTGCAACCGACACCGTCGCCATCCTCGTCCTCCTCATCCTCCTCGTCGTCGCTCGGTTCGGTCAGCTCGTCTACCCCGGGACCGCTAGGCGCGATCATGCACGCTGGCCCCCCGCTGCTGACCGTGCCACCGTCGCCCGGCAGCGGCACCGTATCGTCCTCGACGGCGACCCCGCTCCCACCGTCGCCCGCCGGGCCCGCTGCCGGCGGTCCCGACTTTCTCGCCCAAATGGCGGTCAACAAGCTGAAGGTGGGAAAGCTAAACGCCAGCTACGAACTGACGGCCGCCAGCAGCAGCGCGGTCGCCTCCTCCCATGCGCCACAGACGGCGGCCAGCACGGAGCTGGAGCTGGGGGAGCTGGGAGCGGAACAGGAGGCAAGCGTGGCCGCTATGAGGGCGATGCTGGCCAGCTCCGGCTGCCACAATCCGGCGGCCCTCGGCGATCGAGAGCGCGAACAGCAGATACAGCAAATATTTGAAAAATCCATCAGGTGAGCCTGGAACCTTATTTTCTATTCTATTCAATCTCTCTCTCTCTCTCTCTCTCTCCCTTGTCTGCTTTGCTGTCGAGCACAGGGCAGGGGTTTTCCGTTCGAGTGCAGTATGTTTAATGTTAAGTTCAATTTCTATCTGTTTAAAATGGGAATTGATTGCTTCTTTGCTGACCGAGTGCTGAAGCCAATACATGGCTCCTAAAAACCATCATGAGTGTCATGAGAGCGCCACCACTTGACTGTCGATAATCCCAAGTCTAATCACGAATTCTGCAGAAATCATGTGATTATATTAAAATCATTATAACAGAAATCATTATATCTAGGTATATCAAGCTGATTGGAATCTTTGGCTCGTAAACATTACAAGGAAATTTGCAAATTCTAAAATAAGCATTCTTTTCAGAATAGCTTGCTTTTTCGCTCCCTGAACAAACCGATCCCTGAAAAAAATTATATTAATTTGCTTTTTAACCAGGTTGACGTAACATATAGACGATATCAGCTCTTTTAAAGTATTAGTGAATCAGAATGTTCCCTTATAAACGAATTGATTTGCGCACCAGAATAAAATCATCAATCAAATTGGACCAGTTTGTCTCAGCTACACAACAAATGTGAACAAATGTCCTCGTTGAAACCGCGTACAGAACGAATCACGTCATTCACAGAATTTACAATACTGGCTTAAATTCTATCTATAACTCTGATTTAGACCTCTACTTTTAAGCAATACGGCCTTTTTGGACCATTACTCACGTACTTACTTACTTATCCGTAGCGCCGGTCTTGGCCTGCCTCAGGAGTGTCCGAAACCGCTCACGGTCTCGCGTCTTCGTCTGCCAGTCCGTTATCCCGGCCTTAATGGCGGACGCCTCCACGCCATCTTGCCACCTCAATTTGGGCCTACCACGCCTCCTCTGTCCTTGTGGACGGCCTAAAAAGACTGTACAGGCTGGGTCGTCCGTTTCCATGCGTACAACATGGCCAGCCCACCGGAGCCTGGCGAGCTTGATACGCTGCACGGCAGTGAGGTCGCCGTACATCTCGTATAGCTCGTCATTATAGCGGCTCCTCCATTGTCCTTCCACTCATACGGGGCCAAGTATCCTTCTGAGCATCTTCCTCTGGAACGCGGCTAAGAGGGCTTCGTCAGATTTGGACAGTGTCCATGTCTCAGAGGCGTATGTGAGTACCGGTACTATATAGGTACTATATAGTCCCAGCTTCGTCCGTCGCGACAGGTTCTTTGAGGTGAACTGACTTTTCAGGCTGTAGAATGACCGGTTGGCAGCCAGCATCCTTGCGCGCAACTCAGCTTCCATGCTATTGTCGTTGCTGACCTTTGACCCAAGATAGGTGAATTGTGGTACGACTTCAAATGTGCGTTCACCTATCTGCACGTCACGCCCACGTAGATTCTGATTATTTATTGGTAGGCCCGCTGATGTTGCCACCATCAGTTTGGTCTTTGCCTCGTTTATCTGCAATCCGAGGTTCTCTGCCGCCTGCTCGATCCCTTGGTAGGCTTCTGCTACATAGGAGAGCCGCAGACCAATGATGTCTATATCATCTGGGTTGACTTATAGAAGATGGTTCCCGTAGTCTCCAACCTCGAGTCGTGGATGGCCCTCTCTAGTGCCAAGTTAAATAGGAGACAGGCAAGCCCGTCCCCCTGGCGCAGACCCTTGGTGGTAGAGTAGAACTCCTGAGAGTTTTCCATCCACCCTCACCTGACAAGTGACGTTGGTCATAATCATTCTAACTAGCCTTATCAGTTTGGCCGGGATTCCAAAAGAGCTCATAGCGTCATACAGTTTTACCCTGGATATGCTATCATATGCGGCTTTGAAGTCAATGAAGAGATGGTATGTGTCGTGTCTGTATTCAGCCATCTTCTTCAAGATCTGCCGCATGGTGAAGATCTTATCAGTGGTTGATTTTCCGTATCGGAATCCTCTTTGATAGTTTCCGACTATCTCTTCGATGTGAAGGATCAGAGAGAATATTTTATAGGCGGTATTCAACACCGTAATACCCCTGTAGTTGTTGCAGTCCAACCTATCTCCCTTCTTGTATATGGGGTAGATGATGCAGAGATTCCAATCACAAGGCTATCCCACACCTCAGTAACAATTTGATGAATCTCATTTTTTTGGACCGTTACTCGTGAATAAAAAAAAACCTCTAATTTAGACGTCAAATTTACAGTCTTAAGGGCTAATCGTCTTGAAAAAGCTCAAATTGACCGAACGCCCCATAGTCTGACGATTCTGCTAATACCTACTTATGTCCTTAAATGTCTAACTTCTTCATTCGAACACGATTATTACCACATGTTAAAAGATGCCATATAAATGGAAACAAATAGTACATTACATTATGTGTACAGCCCATGTATGAGAACGCTCCCAGTCTTTGGTTGGATCCCGTTCCGTTGGCTTGTCTTATAACTTATCCAACATCCAGAAACAAGCTATGCTTCATAAATCCATAGCAACATCCAAAATTTTGTCATAATTTATACCCCGTTGTTTAGAATACGAATAAATGATAGAAGCAGGTAATAACTACCGTAATATGACTTCAAAAAAAAACCTATCCTAGTGAGATCAAACCGTATTCAAACACTTTTTTTTTGGTGAAAAGATAGAAAATATACAATAATATCTGAAC
Source organism: Anopheles gambiae (assembly GCF_943734735.2). Lineage (NCBI taxonomy): Eukaryota > Metazoa > Arthropoda > Insecta > Diptera > Culicidae > Anopheles > Anopheles gambiae. The sequence goes on along the minus strand of NC_064601.1, from coordinate 24,075,723 downwards.
CCCTACGTCACATCGAATGTAACGATGTAACCGAACGAAAAGCCCTGCACAATCCGCCAAACCTGATCGATCAGGGTCGCTTGATGATGTTTTGAGTTCGGTCAAGCTCCCTTCGAACGGAGAACAAAAAAAAACTCTCTCACACACACAGGGAAATAGGCTAAACACAGAGACAGCTAAAGCGACCCGAAAGAAGAGAAAAACATTTGCGCACCACCCCACTCTCCACTCCATCCCTCGAACGTCATTCGCGCGGAGTGTGGACTGCTCTGCGATCCCAAAAAGCAAGTTAGCAGTATAGGCGAATGCGCTGAATGGCTGGCATAAAGAAGGAGAAGGAAGGAGAGGGGTGGGATGGGGGGGCGGGAGGGTGCACAATGTTCAGTAAAAGAAAAACAAATCATCCGAGCCCCGCGGCCGGCCCGCCTATTATCGTTATCTGGCCGTGTGCTCGCGCGTACGCTTATCGTTTGATTTTGATTCCATTTGAGCTTCACTCTGCTCTGCGCCCGTGCTCGAAGATTTTGGCCTGCTCCAGTGTTTCTTCTTCCCTTCGTGGGTCGCCCCCATTTTTGGCGTTCCCAGTCGATTGTTTTTCTGTTGTGTTCTCTTGCCCTTCAGGTGCCGCCACTGGTTCCTTCCTCTCCCACCGGTGGTGGCATATGGTTTTGGGAGTACCGTATTGTCGCGTGTTTATGTTCCCCAGCCGTAGGAGACTTTTGTCTTTGTCTGTGGCCTGTTGTCGTGAGGGTAAAAAAGGCGATTGGACTCTAAAAGCCAACGGCAATGCAGACGTGTGTCTTAATTTCAGGCAACACTAGATCAAAGGGAAAGTTGCGTCTTCCGATAGGTGTATTAATTGCCTGCTAATTCGCACCATGAGTGGCCACTTCTTGTGTCTTAGTCTCCGCGGGTTTCGATGTCTGATGCATCACCATCTCAATTAGCAGCGCACGGCTTATTATTTATCCGGCACACGCCGCCAACCGTTCCAACGCGATCATGTCCTAAGCAGATCGGATTGGTTCGGCGAACGATCTCGATACTCGCGCTCGAAACGAAGAAGGACACCGCATTAGTCATGATGGTGAAATTCCACTACCTAAAACAGGAAATATTAATATTAATAATTATAATTTTGTCAAGGTCTTTACTCCTTTCCTATCTGCAACCTACGAATTGTACAAATGGATCTTTTATTTTGTATTGAAATGTTTCACTTCACAGCGACAACACCAAGAAACAGATATTGGAAATACTGGAGAAAATATCGACCCTACGGCCGCCGGAACGGCTGCTGCTGTATCTTCGCATGCCCGGTGGCTACCCGGAAACAGGTACGGTAGAAACAAACAAACGCTTTTTGCTATGCGAACCACACACGACTCATGATGTCCATGATTCTCTCCCTTCTCTTCGCCGGTAGATCCACTGCGCCAGTCACAGAATCCGCTCGGCACGCGGCTCGAGATTAATCACACCATCAACTGGGTCCGGTCGCATCTGGAGCACGACCCGAATGTGTCAATTCCGAAGCAAGAAGTGTACGATGATTATGTGTAAGTATGATTGCGCACGTGCTTTGTTTGGCTCGGCGCTACTACGCCAGACCATGCGCTAATGTGTGCGTTTTGCAACCTCTCTCCGCCCAAACCCACGAAACGGAATATAGAGCCTACTGCGCACGGATCAACATTAAGCCGCTGTCGACGGCCGATTTCGGCAAGGTGATGAAGCAGGTGTTTCCCGGCATCCGGCCCCGCCGGCTCGGCACGCGAGGCCACTCCCGCTACTGCTACGCGGCGATGCGCAAAGCCACCAAGCTTCCCGTCCCGAAGCTGCCCGATCTCACCACCAGCGCCGCCGCCGTCGAGGTATGCAATAGCACCTTCTGGAAGTTTACAGGGGTTTTCAGGGGTTCCCATGCTTGTGGGATACTTTCCTGCCTCTTTCGTACAGGAAATGAACTTTATGAGAAAGGAATTGGGCTCTATAGCATCTTTTTTGGACAATTCCAATAGGAATTCCCAATAAGCCTGTCCAAAAAGGGTACCATAGAGTCCACTTTGAATCCCATAAAGTTCATTTCCACTAAGAAAGAATCAATTAAGTATCCCACAGCTATGAGAACCTCTGAAAAACCTTGTATGATAGGCCCGCTCTCACCATTGCCCGATGGCTCTTGTCTGCTTCCGCACTTCAACTGCAACTGTTTCAGAGTCAACCGAACGAGGGCCAACACTACACCGAGGAGGAATCGTGGAAGGTGGTGAAGGGGTGGGCGGAAGCGATGCTACCGTCCTGCTTCACCACGATCAACGAGCTGGCCGGCTTCATCGCGAAGAACAACCTCAACTCACCGTCCGGCCTAGCGAGCCGGCAGCAGCTGCACAAGAAGATTCTGCAGCGCGAGATGAAGGAAAAGCGAAAGCTATCGGTAAGTAGTGTGTAGTACCCAAGCGCTCTGGCGGTGTCTTATCGGGCAAAAGCGCCAGTCCGACCCCTCCTGCAGTGTGCAAGGAGCGTGTGGGACCGATTCGGGAAGGTGTGGTGACGGCATCGCTGCGGTGTCGTGCCGTGGGAACTCGAGTCACAGTCGACAGCTCCCCTCACCACCCGCCCCCGTCTGTGGGTGCACACCATGATCATGTTTGCGTGTATGCGTTTGCTATATATCCGCGTATGACGGCGACGTGGCGCAAATGCCGCCGCACGCGCACTGAAACGTGACTCTGGTTCAAGTGCGCGCGCGATCATCCTCAAACACATGCAAAAGCTTAGCCTTGTCACGGTGTGCGGAAGTAGAGGAGGGGGGGGGTCTGACTGGGTCTAATGTTTCTGTCGCCTCTGTTGCACATTTGTGCAGCGCGCATTCGATGGCCCTCTTTGCCTCATTACCACATGTTTCCTTGTTTTTTTTCTTTCTTTTCTTCCATCCCTTCTTTCCCCTTTACGCATAGGCCGTGGCGATGAAGAAGCGGCGCAAGAAGCGCAGGAAGACACTCTCGACAAGCATTTGTGACGCGCCGGAACTGTCCCGCACCGTTGCCGGCACACCGCCGGACAAGGCGAAACCACCGTCGTCCGGGGGAGGAGACGGAGCAGGGGGAGCCTTCGGTGCGGTGGAAACTCAGCAGCGAACCGTAAGTACAAAGCAACAGCAGCAGCAGCAGAACCAGCAACAGCCAAACTCCACCACGATCGATGGAATGAACCCAGCGTGTAACGGGACTGCCACGTCGGCGGCGGGTGCGACCAGTCAGCTGCTCCAGCACATGATAAAGCGCGAGCAGCAGGAGTACCTCGACGAGGACAACAATAACACGACCCCGGCGGTCGGGCTCGTCGGCACCGGCAAGATGATGCTTCTGCAACGTCAGCAGCAGCAGCAGCAGCAGCAAAGTACAAATCTCAACTGTGATACTAGCAATGGTTTCTTGGAGTCGTTGAACAAAGACCTGATGATGGCAGTGGCGGCCAGCGGGTTTCTTCCACCGTCAGCGACCGGGGTGCCATCGGTAATCGCTCACCCACCGCAGCATCTGCAACAGCAGCAGCAGCAGCAGCAACAACAGCAACTAATGCAGCAGCGTCTACTGGAGGGCGGTATGCGCAGCCCGCAGGATCAACAATTCCTTCAGAATGTGTACTGCAAAAAGGTGCGTCAGGCGCAGCAGTTGAAGGCCGTCCAGCAACAGCAGCAGCAACAGCAACAGCAGCAGCAGCAACAGCAGCAAATGCAACTCCAGCAACCGGCCGGTCCGACCCAGTCACCCCTATTCTTTCCCAACCGGCCGACGAGCGTGCAGAAGCGGCAGCTGGCGACCAGTGCCGCGTTCGCCGGTCGGCAGAAGCGCCTCAAGCTGCTGCAGCAGCGCCAGCAGCGTTCGCTCGAAGCGCAGAACAACAGTGCACCGCGGTACGACGAGCAGGGCAATCTAATACTCATCGAAACGCAGGACTCGGTGGCGCAGGACGAGTTCATCATTCCACGTGAGCGGGTCATCAGTATTTGCAACATGGACAAGAACGCACTGGACGGCTACCTGAACTGCGACGAGGAAAACTCGCAGGACCAGGACCAGGAGCTACTCAAGTACTTCCCGGAGGAGGATGGCGGTGGTGATGGTGCTGCCGGTGGGCCGTCGCAGCCGAAGCAGCTGCTGGACGCTTCGGCGGAGCACGACGGTACGGCGGGTGGTGGACCGGCGTCTTCCGCCTTCGGCGGCACGCTGTTCGATGACAACGAGAAGCTGTTTCAGATACGCATGATTCTCGAAAAGAACCAGTGCAACCAGAACAAGCAGCAGATGCTGCAGCAGCAGCAACAGCAGCAACAGCAGCAGCACATGCAGCAAACGATGGAGTCCCATCTGGCGGCGTACGATACTGTTGGTTCGATGGGCCAGGGTGGAGCGATTGGATTGCAGCCCGGTTCGGCGGCTGCCTCGCTGGCCGCACTGTCTCAGCGCCACAACACGTCCACCGGTGAGGCGGCGGCGATGGGCGGTGCTGCCTCAACTGCCGGCGGTCCCCATCAGCCGCACGGAGCGCCCGAACAGCATCAGCGGCAGCAGCTGAAGCACGAAGCAGCAGGAGGAGCAGGAGGAGCAGGAGTAGCTGCCGGTGGGTCCCAGCAGCAGGGGTATGGTGTGGCTCAAATGAATGGTGGGGCGGTGGCCGGCGGTGGTCCAGCACTGGCGCTGCAAAGTCCGACCGCTCGGCGGAAGAACTTTAGCTTCGTTCCAATCTCGGAGCAGCCGCGCGTTGGCTCGGGCGGCAAACCGCTGTCCGGGGGTGGTAACATTAACCACACACCCACCGCAAGCCCGTTTGTGAGCCCACGCAGCACGCCGATCCATCGCAAGGCCCACAAGGCGTCGAATGGGCTCACGTTGAACTTGATGCAGCAACACGGCCACCAGCAGCAGCAGCAGCAGCAGCAGCAGCTTCAGCAACAACTATCACACGCTGGCGGAGGAGCGTACGGTCAGCACCATCAGCAGCAGCAACCGCCACACCAGACCCAGTCCCGCTCCTACCTGGGCGGATACATTAAGAACGAGCTGTCCGCGTCGGCCCCGCCCAGCCCTTCGATGATGCAACCGTACCGCTTCGGTGCGGTCGGCATGAACGGGCTCAACTGTGGCCTCTCGCCAATGCCGACCACGTTTCAGCCGATCTGCAATCCCCACGGCAGCCTCAGCTCGAGCACCGGGCAACCAGGGCAGGTGTCTTCGCTCGAGTCGCGCTCCAGCAGTGTCCCGCTGATCCCGAACTACGACCCTTACTGCAACTCCAACTACAACTCCGTGTCGCAAACGCCCGTCCCGTCCGAGTACGACGATTTCACCGACACGGCGGGCAACATTCTGGACATGCTGAACGAACAGTCGAGCCAGCTGTCGGCGTCGGTCAAGATCGAAGAGTCGGAACTAACCCTGCCCGATCTGCTCGATCAGCAGCAGCAGCAGCAGCAGCAACGGCAAGAGGAGGGTGGATTTTTCGCCCGCTCCGTCAACTACAACATTGTGTCGCGCTCCGTACCGTCCACTCCGCTGCCCCATCTCGGCGGGTTCGGACCGCTCGGTTCCTCGGCCGGGTCCGGCAGCTGCATCGGTCCGATGGGTCCCACTGGCGGTCCCAGCGGACTCGGCCTGGTCACCGGTACCCGGTCACTGTTCGAGCTGCCCAAGTCCGTGCCATCGACACCGATCGGGCTGAACGAGGGCAGCTGCCCGGGCGAATCCATGTTCCAGTACAGCCCGGAAACGTCGCGCGACTTCCTGATCAACGGCAACTCGGTCGATCGGAGCAAATCGTCCGCCGCCTCGTTCTACTCGCCGGTGGCGGGCGGTCCGGGCGGCACCACCGCAACCGCCGGCGTGCCCGGTACGCTCGCGCTGGATGCGAACGGATCGGACAGCTGCATCGCGGGCAGCGGCCCCGCCGGTGCTGACGTTACCGGAGAGCTTGGCGTAGCGGGGCCACACACTGCACATTCCGGTGCCAATGGCAATGGGCGGATGGGCGGTAGCCGGTCCTCCTGCCCTTCGGCCACGGCCGATCCGATCGTACCACCGTCGGCCGATCTGGCCAACCTATCGGACGGCATCGAGGGGCTCTCGAACGAGCTGGACAGCATGGCGGAATCGATGATCAATTCCGACATCTTGCGGAATCTGTAAAACAAAAAACCCGCCAACAAACACAATGCAAGAGGGCTGGCGAGGTAGCCGCGGCAAAGCGGTGGAAACAGGGGGGAGGAGGAAAGCAACATTGTAGCTACAATGTAGGTCGACGTTTTATTTGTTTGGTAATTTATTCACCACGTGCCGCCATCAAACGGCGGTCGAGATTGTGACGCCCGCCCCTACGTACGACCGCGCACACTACACCAGTGCGCACTATCCCGATCTGTCGTTCATTCCCCCCGTGTGCGGACGGCAAGGGGGTCGGTTTGTGGGGGATTCCGGAGAGCGGAAGACAGAGTGCACACAACCACGCGTTCCACTGGGTGGGATGAAGGGGGTTGGTGGTGGCTACTAGTAAGTGCACTAAATGCACTCAACCAGAGCTCTCTTCCTTCCCTTGCTTGCTCTCTCCCTCTCTCTCTCTCTCTCGCTCTGTCTCTGTCTTAATAAGTGCAATTTAGAAGGCGGGGAGTGCATTTACTGCTGCCACAGTCCCGATGTACGATAGTTGTTTGCAGCATCATCGACAGACCAGAGGGTGGATGGGTTTAGGGGGCGATTGGTTGGTTGTGTGCCGGGTGTTGCACATTCCCATCGAACCGACCTCCTCTCCCCAGACACACACACACACACGTGCCCGGATGCACACACCGCGCCTTCTTCTATTCGCCGTCGACGCCGTCGTGTGACATTGGCCTTGAAATAGTGCACACACTTTCCACACTTGCGCACATCGTGCTGTGGTCGCTGTGTGCTGTGTGTTCGATTCTGCCGGCCGGCGGCACACCCTAGAACGGAAGGGGAGGAAGAGTGGGACAACGAGCTAATGTTTCTTGTTGTGTTTGTGGCCCGTTCGCGCTGCCGATGAAGCCGGGAAAGCACCAGGAGGATGCACATGCACGCAGATTTCGAATATCGTACAGGGTACGAACCGCCCCGCGGTGTAAATCGGCCGGAAAAGCATTAATTTGTGCATGTGCCAAAGAGAGGAAAGAGAGCGGGCAGCTGCTATATTAACGACGGTATCGGTTTGTTAACTATTTTTAATCATTTTCTTACCCGCGCACACACACACACACGCACACCACGTCCGGAGGTAGTGTGTATTTTTTAAATATTTATTCAAATACACTGTTGTTCGTTTTTTTTTATTTAACCGTTTTAGCTGTTACCGTATCGTGCAATGTTATTGGCCACCAATTGCTGTTTTACGTTGTTTTTTTTTGTATATGTGTTTAAGGTTTTACAATTTTATTCCGCTTCCCTCTTGAAGTGACATCCCTTTGGAATGCTGCAAGCATTATCCCGCCTTATTTATTTGCTAGTGTGCGCACGCTTACAATGTCATTAATGCCATTCCCGTGCCAAGCAAGCATTCCCACTAATCGAAAGTTGTTTTTGCTATCGCGTGCGTCCACACACACACACACACACACTGTACTTGTGTTGTGCAATGTGGTGACTGTGGCATGTAAATTAGCAGTTGGAAAAATCAATACATCTCTTGATCCTCTCCCGTGCGCCAACCTGATTTACGTCCGGACATGTGGTTCTGCGCGTCGTATGCTCCATGCGGGTCCGTACACGTGCCGATCGCTAATAGGCCCGAACGGCCGACGCGCTACAATGTAGTCGCGCTACCGCCCGTTTATGACGGACACAACAGGTAGAGGGGGATGTAAAAAATTACGACGACAGGCAATTTTTGCGCAGTTTAGGAGCGGGTTTTTTTTACTAAGCCGGAATCCTGCTAGAAGACATACACCACACAGAACGGTGGTTCCAAAGGATGGCACGAGAGCAATCTGATCGTTGCGCGTGAGTCACAGATACCACCTTCATGTGTGGCCCCTCTCACATGCGCCGTGTCATGTCCGTTGCTTTCCCGTCCAATCCACTTCGAATTGTGGTGCAGCTTTAGCAAAGCCATAAAATAGTTTTATTTGCTTTTGGAAGAAAGTGGAAATAGATCTTATCAGTCAGGCCGTTTGCCGGAGACCATACAATGTAGCACTTTTAAACGCGTTGCCTCGCGAGAGCTGACGGGCAGGGCAGGGCAGGCAAACTACTGATAAGAGTGGAAAACACTATCGCAGGTGACGTATCTGCGGTAGTGCTGATTTGTGCAGGGGGTGTAGTTGGAGAGGAAAAAAAGAAGCGCAGACAAGCACAGCAAACTTTTGCGCCACTCCAGGACCAAGTGGACAGACAGCAATAGGCGGGTGTGTGTGTGTGTGTTTGCTGCACCTTATCGGACCCCTCTGCCCCTCTGTAATGAAAAATGGCCTTTCCAGGAATGCACACCCCGGGATATATGGTGCAAATGACGGGGAGATTAGGGAAATTTGTACAATTTAATAAGCACTTGCCAAGCACCACCACCACCTGCACGTGCAAATTGCATTCGGCGAGTGCGATCGATCCGAGCGAAAGTCGATCGATCGATCGATTGGAGTGCGAGGGAAAGTGGTTCGCGCGACAAGGGTTGCTTCTGAAACCGCTTTTTTTTTGTCGTTGTTGCCTCCAGCTAATCGTACAACGCGAGCGTGCGTTTTGATGCTGCCTTTTGTGACGCGTACGTTCGCGTTGGGCGCTGTGCGCAAAAACGGGCAATGATGCAGGCGGGCGAACATGCAGCGACCTGCCCTTGAACGGTATCACAAGTTCATCGACATCGCCTCGGCTCGCCCGATGGGCCTGTGCGATGTGCACGTATGCAGTTCCGCCCCGGAGCCAAGTGACACTAGTGCGTGTTGTGTAACGAATCTCTAATACGAGCGTGTGCTAGTGTGCTGACGAAAACATGAGCCCGGCCGGAGCCGACCGGCCGAGATGCGCATCTTGCCGTCACTCTCCGGAGCGACCACAGGGAGAGCGACTAGGTCTGACGTGTAACGGGTGCCTTGCCGGGTGCATATATCACCCGCCGGCACCACACAGGTGCAGTGCATAATTTACGTTATTGCACTGCGCTGCGTATTGCATTGCCGTCATTGATCGGGTTCGTCGCCGCGCGTCAGCTGTGTATCGATTTGCTGGCACTGATTTGATTGAGATTTTTAAACCCTGCTCGAACGCAAAACTGCAAAGAAGTATATATTACAAAAAGAGAGAGATTGAGAGAGACATACATTGTCCGCACGCTCCTTCCCCGGACAGATCGGCTCCCACCTCTGTCAGGCGTGGCGTTATGTAAATTTACGCTTGTTTAGTGCACTCGGTGCAGTGCGAACGCAACTGATTAGAGATCGGAACTACTGGCCGAGGGGTGATGGGGGGTTGTTTGGAGTGGCTGGGATAAAGTGCCAGCGCCGGGGGAGGGGTAGTATGATTTTGCATTGGTGTTGTGCCGCCCTGGCAACAATCGCACCAATCCCTAAGGGAACACAAAGAGGAGCCGGCCAGGGGTGGTACTGTTTGTTTTCTACTTGGTCGACCGGGCCGGTTGGGGCCGTTTAATTGCATACAAAATTTATAGTCAGCCGGCATGTCAATTCTAGCAAAACCGATGGGCGTTGTTGATGGCTTTCGCTGTCGCTATTTTATTTGTGGAGCTGGCTGTGGCCTTTGTATTTTTAATGTACAACAATGTTATCAGAATGGGGTTCCATTATTATTGATTTGATTTTCAACAGTTTCCCACTTCGTTCCCTTACCCCCCCCCCCTTCCTAATTTATAGTTTCGTTGAGTGAACGTACCCAATCTCGACGTCAATTGCTGGGGCGGCGTGCGTGCACGTGGTGTGATAAAGCATAATATTTTGGGCAACGATGTTGGTAGTAACAGAGTAATATAATTACAACAGCAACAAAAACACACACAAATTGAGCTTTTGGCGATATTTAGAACGGCTGAATGGGGAAACTGTGAAAACATGCACAAATTTGAACGTAATCAAAAGACAAAACGAAAAAAAAACAAAACACCCATCGCGTGTGTAACACACAAAGGTTTACATTTCGGACCAAAATTATTTACAAAAAGAATAGGAAAATACAACAAATTAACGAATTAGCGAAAAAGAAAGAGAGACAGAGAGAGAGCAAAATGTTACGAAAGTAGTAGTAGAACCAACCAATTAAAAAATCAAGTGCTAAAAAACAAATTATATTACGAAACTCTTTTAGGACAAATACAAAATTAACCGAAACGGTATTGTAGCAAATTTAGGAATCTTACAAACAAACAAGAAAACAAACGAGACGGAGCTTTCCTTTTGTACGCCTGTACGCGAATGTTGCTGTTGAATGGCGTTCGCACCGTAATGATGTTGTGGCGATCAGGTAGAGAGCGAAGTGGAACAGGTATACCATACCACCCCCAGCACACGACGATCAAGCAAAGGAGCTAAAAAATCCCACCAGAAAAGCCAGAAACCATACGCGCACTGTTGCCTAGTATCGAAGCGGCAGCCCAAAAGTTGGTCCGTGTCTGTAGAACGAAGTCGAAAAGGTACAAGTGAAAAGGATCGAAAATCGGTTTTACCGGGTACACAATCGCACACGAGTCGTCATCCCCATGCACGAACTGCTGCATTACTCTTTACCAAAATCGGTGGTATGTGCGTGTGAGTTGTGTGTGTAAAAGTAGTATATATCTTTAGTGCGGGAGAAAGTCGCGCGAAACCCAGCCACACACGGAAACAAAACAGAGTAAAATGAAATGAATGTGCAAAAACAAACAGGTTGGCGTTGCCTTTCTCCGGTGCCGTCAGTCCGGAGAACAACGAAACTGTTGCTACTAATACTACTACTACTACTACAACTAAAACTATAACTACTATATAACTCTACCGTCTTAGTCCTTAGGTTGTTAGATTTACATTGAACGCGTGTGTACCAGGATCAGCAGGACTCCTCCTTAGTCCCCTTACCCTCTTTGCGCCCCTTTCCATTTTCGTTGTTGCCGTCTCCCTGTACACACGTGGGCGCGCGCATAAAAGAAAAAAAAACACAGAAAGTGCAAATTAATTGTTAAGTGTTGAGTTGTTGCAAAAATTCTAATCTGCCTCCCTTTCAAAACCTCCCACTTGATTAGGTTTATGATTGTTTTGTTTTGTTTTTGTTATTCTAAAGGAAAGTGAATTTGATACGTTGGTAGAGTGTGTGTGTGTGTGTATATATACAAATGAATGGGAAGCATGTGTATGATGTTGTGCTAAGACTAAGACAACGATGCTCGTACACGTGGTGCACGTGCTTGTTCTAAGGAAGGGCAAACATTCGCGATCGATCGAGAAAACCGATCGTGGTGGTGTAACATTTTCAAACCGAGATCGAGATAGTCTAGTACGGATGATGATCACAATCATTATCCCTTATCCTTACAAAGGAAGCGTGTGTTTGTTAGCTATATGTTATTGCGTAGTTATTAAACGTTTGTTTGTTTGTTACTCTTTTTTAGCCGGCCTTGCAGCAACAAAAGAAAAGGTCTTTTACTTTAAACCCCCCAAAACCTCCAACAATGTTGATTAAGTGTAGGTACCGCTGAATTTTCGGGATTTTAAAAAGCCAATTCGTACGCGTGTTGGTTAAGGAGTTGTGGTGGGACGGTGAATGTGTCACTGTTTGCAATGTACCCCCGTCGCTCCTCGCAGAAGAAAAAAAACAAGCCATCAAACAATCGAACACAGTGAGTTTAAAAATACACACACAAGCATACAGTGCTAAGCATGTAGACATGTAGATTTAGCATCCGTTCACATTGGATTAGCAGCCGAAGCAGCGTTAGATAGCTTGCCCTCCATCAGCGGAAGAGTAGCGCATTTGTGAGAGAAGATGAACGATTCAAAATCGTTCCCATGGAGGATTAGGTGAAGAAAACAGACACAGTCGGACAAAAAGAAATCAACGGAAAGATAAAACTATTGCGCGTCGTAAAATGCTGCGTAAGTCAGTGAAGTTATACGAACAAATTGCTGGATGCAGAACTGCAGCAGCAGGATGCAGCCAAACGAAAACACTACACAACACACTTATATTCATATGATGGATGTGCCTAAAACAATATACGAACAAGCTAAACAACACGTACACACACACATATAGTGGAAACAGTTGTAATTGTGGTGTTTGGTGTTTTTCGAGCAAACCACATCCGAAAATCTCGCTGAAGTTGCGCCAGTTTTTGTCTGTAGAAGATCCTCGAAAGATCGCCAACGTCGACTTCTTTGCAGGTGAGTTATGGTGTGTCCTGTACTCTGTTTAATCTGAAAAAAAAACACCCGAAGGAACCTTCGTTTATATATCGTGTCTGTGGGCATTCACAAAAATGTACTCCAGCTTAATTCATCTCAACATTGCCGAATTGGAGCCAAAGGTCTGAAAAGTGATCCTGATCAGCTCAAGTGGTACACTGCGCGTCTGGGCTTTCCTAACAAGAGAAGACGCACCTAACGATACACATGTCAAAAGTCTTCATCACTGCAACATTAAATTTAAAGTTATGAGCAAAAACCTTTAGCATTTTGCAATACCCATTGATGTCTGGAAACTCGGAAGCTCGTAAACGAAGCTGTCTAACACCCTTTCGATCGATTTCACGTGACAAATATTGCTTTCTTTTCATTTATGTACCGCGAATAGAGAACATTGTACAGTATCGCGCGATCGCCTAAGGTTAATGGAGGATCACTTTTCGCTACTTTCCCCTATCATGGTCTATTTCTTCTTCTTCTATTTGGCGTAACCGTCCTACGCGGACATGCCCCCCCCCGGCCTATACAGGCTTTCGAGACTTCTTTCATTACCACGCATCAACCAGATATAATCAAATCCTTGCTACTGAGGGACGGTCCATTTCAGGCTTGAACTCACGACGTGCCCGTGTTATTGAGTTGTTCGAGTTGACGACTATACCACGGGACCGCCCCATGATGGTCCATATAATCCGCATTAAAAAAAGGTTTACAAACAGGGGTTCCAAGTGTTCATTCTATAGTATAAGCAACACAAAATAGTTCAGAATTAGCCTCAAATAACTTATTTTCAAATAGCTACTCACTATTAACTTTTTTTCCATTGGAAACATTGGAACATTGGATACATAGATACAGTAGGTGACCGCTAACTGAGAGGTAAACAAGCTCCAGTTAACGAACAATGTTCGCTAACTGGAGTGACGTTTCTATGGATTGATTGTTTTGATTGGCGTTGACTGGAATAAACATACCAAACTTTTTTTCATTTATGTTGATATAAAGTATAGTAATTCGTGTAATAACATAAATTAATAGCAAACGTAGGCAAGAAACCCTAAATATGTTTGAAAAATGCACATTTGCGACAAATTTCTCTTCATGAGATTCCGGATGTATCATGTTTTGACGTTTAAGTGTTCGTTAACTGAGAATCACTCCAGTTAGCGAACCTCCAGTTAAAAAGCACTCCAGTTAAAACACATCCAGTTAGCGGTCACCTACTGTACCAAGTAACTCCTCAAATAACGCTGGCAATGCTAACTTCAACGACTCCTCCACAACTTGATCAGCGAAGATCCCTGTCAAACACGGCTGGCAGATCAGTTTCTGCCTCAGTTCTTTACTAATCCTGGTGACTTCATCTAAAACAGGCAAGAAGCACTTAGCCTTTAGATTGTCTTGCTATCAGTTGATCTACTCTGACCTTATTTACAATCTTTTGAACTTAAAATTTGAAATGCATGCAGAAAAAGATACATTCATTTTATAAATAGGGACTTTATTTACTTCTATATCACTTACTATGGTACCTTAAATTCATTAAATAAGTAACAAAAACGCTCATCTTCCCCACCATAATCTTCATCACAATGTAATAAAAATAACGTTCCTGCTGGCTTCAATAAATAACGACCATCCCACATCGCAGCTCTCTCACCCTTATAGCCCTACGAAACATCATCCGCTAGCTTGAGCTGCTTCGCTATCCGGGAGATTTCATTGTCCAACGACTTGTCCTTCAGTTCGCACACGTAGCTAAACTGTGCCGAGCAGTCCTCCCCACGATACCCGTACGTGTACAGTGCGGAGTTGTAGCTCAACCGCAGGCACCGTCCACTGCCAGTAATCTCCAGCATCGGCTGCTTGCTCGCCGACGGATTGTTCACAATCTTGGTGCCTCCGGACGGGACTTCCGTACCGTTGTTGGCCAGATTGGTCGGCTTGATGGAGGCCGTTCCCTTCGAGCCCGGTTTGTTGGAGCTGGAGCTCGTAATCGAGCTAAGGTTAGTGTTCGGATTAACCGGTTTGGCCGAGTTGGCCCAAATCCACAGCAGGCCCGGGTTGAGTCCACCGAGCCAAAAGTCCTTCCCGCGATTGACCGGATTGTTCAGTATGTACGCAACCACATCCTGGAACTCGGCCACCGTTTCAAACTCCGCCAGATGCGCCCCGTACGATTTGCACATCGTGCTGGCCGACTTCCAGTTCAGCCCACGCTCGATATCGAAGTGATAGCAGCGATCGTGCACCTGCGTAAAGTTCTGCGGACACGGTTCTGTGCGGGAGGAGAAGAAGAAGAAGAAGAAAGTGGTGAAAATTGTGCCGAAATATCCTCCCCCCCCCCCCCCCACAGCCACTTACCCTGCTTCTGGCTGTTGCCCGCCATCAGGAAGTAGATGATCTGTTCGGCGCGCCGCAATCGGTTCTCCATGTAGTCCACCCGGTACACCAGCTTCTCGATCGCACCGAGCAGGTACAGGTCCGTCTCGGACACCTCCCGCGGCGAGGCCAGCAGCTCGGTCGGGCTGGCGCCACCGAACGTTTGGCGCATCGGCGTAAACGTTGCACCGTGGCCGGCACCGGCCGCCAGCTGGTTGTCGCCGTACAGGCCGCCGGCCCCAGTGCTGGCGATCACTTTCCCTACCGGCGGTCGGGGCCGGTGCGGCGAGTGGGCGGCGTGGTGCTGCGGGTCGAGCTCGAGCGCCTCGCCGATGCGCTTGTTGATGTAAAAGCTGGAGGTGGGTATGTACTTTGGCGCCGGTCCTGCCGCTGCTACGACGGTCGCCTGCATTACGCGACTTTCCCTCGGTGCGCTGGTGGTGCCACTCTGGTTCAGGCTGGCCGGGCGTGCAGTGAACGAAAATAACAACAACAATAACAACAAAAACACCATAAACATATGAGACAAACATGATCAAGCATTACGCATGCTTGCGCCCGGAGGCAGCGCCAATGATCGGGATGCAATCAGCCGCCGGGGTGAGATTGCTTTCTATTTAGGGAGTCTGTTGCACTCGTGAGGGGACTTTTTTTTTAAATCACGGATACGCACGCAGTGCTTAACGTTAAGCAGGTTAAAATGAATATGTGAACGTTCATGTGCCTTTTTAAAGCCTTTAAATGATATTCAATTGGAGAATTTCATATGACACGTGCTAAACCACTTGATTTCTCTTGGTTGTTGCAAACTATTACCTCTTTGTTTTCTATTTCATTTACTTTGTTTTCTATTTCACTTACATTGTTTTCTTTTTAATTTCTTTCCTTTTTTAACTTATCTTTGTGATTCAATTCTTGCTTGTTACCTTTTGGACTGGATTTAACTAGCAATTATTAAGCTTACTTTTTAGGTTCAACAGAAAGTTACACCATTTAAAAAAAGTGTTTAAGCTGTGTAATCAAAGGAGAGGTTTAAATCCCTGTTTTGAAATAGTGCGTTAAGCTCTTTGAACCGCATAGATGTTGTATGATGCAAAAAAAAAGGCACAAAAATAAGTAAAGCATTTTTTATTTATTAACATTTGTGCACAAAATGCTCTTAAAAGTAATTAAACAATAAAATTTATTATTTTCAGAGTGATAATTTCATTGCACATCATTCAGTTTTTATCGCTTATTCTATCAATTTCAATCATAATTTTTTTTTTGACATTTTTCAATTAATTTCAATATCTTTTACTTTGTATTATTATAAACGAATAAATGAATAGATAATGCAAACAATCAATACCAAAAATAATACATTTGATTATGCATTACGTTTAGGAGCATTTTATTTTAAAAAGCTAGGGGTTGGAAGCACATTTTCCCTTATTTTTTATTCGACTTTTGCTGAAGCTATTCATAAGTTAATAGTGAAACATGTAAACTTTGAGATAACATGTGCAAAAATTGAATTGCTTAAAGGTACCATTAACACATTTTAAATTGATTTAAAATATGATGTGGGATTGATTCTTCCGCAGTAGAAGTATCTCTCTATCAACTTCACGATATTGAGCCCAATTTACACTGGTAGGCCGTACAAACAAAGCTTCTCCCCTTTCGATCCATTGTTGGTTTCTCAAGTGAACTCAATTTCCCAACAACAACAAAAAAAACAACAACCTTCAGTTCCAATTTTGGATTCCCCCCGCATACACACTCAATGCAATCACTTCCGGTTCGGAGCCGGTGGGGAGGGGGAGGGGTGTGAAATGAGCGCACACTCCCCGTGCACTGCCCGGTGGTTGATGGAGGTTTATTTTGAACTCACCCGACGGTGTACTCCTCCAGCAGGCTCGACCACAGCCCATCGTCGTCCGCCCCGTCCGTCCAGTGGTGGGCGCCGAGCTGCAGGAACGATTTCTTGCCCCCGCTCTCGACGACATAGATGCCGCTGGCGGCAACGGCCAGCCCGACGACCAGCAGCACCACCGCCGACAGCAGATGCGTGTACCGGCGCATCCCACCACTCCCGCGGTGAATGATTTTTCGCACGAAATGCACGCAAACAGTGACAAACACTCAACCGGTGGTCTTTTCTTCTTTGTTTTTCAAATCTTTCGTTGCAGATCGACCACACGCACACACGATCACCACACACAAACTCCGAAGTGCGAACGTTACCTTCTTGTTGCCGCGATCACTCACTCACCAGCACGTCGCGTGCGTAAGTTGCGTCACGTTTTGCGGTTTCCGCTTTGAATAGCTGTTCTGTTGTTTATTAATTTCACTTTCAACCGAACTTCCACCACCTCTACTCCGATCCGATCGGCGCCCGGCGGGTAAATGGCATTATCTAACAGACACAGCCCGATCGCGATCGCGGTACGCCGGCATGACACCAAACCGTAGGCCGGAACAAACAAACCGCCGCGGGATGATGAAGGGATGGGAACTGATCTATCCCTTTTTGATCGTCACGGTGACACGTTTTGTGTGGTCACTTTACATACACACACACACGCGCGCGGGGACGAGGTATCGATCGCGATCCGCACGCTTCTGCGGTCGTTTACACAATGTGTCTGCCACGGTCAAACCATGCGAAAGAGAGCCATTCCGTACCCAAACCAAATTGCTCGGGCTGCAGCGGATCGGTGCTCTTCAACGTCCAGCCATGGAGTGGGGAGGACTCCTCCTCAGCCCCCGTGTGTCTGTGTGTGCTGTTATTTTAAAACTCCTCACACACTGCTTTTTGGGTGCCTGCTATGACGCGTTACGGTGGGACTTTCTACATCCGTTTCGCATTCGCAGCGCGGGGGGGGGGGGAGTTGTAACGCAACAAAAGGAGAAGTCACCGCAGGAGTGGCACAAGGGGACTGAAGAACGCCCCAAAAGGGGAGGAGTGAATTGAAGCCGATCAACGCTCATGTCAACAGCAAACAACTCCACCCTTGTGGGGCCTTGGGCTCGGGTGGTGCAGAAACGGTGGGGACATAATTTTTCGCACCGTCTTCAGACACTGTCCCCGTGGGGCGGGGGAGAGTCCCAAGGCGCACAGTGGGTTTGGGAAGGTGTTTCAAGATGGACAAAAGCGAGATGTCCGTTAAGAGGTCAATCTAAGGTTATGTTTTTGGAGAAATTCTCTAGTATTGATTGATTATTTTCGCTCCAATCAAGAATGCTGATCATCATCATGTCTGTTGTAGGTCTAGGCTCGTGATTTAGAATGAATAGATTAAATTCCGCAATCAGATTACAATTCCAGACCAGACGGATTGCCGTACAATGTTGCAAATGTTTTAAAATATTTGAAAAACGCTTATCACGCCCAATCGCTCCACCAGACAGATCGCATGATCGCTGAAGGTCAATCTTCAACTTTGAGTGGCAAAGATCTCTGCGCGCAACGTAAAGCTTTACGGCAATCGTGCGATCGATCAGATTACACTAGTGTGAGCTTCTGCTTTTGCGCCCGCTGAGCAAGAAGTTCCTAACCTGCTTTGCCTGCTTTGTGCCACCCGATGACCTGATTTCCACGCGCGCGCCGGCAAGAGAAGGTTTATAACCCAGGTGGACCAATTTTTCTGCCCGATTGCAGGCGAAATGTGAACCATAAACCTATGAACTAGCACAGCTCGGAATCTGTTGGCCACCCGCACCGGACGTTTCGTTCCCACCGTGCGTGTGGTTTCCCTGTGCGCTTTTTCTCTCTATCTCCCTTCCTTGTTTTTTTTTTTTCGAAAGTCCCACAAGAAACGAACAGGCTGCGCGCTTCGTACACATGTTTGTGCTGTGGTTCCGTGCGCGAAACAGACAAGAAAAGGCACATACAAAATTTGCATCACGATCGGGGCAGCTATCCCCACCACGCACCTCCGGCCACGCGATGTGTGATCGATCGAGCCTCGTCGAGCGTCGTCGTCGTCGTCGTCTTCGCTTATCACCCACCACCTTTCGCCGATTGCGCTCTTCCTTCGGGTGCGCAAAATCGCATTTACGACCGTGAAGGTTACCTCCGAACTTCTTTGACGACGCCAGCCCGAACGTCTTTCTTTTTTGCTTTTTTTTTGTTTTGTTTCTTTTGTTCTTCATTATCCCTCCAGTTCAGGTGATCTGCATGTGGTTTTTTCCACCTTATTTTAATGCAGCATTTAAATCATATGTTTGCATTTCTCTTCTTTGTGTGATATGTACCTCACCTCCCGGACGCGCTTTTTTGCTGTTTTTTTTTATTTTTTGCATGACGATGTCGCTCCCCTCCCCGCAATCTCCACAAGGACGACAACGGAATAACCCGTTGCCTTCCGTTTTAGTGTGGGGAAGGGAAAGGGGAAGCAAATTTTGCTGAATTTTTTAAAGCCTTCATTTTCTGACAACGCACAAAAGCCACGGGAATGTGATGCTGAGCCGGTGGCAAAGTGGGTCAACGGTAGTCGTTTGCGGATCGAAATCGCAGCCGGCAGTGATACAGATTGCCCCCGTCGTAAAAGTAATGGCCATCTTCCCGAAAAACCAGTCCAGAGCGACTCGTTGGTTCGCCTTCATTTTCCCTCCACGCAGTGTGTGTAAAAGTGTAAAATGGCAGCTTTTGTTCTTTTTATTGCTTGTACGATTAAAAGCTATCCAAAGTTGCTACCTACCTCCCTGCAAAAACTCACAAAACTACACACTTTCTGGTAATACTAACGCCATTGCCTTCCATTTGTACATCAGCTACTATATAACTACATCGTCTCAACTTCTCTATTCGATTGTAAAATTTAACATAAAAATCCTAGTATTAAAACATTTTTGGCACAGCCGGTGACCGATCCGAGATATACTCTGAGCATCGCGCATTTGTGTTCGTTCGCCCAGCTTGTAGAGTGTCCGCCACCACCAGGAACTACGATCATACGATAACGGGCAGACGATGAGCAGGGACGCCCTACTCTACTCATCGCTCAACACCAAGCTTAACGCGGACATGAGCGAAAAGCCCACCACAACGGCCCCAAACTGGCCCGGTCCCATGGCCCGCGTGTGCCACCGTCGTTTCGCCCGTTCGCGCGGCAACACCTCACTAACGGTGACGTACAGCAGCGTGCCGCCCGCCAATCCCTGCAGCACCGGCATGATGAGCGTGGTAAGCGTTTCGTTCAGCCCATCCAGCCCCATGCCGATGCCGATGCCGGCCACCGAGCCGAGCGAAAACGTTAGCACCTGCAGCACGTGGGAGCAGCGCTCCCGCGCACCGTTCGCGACCAGCTGCACGCCAAGCGCAAACCCAACCACGAACTTGTGCGCACTGACGGCACCGAGCAGCAGCAACACCTTCGGCCCCGAGTTCTGCACCCCGATCGCTAGCCCTTCGAGCAGCGAGTGCATGCACAGCGCTAGCAGCAGCCCGAACACACCGGTCAGCTGCAGCTCGGCAGCACTTTGTGCCGATCGTTGTCCTCTTCCCGCGGGCGGCGGTCCATTCAGCGACGAGCGGCGGGATAGATTGCCGCCCAACCCCACCACACTTTCCAGCGATCGTCGGGAGGCGGTCACTTCGGAGTCATTGCTGCAAAGGTAAAGCAAATGGCAGAGATGATCAGTACAGACGCACAGAGGAAAGGCACATTCTGCCTACTGCTTACCCGCTGCCGAGAAGCGATTTCGTTTCCTCGTTCGCACCGTACCGCCGCTCCCGGCGGCTCGAGGTGCTTGCCGCGTCCGAGTCGTCCCCATAACGCCCCTCCTGTTCCGCCCGCCGCTCACCCTCTCCGTCCTCGCCATGATCGTGTCCAGCGATGCCGCAAAACTCTACCAGCTCGTCGATGGCGTACATGAGGAAAAAGCCACTGCAAAACACAATCTCCGCGTACTCGCCGAGCGCTTCGCGTATCTCCGGCAGCATGTGCACGATGGCGGTGGCCAGCAGGACGCCCGCCCCGAGACAGAGCAGAAAGGAGAGCGTGCCCGGGTAGCGTTGCCGGTTGCGCTGGGATATGTAGATCGGCAGCACGCCGCACAGGAAGCTGCCGAACCCGAGCACTACGATCGCCAACAGTTTGGCCTCATTCTGGCCAACGGGCCCGGCCGGTTCGGATCCGTTCGATGGAAGCATTGCAGCTCGTGCTCGGTTCCCGGTTATACTAAGTCGCTCGCCAACACCATCCAGCGTGTGTGTGTGTGAGTAGCAGCAACTGGTCAGCAAGTGACGCGTGACGAGCGAGATGCGTCTGCGGACCTTCGGATGTTCGTTATCTTCCTTCAAGCGTTGTGTAGCATTTCGTTTGCAAATGTGTAAAGACACCTGCCTGGCTGCTCCTAAAACAAGAGAACAAGAGAGAGACAGGTTAGTTCTGGTAATCTAGTTATCTTCCCAGTTCGCTATCACTCCGATCTGTTCACCGTGAAGATGAGTTGCAAGCGCAAAGGAGGTCAATGTTTGTGCACATTACATAAAGCAATAAAACAAGTCTACTTCGTAGAACACAGGGAGCGATACGCACAAAGAGAGAGAGAGAGAACAGAGAGATTTTAACATGCCACACCGAACTTGCACCGGTCGATAAGACGCTGGAATACTGAACCTCAGGGTCGGGTTTCGGTCGCTCGGTTCGAAATCGACTCTACATGTTTTGTTGCTGTTTAGAGTGTTAACATGTACGATAACAAACGCTCCGCAAACATTGTCCATCCAGCAGGAGCCCAGGAAGTTCAAAAACAGACCAACGGTGTTTGTGCAACCATTTAACGGCCGTGAGAACGGAACGTAAACCTGCGATGGTACTACTGCAGGAACGTGACTCACTGTTGCAAAAAAAAATAAGTAGCACACTGCATGATACACTTTTTCAACATTGAAACGGTGTTTTAGGTACAAAAAAGTGTGTTTTTTGTTGCTATTATTTTACACTTGATTTGTTTTTTCAACTTTTGGCTCAACTAATCGAACGGCGATAGCGCGCGCACGCTGTAATCGTCGTAACTGCCGGCAGCAGCACCGCGGTGAGTCACCCTGTTCGGGGAAACGTCAAAACCCACACACCTACACAAGCAAAGTGTGTATGCAGAAACAGAGTGCGCATTGGGCCAATCATATGTTCCTCTTTGTTTATTTTGTCCTTGTAAGGGGCGATAAAAAAAAAATCCAACTTTAACGTAACGATACCGCGATATCCATACAGAGGGATATGTTTTTGTTTATCTTATCGCAACTTCTTTTAGCTTGCAACATTCAAACCCATATCTGATGTCTCCATACAATCACTCAATCTCCTTCACACAGTTAAAAAAGCGTACAGCTTCACACCCTTCGTTCTGCCGTATGCGGGTCTGTACGAGCACTGCGTTCAATTTTACAAACCTTCAGGTAAGCACCCTGTTACTCCTCGCTTCAGCTGACTTCTGGACACTTAACAGCATTAACAGCAGTTTGCAAGACTTGGTAGCTTTACGTGATTGCAACGGGTATATTCGAAACGAAGGGTACAAAAAAAACCCGACCAGGTAAAAGATCCACCAAAACGGCACGTACGGACGCGGGACAAACAATAACATCACTGCACGCTACGACCTGCGCGTCGCCTTGCACTAACACACACTCACACCCCGCTGCAACCCGTAGCGACGCACATTAGGCACGGTTAGCACACACGCGCCCATGCCCGATTCGTTGGCTACAGCTGTCAAACGGGTGCGGCAGAACAAAAAAAACCGTTGAAAATGAAAGACGTTTTGAAAAAGTCCTCTTTTTTGACTGAAAACAAAAAGGAAACGGAATTTTTAACTCATTTCTTTGTATTTCTAACGCACAAACTCGAAGTGGCAATCACCTCTGATTGATTTGTGCCTGTGGTGGGGGAGCAAAAATAAATTAAATACTCTGCCCGCTTATCAAACACGTCGTCGATTCCCTCCCCCTCCCTAACATCTATTGCTTTGGCGGCAACCAGTGTTTAAAATATAATTTAAAAAACACGTCCCGTTGCCACTATTATTGTTAGCCGCTGGCAGCGAGAAACTTTGTTCGGCCCGTCAACACGTCGCAACGAATTAAATTTAACTTTTTCCCCAACATTACAGGTAAAAAAGGTCCTCCCCCTCCCACCCCCTCCCCAGTGTAAGCATGAGAGAGTGTTTTTTGCATTTGAATGGTTTAAGTATTATTTCGATGTTACTATAACAACTTTTGCTGTGAACATGTGCCGGAGTTTCGAAGTGTTGCCGGTATCGCGCTATGTCACGGTCGAAGGGAGGGAGAATTGGAGAGGTCTATGTTAAAACCTTGGTACGATACGTTCCCGGAAGGAACGGGGGAGGGAGATCAGTTTGCAAAACGAGCTTATAATGAGTTGTGGAATATTGATACACCGTAAAAGACCGATCAATCGTCACAATGGTCTCTACTTGAAGAAAGCCTGTCCCCCCCCCCCCCCTCGTGGTGTGTGGCAATCTTCACCATCTAATTAAGCGCTTTAATTGAACCATCGCACAGATAGAAGACGAAGCAATTGGCATGAGTTAATGACTCATTCAGGCAAACCCTTTGCTCGTGGTTGTAAATGGTACCACACATGCAACACGTTGCACGGGTTTGGGGCGGAAAGAAAATTGTATCATTGAAGAAAAAAGAAGAAGAAGAAGAAGAGCCAATAAAACAATCCAGTCATGCAATACAGAAGATAGGGCTAACGTGGCACATTCCGTGGTACCCACAGCAGGAGGTCCCTATCCCCGCACTATATCGTGCGCATCGTGCAATCGCGCCATTTGAATCATGTCTTTTTGGTCAATTCCCCGGGTTACGAACAAAAAGGGAGCAAAATTCATCATTTGTTGGCGTGTTGTTTTGTCTTTATAATTTTAAAAAATAGACAAACATATAAACTCCATCTCCAACCTTACATGCCCAAAGCGGGTCAGTAAGGGCAAAATATATGATCAAATTAATGTGAACGTTTTGTACCGCCACAATGTTGTCGTGACTGGCGATGATTTATAAACTCGTACCCATGACTCCTTCTTGCACCATGGAGTGAGACTGATGTGTTGATGGGTTAGAAGAAGTATGAATCCATATCAATTCATTGATTAGTAGCAATTCCAATACCGAATCCACGTGATTACTTCAAAATGTAGTAAATAATTGTCTGTAAATTACAATTAATCCATCTCATCGTAAGGATCAATATTTCATTTTTTTTGTTCTCCCCTCGAAAAAACCGCCCAAGGAAATCCCCGCGAACGTACACGCTCTCACAGTCAACGACCCGCGCGAGGTCATACCTGGAGCGCCAAAAAACATCCGCCTCCCCTCCACTTTCAAACAACAGTTCAAAAGAGATATTTTTAGCTGCACGATACATATTCACAACTTTCGAGGCTCGAGGCTGATAGTGAAACTTTTATTAAATTGCGACCCCTGGGTAGAATGAGCAGCAGCAACCCTGCAACAAAAAAGGGTCAATTTATTCAGCCTGAAGTAAAACACAGTTTTTCTACAAAAGGGTTCGGATTAGGACCTAAACAGGTTGGCGGGGGGGGGGGGGGGGGGGGGAAGAAAAGGGAACTGTTAGGAACTCCCTCTTGTTACTCCGTGAGTAAAGGGAGCTTCCAAACCTAAAGACCTTAATGTCGTAATCAGGAGGAGGTTCCCCTTCGCTTCCCCTGTGAAAAGGGGTAGTAATAGTTGTTTTTCTGTATGCCGATACTATCACAACCGCCACCACCACTACCTACTACTACTACTACTAGTACTACCAAACTACCAGCTACAATTCCAGCAGAGCCCCATCCTAGCCGTGGAGCGACGCAGCAACGGCTGTTTACCGGAACTGGAACGATCCAACCTCCGCTCCTCCTTCTCACTATATCAGACACCAGCCCATCCAAGTGCCGTCCGCTTTTCCACCTTGCCTGCGTTCTGTTCGTGACATCGTTCCTTCGTTCGCTTTTGCTACTTCGTCCCAGCGCCTCACTCGCGTACCACCGCCCTGCACAGAACTTTACGCGAAAAACTTTTCCCGCGCATTCAACGGCGTGTTTCGAGCGATGGAGACGGAGCTGCGCGTACTTCTACCCCTTAAACCTCGCCCTTTACCCGTTTCCGTCCCGAAACGCCGAAACTGACAGGCCGCAAGCCCAAGTGGATGGCGGGGAGAGGGGGACGGGGGGGTTTGTAGACTTTCGCGCTTGTCCTTTCCGTGACGAGCCCACCTCAATGCACGGAGTCGGTGGTTTCGCGCCCGTGCTGCTGCTGCCACTATTTTTAGTATCCTTTCGACTCACGACCAGCTCAGTCACCGCCGAACGACGATCCAGCGAGGCGCGCGCCTCATTGCTACTAAATCCACACAAACACACACACATACACAATCACGCAATCACACACAAATACTGTTTAGAGGGAAGAGCGCAGCAGAGTATGTGCACCGGGCGCCGTGTTCAGCCGCTTAGCCGCCTACCTCGATTGGTTACGCGCAGCGTGCGAATGGTGCAGTGCGAAAGTGTACCACTGTCGGTCGCAGCAGTGTAGAAGACGACGGGATCTGTTTCGGGAGGCGCGCGCGCTACCTTCAGGCGATGCACATTCGGATACGCTAGCAGCAGCACCTGCGGTCCTGTTTGCCTGCCACAGCGGACAGCGGTCGGTGGACAACCAGGACTGTTCGTTTCACTAGGTTGGAGTAGGTTCGGCCCAAGTTCGAGGTGAGGGGAGCGTTGATGTGTCTCTTGTTATCGCGCAGTTCACCGTGTGTTTTGTGTGTCTGTGCGTTTGCAGGTGTGTGAGAAGGAGTGAAATTTCCAGCACAAAACTGCCAAATCAGTTCAGTGAAGTAAGCAAGCAAGCAAGCCAGCCCTGTGGGGGAAAAGGACCATGATCAACCGTAGCAGCCAGAGCAAACCGAAGCCGATCGTGCAGAAGAAGAGCACCGCCAGAAGCAGCGACGATGGCAGCGAGGACTCGAACGAGGACACCTCGTCCGGTACGGCCGAGTCGGGCACCAGCTCGGACTCGGAGTCGGAGATGGACACTACCGAGACGTCCTTCTCGTCGAAGAGTGCTACCGAGTGTGGCAACACCGGTGGTGGCAATGGCCCGTCCTGCAAGGGCCAGCTCCAGAGCCAGCAGGGGCTGCTGCGGATGAACAATCGCAACTACGCGGTGTACTGCGGCGGTGAAGCGGATACGAAAAATTCCAAACACTTTTGCAATCATCACCACCATCACCATCATCATCACGGCGATGAGGAGAGCAAGAAGGAAGTGAAGTGAGTATGCCCCATACCGCCCCTGGTTTGTGGTTTGTGTGGTGCAGGAGATACTGTTACTGGGGTCCGGCCCCATCTCCGTAGGATTTTAGGTTGTCTTTGTAGGTATAGTGAATTAGTTGGCGAATAGGTGAAAGTAGAAAGGACAACCCGCTTTTTAGATTCCTTTGCCACTTGCTAAGCCTTTCCAAAACCCCCAAAAGCACAAGCAGAGTTGAGGCAGCACCTTGAGACGGTTATGCAAAAATAAGTTCAAATCCAGCACAGAGGTCCCGTTTCTTTTTCGCACCATTGGAAAAGGAGGCCACCCGTGGGTGGGGTGTAAAGTTTGCTCCAGTTTTGAGCTCGTTCCATCAGTGCCCAGCAGTGAGCTTGAATATTGCCGACGTGTCGTTGTCGGCGTGAAAGCACTTCGTGTGGGTGAAAGAACGAAAAACACCCCGTTCGGCTTAAAGGATATCCGGGGTGGAAGGTCTTAACACGTTGAAGCGCTATCGTACAGACCGCAATCTTCCGCAAAAGCACTGTCAAAGGGTAGGGCAACACACAGGAAAGAGGAGGTACTGTCTAGCCGGTGGCCACTGGACGTGGAGGGAGTCTATTTTTTCCTGCAAATAATCCTCGCAAACACTCGTCGGCTGTTTTGCCGACACCTGAACCCTCTTTTCTGTGTGGCCTAGTGGAAATTTAGGCAATCCCACACAGACACAAACAGACCCCGCCAGCTAGTAGCAAAGAACTAGATTGCATAAATCGATAGACACGTACTCTAGGCTTGTAGTTTTTGGAGGGGGTAAGGAGCAGGCAGGAAGCGGAGGGGTCTGACGCGTACCTCCCAGCTCTACCCGAGCTGTTGGCGCCTAGGCAACGTTCCGTTGCCGGAACAAGAACCCCTTTCCGTTGTTGATTATTTGTTGCTTCGGACGGGGCCGACCCCACTGTTTGTTGCCCCTTTATGACGGGCCATTTTAGCAAAAAAAAAAACATACACCAATGCACTGTGCCCCGTCTGTTCCCTTTTGCTTCTGCTGGGAAGTTCGGCTGGGAGAGATGGTAGAGACCCTTTGTACCTAGCACTGTGAGTGCGTGAGCGTGTACCGTCAACTACTATTTTCGGGGTCTTGTTTTATTTTTGGAGTCAGACCACCGATCCAGACGATTTTGCACCCGAGGTGCCCCCCACAACCCGGGGGCGTGGTGTCTCCGGAAGGTTGTTCTCGTGCAGGGGAATCATTATATTTATCCGAAGCAAGTCCCAAAATGGGACGAAAGTAGGAAAGTTTGTGTTCCTGTGTGTTCGGGGTTTTATGGTTCGTAGGCCTTCATTCTTGTGGCATTGTGGGACAAAAGTTGGAGGGGAAGGAAGGGAGCGTTTTGGGCACTACACAAATTAGTTGTACTGTTAACGGGGGTTGCTTTGAAGTGCACACGCAGAGGTAGCGAAGTTTCCTTTATTTAGGGACTTCTATTTTTAGACATTAGGCCTCTTTCTATCCTTTCTCTCTTTCTCTCTTTCTCCAGACACTGGAGTTGGTTGTATGTTTGCTGCATTGCAGTAGTTTCTTGCCAAAATCCTCCCATTAAATCATTAAAACTGATCTATAATTATAGAGTTTCATTATGTTTCCTTTCGATTTGTTAATTTGTCTCTATAAAGAGGATGTTTAGGTGTAGTTTTGTTAAAGTAGGCACTTCCAAATGTCCGCTCGTGTCGTATCAGTGCACCGACTACTACGATGCACCTCCTCTCCACGTGGTGTAGTAACTATGTATGGCACCCGGCAACTACACTGGCTCGCACATCTGTTCTTTGTCTATAAATAGTTGCGACCTTCCTTCTACCCACAGTTATTGAGAAACAAAAAATGCACGTTTAAAAGTGTAAATAATTTGATTTACTTTAGACATCCTTGTCCCACTAAATATCCGCTCCCATCAGTGCGTGTAATCGTGTGTATGTGTGTGTCTTTTTCCTTTCTCTTCCCGGTTCACGATCTGCTGTGTCATGTGCAGCTGTTGTAGAAGTGCTGCTCTCGACCAAAATGCGCGCCTTGTACATAGGCTCAAGAAAGCGAAGAAAACGTAAGCCCTCACTCCCTCAGCTGAAGCTTACTTCAACTTATGTCATCTACTCGACTCATATCGCTCGTTCCATACCTCTCTAATCGACATCACTCCACACCACTCCACCAGAATGTATATTTCCCTTTCCCCCATGTTACTGGGGGGAGACTTGGAACCACAGGCCACTACTATGCACACATTCTCCGCACACCTTGGACTGCTTGTTGTCGTGACTGCACCAAAACCGAACCCTCCCGATCGTCTCTTTACAGTAGTACACACCGATAACAGGATCATCTATTGCTCCCTCCCTCGTTCTCTCGTCTTGTACTAAACTCATTCGTATCATAACTCTGCGATCGATCCCAGCTCGAAGTACAACACATCTTTCACTCTGCTTTAATTCCCCCCATTTCGCTTGCCACTGCTGCATTCCACCTTCTGCAGACTACCGATCAGTATTTGTATACTAAACTGCCGCTACGACATTATCACGCGCGTGTGCAAACGGCTCGGCTATCGGCTGGTCGGCGAGTCCGACCTGTGGAACGTCTGCTGGACGGATTCGTTCGTGGGCGTCGACTTCTGCCGCGACATGCGCCGGTTCCAGAAGGTGAACCACTTCCCCGGGATGTTCGAGATCTGCCGCAAGGATCTGCTGGCCCGCAATCTGAACCGGATGCTGAAGCTGTTCCCGCTGGACTATCAGATCTTCCCCAAAACTTGGTGCTTTCCGGCCGAGTAAGTATAATTGCATGTGGAGCTGGTGACAACTACTGATGATCTTTGTTCTCTTCTGCAGCTTGGGTGATGCCGTCGCTTACAGCCGAACGCATCGCAGCAAAACGTTTATACTCAAACCGGACCAGGGATCGCAGGGGAAGGGCATCTTTCTGACGAAAAACCTGAAAGAGATCAATCCGAAGGATCGCATGATCTGCCAAGTGTACATCACGAAACCGCTGCTGATCGACGGGTACAAGTTTGATCTGCGCGTCTACACGCTGATCACCTCGACGGATCCGTTGCGCATTTTTGTCTACAACGAAGGATTGGCTAGGTAAGAGTGGAAGGTTGTTTAGGTCAGTAATGGGTAGCGTTGGTAAAATACTGGCGGTAGGTTCATCCAGAAGTATTCCTAGCCTGCCGGAATCATTCGTAGCCATACGGAGTTAGTGTTGTCCAGGGTCGGCGTGAGTTGATCGAATTCGGAATGATCGAATGAAAGATTCTGCGTGCACTCCACACACAGGACTTTGATTGTTACATTGTGTCTAGACGATAGGGCAATTTTCGGGATTGAAAAGTCGAAACCGACTCCAACTCGGATCGGCTTCTACTCCGAATCCAGGTGACTCCAACTCCGGACGACTCTGACTTAAGACGATTTCAACTCGGATGACTTCAACTTTGGACGACTCCAACTCCGGAAGACTTCGATTCTGGACAACTCAAACTCCGAACAACTTCGACTCTGGACGACTTAAGTTCCGGAATCCAGCCAATCAGAATCGAACTAACAAAAGCCAGTGTCGGTTCAGAACCGTTAGTCCATCACTACGTGTGAATGTCGGACGACTTTGCTAATGCTAATTCCTTATCGCACCTAGGTTTGCCACGAACAAGTACAAGGAACCGTGCGTTACGAACGCGTCCAACACGTTCATGCACCTGACCAACTACTCGGTGAACAAGTACAGCCGGACGTTCTCGAACGACGATGAGGCCGGCTCGAAGCGACGCTTCTCCACGCTCAATCGCATCCTGACCTCGGAAGGCTACGACATTGCCGAGCTGTGGAGCAACATCGACGACGTGATCGTCAAAACGGTGATGAGCGCCTGGCCAATGCTGAAGCACACGTACACTGCCAGCTTTCCCACGCACGACATCATCCAGGCGTGCTTCGAGGTGCTCGGGTTCGACATCCTGATCGATCACAAGCTCAAACCGTACGTGCTGGAGGTGAACCATTCGCCATCGTTCCACACGGACGAGGCGATCGACAAGGAGATTAAGGAGGCCCTCATCACGGACACGTTCATCATGCTCAACCTAAACGGGGAGGTGAAAAAGCGGGTACTGGAGGAGGACAAACGGCGCATCCAGAACCGGCTGCTGCAACGGTTGCGCGATTATTCCAAGCAGACGGCTAGCAAGGATCAGCAGCAGCAGCAGCAGCAACAGCAGGGACAGCAGGGCCAGCAGGGAGGACAGCAGCAGCAGGGTCAGCAGCAGCAGCAGCAAGGGCGCGACGCGAACGATCCGGACGACGATGGGTACGGTGAGGAGGGGATGGGCCCGTGGGCCGAACAGATCAACTGGGAGGAGACGCATCTGGGCGGGTATCGGCGGATCCTGCCCGCGCCCGGCGACCCCAACCGCTACCTGCAGTTCTTCATCGCCCAGAGCCAGGCGTCGGTGTACAACGAGACGGCGGCCAGCAAGCGCCGGGAGGAGTGTGCCAAGCAGCAGCGCATCGAGCTGGAGGAGCGCTTCCGCCTGAACCAGGCGATCCTGCACAAGCACAATCCGAAGCTGCAGAAGGGCGGCGGGCTGGGTGCGGGCGAGGATGCGGCCGGCGGGAATGGGGCGGGCGGTGGTGGTGCCGGTGGGATCGGGGCGGGCAAGAAGAAGCTCCGCAAGCGCAAGGTCGCGAAGGTGGCGAAAAAGCACGACGAGTTCATGCCGGACCAGATCGCGGACTACGAGGAGCGGGAACGGATGGCGCTGCTGGGGCAGCGCGATTTTCTCATACGCACCTGCGGGCTAGTACAGAGCGTAAGTATCACCGGGGGGCCGGATGTGGAGAGAGAGAGGGAGAGAGAGTAAAGGAATAAGTAATTGAATTGTATGTTTCCACCTTGTCCACCAGATATACATCAACTTTCACCGGAACAAGCTGCTCACGGATTCGGACCGACGCAAGTATAAGGAAACGTACGCGAAGCTGATCACCAACGAGCATCTGCCACAGTCCGAGTCGTCCCCACAGTCCAACCATACGTTTTCGACCATCCACAGTACCAGCACGGTGGCCGGTTCGACGTCAACCGGCGGTTACCATGGCTACGGTGGAGTGACAGCCGGTAGCAACAACAACAACAGCAACACCACAACCTGCCTGCCCAGCCTTGGCACTGCGCAGCAACAGCAGCAGCAGCACTCGTCCGGCTCCTCCTCCTCCACGAACCAGCTGCAGAAGCTGCAGATCAAAAGCTTGGTCGCGATCAACGACGTCACCTCGTGGATGCAGTGCACGGAGGTGCCGGTACAGAGCCGGCCACCGCTACCGTACCTGCTAGCGACGCAACCGACCAACTACCGCAGCACCAAGTCGACGATGGCCCGCCAGGTAACGAACGTGGTCAAGCGGCACAGCATGGAATCGCGCCAGTACTACACCTCGGACAAGCTCATCTAGTATTGACTCCGGCACGGCAACGATGGGCCGTGCGATAGCATCAGCGCCGCCAACACTGCCGCCGCCGCCCGGGCGTCCCACTCAAAAGGGCGTTTGAACTGGCTGCAAATCCACGATGCTGCTGCCTACTTTCTGCTGTTTTGTCGTCCTTGGCGAAGCAGGGTGTATCCGCTTTCATTCGCTCCAAAAGCTACTTTAATCTCAACCGAGCGCAGCACGCAAACTGTGGACGCGAGCGACGCGATATGTTTGTTTATGATTGTTTGCTATTTGTTTTTCGTATTTTTGTTCTTTAAAGTTTTACTTCCATCGCATGCAAGGAAGCAAGAAAGCAGCAGCAACAGGAAGGGGACGGGGGGGAATATAGCGCTGAAACCGTTTGATTAAAAATTTAATGTTTATTAATAATAAAGGAATAACAAATAATAATCATTAGCATCTATATGTACACGGTAAATTGAACAATCTTTCGTTTCTCTGTACGGGGGCGGGTTTTTGCGGGTTGACCGTTGTTTTTGACAGTCCTAAATGGGGATGCGGCTGCCTGTGTGGGGGGTGGTTGCTTGTTTTGTGGTTTGTTGCTGTGGATGATCTTTGCGTGTGTCAATGTAAACCATGTTTCGATTCACTCACTCTCTGTCTCTCTCGCTCGCTCTCTTTCTCTGGTTGGAGTTGCAGCACCACTTTTTGTATAATTAAAATAATTGTACAAACTCTGCTGTCAAGCTAGCAGAAACGCAGCGGAAATCAACGGAGCCTTGCCGTAAAGTTTGCGCAAGCACCTTCGAAAGGTTTTAGCACCTATTAACCCATTATTGTTGCCTTCTTCTAAACCTGCCCTTACGATTCACCTAATAGGCAAGCTGCTTGTTACTCATCTTTAAGTTAAGCAACAGTTTGCCCAAAAGTGTCACAAAAGAAACCTGAGAAACACTTATGATATCCTTTCGCGGACCACTCTTCTATACAATACACGGAACACGAGTGTATGAGCAAACAAAAGCAAACATTTCTCCTGAGCTCGTTTTGAGAGCTTGGCCAAACATGAAACCAGCATTAAATTAAAGCTCCGGCTTCCCTCTCCCCCTCTACTATCACATTCATTGTCCTTCTCCACTGTTCACACTGCCCCAAAGCCTACTACAATCGTATCTAGGTGTGTGTGTGTGAGTGTACTGTCCAGTTCACTCTGTTGGAGGAGCTCATTCCTGATCGACGTCTCCTCAAGTGTGGTCTGCTGTTGCTCCTGCTGCCCCGTGTTTTCTATTAATTAAGTGCTGTACTGTCTGTGTGTGTTTTTCGTGTTTTGCTTTCCAGTTCCAGCGAGCAACGAGAGAGAAAGATGTGAGTGAAGATGAAACAATAGGTTTAGTGTGTGTGTTCTGAACGCCTCAAAGAAACTGTGGTGAGTGTGTTTTTTTTTTTGTACGTGTCTACTTTCCCCTTTCTGCCAACGGTGTCAGGACGAAAGCCTACTTCGGTTCAACTTCAATTTACACATCATCACTTTCGTTACACGCTTCCACCTTTCCGCTCACCGATTCATTCACCGGTGCAATCGATCTGTCCTTGTGTGTGTGTGTCTCATGAGACGCAAAAAAACGCTTTTTGGCGGGCCGTTTCACACGTTCATTCTAAATCCCGATTAACGATCGATCACGCACTACTTGCTCAATCACACTGTACACCACACTACCACTGCAATCATTCTTCACACGCCCGCACGCACTCAATCTCTTTCGCTTGTCTCCCATGGGGGAATTATTCCCCGCACCCCGCGCCACAATCCCGAGGGTTTCGCAGAGTTTCGCATTAAATAATTTAAATATTTTTACTTAAGCTTATCTGTTAAAACGTTTGCCTTTAACTTTAGTCCGTTTCCCGACCCCGAGTTCTGGCTGCTACCTGCTGCTGCTGCATGGGGGGGGAGTTGAGCCCGTACATCCCCAGTACGTGGGCATGGTGCTGTAGAACATAAGTCCCCCCTCCCCATCCCTATCTTTTACAGGTGGCAGATTGTTTCTAACTATTTCCTAATGCCTGTTCTACTTCGGCGCTCTGTTGTTCTCTCCTTCGTTCTCATGTTTGTTTTGTCTTCTTTTTAACTTATTTCATCTGTTTTTTCTCTTTCTCTTTTGTCCCCTAAGCTGCTACATTAAAGTCTATGTATTTATGTATAAATCATTATATAATATTTGCAATATATTTGAGAAGGCCATTTTTGATTTCATTTATTACTTTTACACACACACACACACTCACTCACTCATTCACTTTACTTTCTTGTTTGTTTGCTTGCTCGCTTGCTTGCTTGCTTGCTTTTGCTACACGTAATTCTCTTGGCTAGCGATTTTTGTTTTGTTAATCTTTTCCCTTTTCCTTTTAACACCATTTACACAACCATCGCCCGTCCCCCATCGCACTAGCCCCCACAAGCGCACGTTTGTTTCTGTACAGATCCCCCCGGTTTTTTGTTGTTTTGCACACACACACACACACACACACACACACACACACACACACACACACACAGAGCACACATTGCGGGTTACACAACTTTGTGGTATCGTTGTTATTTGAGTTCTTTGTGTGTGTGTGTGTTTTTTTTTGTTTGTGAGTGTATGTTTGCCTATATCGACTGCTACTCCAACATGTTGTGTGTGTGTTTTGGGTTTGTTGTTTGTTTTTTTTTCTTCTGTACTGTACAACTGTCAATCTCACTCAAAAGCTTTAAAGAAGAAGTTCCATAACGCGACCTTTCCCGGTTACAAATAACACATCGAGGATGGAATTGGATGCGTGTTAAGCGTGTATGTGTGTGTGTGTGTGTTTGTTTGTGTCCTTTTTTGAGCCAACGATAAGAAGGATATGGCAAGTGTTCACAAGCAGGACTCCTCCATTCGGTACAGTAATCTCAAACATTGTTTTTATCCCCTTTTTCCCCACAGTAAACCCTTACGTTTTCGCTCAATTTGCATTATAACGAAGCAAAAGCCCACCCATCCTAGCTAAATTATGGTTGCGCACCAAACACTGCTGCTGATCCTTGGTCAGTCATATTAAAAAAGGAACCGTTTTTTGTTGTGTGTGTGTGTCAAGAATCGTTTAATTTCACTAAACAGAAAAGCATTCGTGATTCGTCAAGTTCGTCTTAGTTAATGTGCCAGCAGTTTCCCCATTTAGGTTCCTCCAGTCTTTCTAAAAGCAGCGGACACAAAGATGATACACACACACACACACACACACACACACATACACGCCCTCACACGGACCCAACCCATTCATCTGGCGCGTCGCTAATCCTCTTCTCCCTTTTCCTAGTTCCTATCTCCCGAAGCACCTCTCTGTACACTCACACGCACACACTCTAGTGCCGCTTTTCAAAAGCGAATGGCTCTCGACCTCTCTACCCCTGCTCCTTTCTTCCGTCGCTGTTCCCTTGTCCCTGTCCCCACTTAAATCTAACAACACAGGAGAAGCAGGCGAGGGAAACGATTTGTCGAGCCGCCGCCGCCGATTTCACTTCCCCCTGCCAGAGCTTCAGCCACTCGGATCAAAGGAAATGGGAAGAGACATGGTGGTGGTGGTGGTAGTGCAGGTGGTTGTCACTTAGGTAAGCAGTGCTGGACGTGGCTCAGGCCCTGCGCTGTGCGGTACAGCGTCCTGCGGCCGAGCTACGGGCTCGCTTCTACTACGGTTTGAACTTCACCAGTGGTATGTTTTTGGAGTTGAGACACTTGTCGCAGCACCATTCGGCGTACACTTCCGCGTGTATTAGGTTGAAGGCCGCCTCCGTCAGTCCGCTGCACGTCCTGCAAAAAAAAAGTGGCAAAGTGACAAGGGTTAACAACAAAACGAGCTCTCCGCCTACTAGACGCCGCTGCTACTTACCGATGAAACCAAAAGTTACATCCAGATTCGCATAGGATGCCCTGGTCGTTGTCATGCACCTCCTTATGGCATCCTCCGCAGGGGTAGATTGGCGGGGCGTTCGGGTTCTGCGGGTTGAACACTTTCGACTGGTCGGGCGGGTACAGCTTGCCGGAGGTGACGGGCATCGGCTTCGGACCGAACATGCCCATGTGGTGGTGATGGTTCGGCCCGTTCGGCCCATTGCCCGGCGGTCCCAGTCCGCCCATCGGTCCGCCCATCGGTCCGCCGCCACCCATCGGTCCACCGCCCGGGCCGCCGCCGCCGCCGCCCCCCATCATGTGGGGCGACTGCATCGGACTGCCACCGACCATTCCGCCGCCGCCCACCATTCCTCCACCTCCCATATGGCCACCCATCGGACCACCCATCGGCGGTCCGCCCATCATGCCGCCCGGGCCCATGCCGCCGCCGCCCATTCCACCGTGCATCGGGGGCCTGTGGGGCGCTACGCCCGGCGGCAGGTTCCCGTGCGGTGGCATTAAGCCGCCGCCACCGCCTCCTCCTCCTCCTGCTCCGCCACCTCCGCCGCCACCCATGTGATGGTGCATATTGTTCGCACCGCCCATGCCGGAACCCATGTGCGGATTGCCTCCCTGATGATTGCCCGCGTGATGATGATGATGGTGATGGTGCGGATGATGATTCATGCCGCCGCCGCCGCCGCCCCCTCCTCCTCCCATCGAGTTGGCCGGACCGCCGGGACCGCCCATCATGCCGCCACCCATCGGGCCGCCCATGCTGTTACCCATCGGTGGTCCACCTCCACCACCCGGACCCATCATGGGACTCATCTGCTGCTGCCCGGCCGGGCCGCCGGGACCGCCGCTGCCCGGGCCACCCGGGTTGTGTTGAGCGTGAGGTGACTGCTGGGGCAGCGGCATCTGCTGATGCTGGCCACCGTGCGGCGGCGGATGAGGCTGTAGCGGTTGTGACTGTTGCCCGGCCGGTCCCTGGCTGCCCGGCGGTCCCTGAGACCCCGGCCCTTGCTGGCCGCCGCCGCCACCGGGCTGCTGATTACTAGGCCCTTGACTACTGTTCTGCTGCGGGCCACCGACGCCACCGCCCTGCTGCTGCTGCTGCTGCTGCTGGTTCGCACCCATGGGTCCGAGTTGATGAGGTAATTGATTTAAGTTCCCTGATTGCTGATTTGTCATTGCACCGTTCGGTAGGTTCATCCTACTGTTGCTACTGTTCATGCCGCCCGGTCCACTGCTCATCGCCACGTTCGGTGACGTCTGCCCGCCGACGGTCACGTTCGCGGCGGACACCGGCTGCGGCGTTTGGCTGTGTCCGGCCGAGTTCGGCCCGAGTGGCACATGGTTCGGCGGGCCGTTCCCGAGCGGGCTGTTCATCGGCGGACCCATTGGGCCGTTGTTCAGGTGGCCCCCGCTCGTGTTCATCGGACTGCCCAGCATTCCGCCACCGCCACCTGCTCCTCCTCCTCCACCGCCGCCACCGCCTCCCGGGCCCCCGCCGGCATGGGGCGAACCCATCCCCGGCAACGAGTTCATCGGGCTGCCAATGTTGCCGGCACTCAGCGGACTTCCCACCGATTTGCTGTTCATCTGTTGCTGCTGCTGCTGCTGCTGTTGCTGCTGCTGGCTCATCGGGGACATTCCTCCCATCGGACCCATCGGCGACATGCTCTGGTTCATGGCACCACCCATCGGACTAAGGCCACCCATCTGCGCGCCCGGTCCGCCCATCGGGCTCATGCCGCCGCGCTGCATCCCGTGCGGCATGCCGCCCATCTGGCCCATGCCCGAGTTCAGGTGCATGCCGGGATGGTGGTGGCCCATCGGGCTGCCCATGCCCATCGGGCTCATGCCCCGCATCGGCGGTCCCTGCGGTGGTCCGCCCGGTCCTCCCGGCCCGCCCACCATGCCCGGCGGGCCGTGCGGCGGCCCGCCCGGGCCCATGCCCGGATGCGGCGACCCATGGCCCGGCCCATGGTGCGGCCCCATCCCGTGCGGACCCATGCCGTGCGGGCCCATGCCGCCACCCATCGGTCCGCCGTGCGGTGGCCCGTGCGGATGACCACCCATCGGCCCCGGGCCCATATGGTGACCGGGGCCTCCGTGCATCGGCCCACCCATATGGTTCATCGGGCCCATCGGGCCACCGTGGCCCATCGCACCGCCCCCGAGATGACCCATCATGCCCGGGCCCGGCCCGTGGCCGGGGCCGCCGTGTGGATGGCCCATGTGGCCCATGTGCGAGGCAGGCGTTGGCGGTGGCGTATCATCGAACGGGTTCGAGGCCACTATCGTGTCGCCGTACCCGGTCGGGGGCGGTGGTAGCAGGTCCTGGGGGGACGGGGTCGGCGTCGGCTGCGACGTCACCGCGTTCGAGTTTACCACGTTCGACGTTTTCCTTCGCTTCTTCGGATTGCTCGGGGCGGATATCGGGAGCTGCGGCGATTCCGAGGGCGATTTGAAATCTGGCGGACAGAGTCCGGGTCCTGGTAGCCGGTACGACGCCATGCCCAGGTTGTGTGTCATACTACTGCGCGTTAGTGCAACAAGCTACGCACGCAGGTCCCACTCTCGCTCTCTCTCTCTCTCTCACTCTCTTTTGCGTGCCTCGACGCTTTTTGTGTTTTCGTTTGCTTTATGGTGCAACAAAACAGGACGACGTCAACGGATTCCTTGCCGCCGCTGTCGCGATCTTTGTGTGTAGCCGGTGTTTACGTACCGCCAAACCACCATTACAACTCGCTGCACTTCCCTTGCCTCATCACTTCACTGCACAGCAGTCTCTCTCACTCTTTCGCTCTCTTTGCCTCTGGCCGATCAAACGATCTTTAAATGCACAACGATCAATCAATCGTATCCGAAACGTACACAAGCTGTCCTTACAATACAAACGCACAGTACACACATATTTCACACATCGGAACGGACATCCCGTTCGTGTCTCGTCCACACACACGCGCAAACGTAGGAGATACTAGCGCGGAAACAGCGATAAGCTGCGGCCACAACTGTCTAAATACTAGTAATACGATCCCTCAGCAGCACTGCACTTTGCCGGTACGACATTATTATTATTATTATCTAAAATATTGCTCATATGATGTGTTTGCTTCCGATTGTTTTCATTCACTTTCACACTGCTGCTGCCGCGCGTTATCATTGCCGTGCGTGCCCCCAGCCAGATTCATCGGTCCGTCGTCTGCAGGCAGCACCACCGGCTACGGCTGGCACGTGAAACTGGCTCATCCATCGATGTACGTACTAATCCCTTGCAAACGGATTGGCTGTTGCTGCCCAGTCCAACAATGCGGTGCGTGTTTCAATCGTTCAATGTTTTTAGTATCATTCGCTTGCCACTGTTTGCTGAGGAGGCTGGGTTAACAATCTGAAATGTACAAAAAAGAAGAAACATATAAGCATTTTGCGAACAGTGTGAATATAAAAACCCAATAGAAGAACCCAATGTTGCATTGCATTTGTTCCCGCAACTCAAATCGACGGGCTGGTCGAATGATCGTCCTGTGACTCACGGGCAGCACCACCGCCACCTCATACGGTTGCCAGTGTCGGCTATCAGCAAACGTTATCGTATCGTGGCCAATATAAAATGCACACCGCGCGCGATCCGGAGCACTGTGGCTTTCCATTTGTTACTCGTTCAATTCGCCGTTCGAAGTTGCCCGGAAAAGGGGCAAAATATTATTAAACAAACGAAAAAGCAATCGTCCATCGACATTATTGAGGGATTGGTAACACAAACACAGCAGCACTTCTCTTCCATGGCACACTGCCGAAGCAAGCAGAAAGCATTCCTTGTGCGGTTTGTCCTCGAAATGTTGCCCGCAGGCGACCCAAAGGAAGGTGAGCACAGCATCAACAAACACAACAACCGATACACGCGCCCATCCGTTCCCTCCGGGCTGTCAAATGGATACGTGTGACATTCGATCGCACGTACTGGCACAGACCACTGGGGTGTGTATGCGTGCGTGCGTATGCGTACGTGCATTTAGGAAGTTGCTCCGATTTTACACACTTCCTGGTCGCTCGTGTCACACACTACAATGGGATGATATCCTTAAATGCACGCACTATTCGCACACACACTCTCTCTCTCTCTCTCTCTGTGCGTGTGTGTAGCGCGACACATAAATACCGCTGAGGTGCTGACTTTTTTTATTGCTTTCATCCAGCAGCAGCAGCAACAGCAAGCAATCGCATCAAAAAGGGTAGACAACACACCACTGTGGGTTTCTCGCACCATGCCGCAAAAGCAAACACGCACACACACACGCACACACTAATTAATTCACTAATTCCGTGCAGCCGCTATGTTCCGGCATCGATTAAACGGTGCCCCAAATTCGGTCACTTACGAGAAGCTCATTGCCAGTATACACACGGGAAGCAAAAAAAAGTTCACCAAATTTCTAGCAAGGTGCCTTGTTGTAATGATTCTTTTCGGAAATGTCAAAAGCTAACCTAACATTTCGTC
Organism: Anopheles gambiae; assembly: GCF_943734735.2. Lineage (NCBI taxonomy): Eukaryota > Metazoa > Arthropoda > Insecta > Diptera > Culicidae > Anopheles > Anopheles gambiae. Next base: position 24,035,764 of record NC_064601.1, on the reverse strand, counting down.
CGCTGATGCTGCTGCTGCTGCTGTCCGTATCGCTTTCTCATTCTTTCCTCTCTCTTTCACTCTCTCGCTTTTGCTGTAGCTCCAAAAACAGAACGCGTAGATAGAGAGCGAATCGCTTGCTCTCTGTTGCGCACCAGCAGCCGCCTGATCTTCCCGCTCGCGCGTACAAAGGCCCACATACGTGTCTGTTGTGCGTGAGCGAGACCACTAGGCACGCATCACTCTTCGGCATCTTTCTCGTTCTCTCGTTCGCCTTCACCTACCAAGGTGCCTGCTGCTGTTTCATTTGCGGTGGAAAAACGAAGAAACGCACATGAACGCGGCGGCGGTGGTGTGAAGGAAATTATTATTGGCCATTTGTTTCCCTGCCAGCCGTCGCCGCCGCCACCGCACACTTTCGGTATTTTCTTTACCTTTCCCGCCCCTGTGTCCTCTTTTTCTTTGCACTGTCCCTTATCCCTTATCCTCCCCCCCCCAAATCCGACCGACTCCGGAAAAGGGAGAAAGATATCTCCCAAGCATGAACCCCCGAAGCACAAAACAAAACTACTTTTCAGCTGGTATGCTTCGATTATTTGACCGCCGCCTCGCACCCCACCACACCACCACCACCAGCCCTGCCAGGTAGTAAGCGATAGTCGCGATTATCCGGGGATGTGTGTCGTTCTTTTTCTTCGCCTTTTTTGTATGGCCTTTTTCAGTCATTTGTGGCCAAGTTGCGGAACAGAACCGAAATGATGCGTTTGACAAATCCTGCCACACACACACACACACACACACACACCACCGTCGTCGTTGATTTCTTCGCGTCACACCATACACACACACACACACACACACACACGCACAGCACAGCACGCATTAGGCGAGAGAAGAGAAAGAGTGTTGGCGGCAGCGGCGGTCACTTCTTCAGAGTGCGCGCGGAGGGCGGCCGCCGCCATATCATATACACGGAACACGGTGGAAAATTAAAAAAGAAAAAGTACCACAATTTCCCACCACCTTGAAGAACTCCTTTCCTTCACCTTCAACGCATTCCACACACCACCCGAATGTGGACGCGATTTGTCGCTCGATTTCCTTCCATCAAAACAATTATTGCGTGCGCCAGGACGGACGGCCGGAGGAGGAAGGATGCACACAACGATCGGTACACGCGCGCGTTCCTTATCCCTCCCGATACGCGTACGTGTCCCCGCTACCGCAGGGGTTTGCCTAGTTGATGATCCGTCCCTTTTCGCACGGGGCACTCTGTTGCGTTTTCCGCAAGGGGTCGAGAAAAGCGACGAAGCAAAAACGGCTGCTGCTGCCGCCAAAAACACCTCCTTCTCCTCTCGCCGTTCTCACCCAGGAACCCACCGCACAAGCTGGCAACATAACACACACACACAAATGGCTCGGGAAACCACAGAACCACGCGCATCTTTTTTTTTATCGGCTCCATACCCCTCACCCCTTACCACTCTTTGCTGCTTCTTTTCTCACCTATTCCGATCGGTTTTATCGAATAATCATCACACACACACATTCCCTTTCCCTGGCTGGCCACACTGAAAAAACCGTCGCTGCGAGAGTGTCGTTTACGTTGTGTTTTCTTCTTCGCGCTTCCTTTTCGCCCCCTTTTCGTGTACTGCCGGACTGCCGCACCACTACACGTTTATGCTCGAAAGCGCGCACACACACACATGCACACACGCGCGCATACGTTCATGCAATACCGCACCGTCGATGAATGGAACCCCCCCGTCCCTTGACCGTCTTTCGCGTGCACGGAACAATCGCACGCACGGGAGAAGAAATGCTTCTGCTGTTGCCGCTGCGATCGCTTATCAGGACCGCCACCGCGCGGAGGAGGGTGTAGTGGGTCTTTTCCCCCCTTCAGCCACGACGCGTTGCACTTTTGCTCCGAAACCCTACTCTCCCCCCCACCCAGACACAAACCGGGCGGCATCGGTTCCGGCAATCACGCATTCACGGGAAAAGCGAACGCGCGGCGTGCGAGAAAGAGAGAGAGAGCCATAGTGATGAAATCGTGATTTGCTGCACGGCGTTTTTGCTTTCGCTTTTTCGCGGACCTTCTTCTCGTCTGACTCTTCTGCGCGCTGTAGCCTGCCTGGTACACCAACACTACCAAACACAATATTATGCCCCTGTTTTGTGTTGTGTCCGTCCGCCTGCCTGCGCTTCCGCCGTATCCACAAACGCACCCGTTGCTTCTTGCTTTTCGCTTTCCCTGCTGCCTGCTGCCGGGTGTCGTCTCGCTCGCACCACCACTGCACGCGGCACGCACGTACCCAGCACCCCGCGTGTACCCGCACACACCCGTACCTATGGACAATTCTGCAGGACAACGGCGACCATTGTTGCTGGTGCGAGTGCGAGACGATTACCTTTTTACCAATTTCGTTAGCGCGTCCTTTAACGCTGTCGCACGTTGCGCTTCACTTACTTTTCCATCATCACCCGCGGCAAAACGCGATCCCGTAGCTGCGGATATTATTATTATGATGCACACACAGAGTTTCCCTTGCGGCTCGTACAACGCGACCTTTTTTCGCTCCGATTGGCTCCTAACGTCAGAAACGTCTTCTCTTTCTTGCCCTCTGCTGCTCGACTGCGCTGGTGTACGTGAGCGCGAGTGGTCGTCGATGTTCGATGTCACGCACACAGCCACAGTACCGCTACACTGTGCTGGCGTGAAGTTTCCTATGGTAGATCGTTTCCCGGCAAAGCACAAATCGCACACGGATATGGGGTAATCCGAAATTCAGAGCGCTATGTCGATGAAAATTTGTTTATTGATAGTTAGCTAAATTGCATTAAATGCTCTTTATATGTTATTAGGGAGCCAGTCTTCAGTGACGTCATGAAACCTTCAGCATGCTTCTTCTTCTTCAATGGAACGTCTTCCTCCTGTGAGCCACAGTGTAGGAATAGCCTTTACTAAATTGATATGTTTCTGTTGATAACTTGAATCGCAATAATATAACGAAAGAAATTGCATGTTTGAAACACCAACGCGGAATGTATTTTTGGGGTAAAATATCATAATGCTCAATTTGTTTTGCCAAACCGTCATGTTAATTCTGACAGTCAGTGCCCGTTGAGCAAGGCGAAAGATTTTGACGTTCAAAAAATTGCTGCATCTCGCTCATTTTCTCAAGCCATCCTTTACTCGCTTACAGTGTTCGTTTCGTGGTGTGGGAACGGTCAGAACCTCGCCGCATGCGATTTTGCCGCAAGCTTTTGTAAGGGAATTGACGTTAATGACAGCACTTGCGAACCTGCCGCATGCGGCAATGCGGCAAAATCAAAATCGTTTAATATTGCCGCATCGCCGCATGCGATTTTATTTCAGATGTCAAATTTTAGACAGTAAGCTTAGTTTATCTAGCCATTATCTAGCCATTATCTAGCCAAATGTCTAAAATCATATCAAATAATGATTATCTTTATAAAAAAAAACAACAAAATATCATTATAATACATTGAAAAGCTAGAAAATTGAGAAAACTATTTTCTTGCCGCATGCGGCATAATCGCATACGGCGAGGTTCTGACCGTTCCCTGAGCTTTTGTACCCCCGTCTCCCACTTCACTCCATGCACTTCGTCCACCTTTGTCCATATGCTTTTCGTTGTGTTAGTAACAATCTACGCGCATCATATACCGAGGTGTGTATGTTCTCGCTCGATTTGTCTACCGTCTCTTTCGCGCACATGGACGCGTAAAAAATGTAAACAACTTCTTGGCCGGTGCGAAATAGAAGTGCTCAATTTGGCTGATTATTTTGAATGGAAATCAATAGAAACTGGGTACACGTATTATTTGATTAATAGCTGAAAGGTTTTAAATTACTGTGCAATGCATAGAATCGTCGCTCAAAGTGCTCGTGCGCCCGCAACTGAAGTGTACCGTTCAAAGTGCAGAAGTTTGCATTATTTTAATTACATTTCCGCCTAATCGTCTTTTTTAAGATAAAATAAAATAAATCCATTAAAACTGTCGTAAAGTCTGTGTGACTTGCGGCCTCGTCAGAGCTGGCACGGAAAAAAAAAACATTGATAAAATCACCGTTAAAAGATGAATGAATGAAGACTGTACATAAAAAGCCAACACTGGATCAGCTAACGCAACAGCGGAACATGTACGAGCAACCCTCACAACGACTTACAAAAACGCTCGCCAGCACCGTGTCCGTGTATTCAGGGAAAATCGCACCGATTTGGAGCGTCGGCGAGCTCACGAAAATCGCTTTGAACCTTCCCAGCACAGGGTGGTTGATTGCATAGCTTCAGGATCAAAAACGATAATTTCATAATTGCATACTTTTAGGCGTCATGGCTTGTTTAAAACAATCGTTACTGATATTGCATATTTGAGTTTCACAATTTTTCATACGAAAGATGTTAATTAGAAGTCAAATCTGATTTAAAACGAAGTAATTAAAATCAAGTTTTACAATCCCATTTGAACGTGTAATGTTCGCAGATAGACATATAATTTCACAGGCTCAGTCTCGTCGACACGGCATTTGCTTGCCATTACATTTGCCTATAGAACATCATCAAAAGTGAATTGTTTCGTTTACAGATCAAAATAATAACTCATTCAACTACTAGAAACAATGATTGGAGGTTTATTACACTACGACTTGGTTCTATTACAGGAATCATAAAGAAACGATAGCGTTAACGAGGACGCTGGTTTAAAACTGACCATATTAATACTACACATCGATGAGATGAACGAAGGCACACGTGACACTTTTGTGTATGTTTGTGTGTCTCGCGTAAACATTTAACATACAGCAACTTCTGCCCGTCTTGAGTAAACATGCATTACATCCTAGGTGAAACTTATACAACAAAAAAAGCCTCTACTCTACGCACCACCACGAACTGTGCACCACGTGTTTGCGCACTGCATAAATCCAGCACAAAAACACCTGGCGAGGGGTTTTGGTTTGTCTAAAGCGTCTGCTCGATCACACCGAGCCGTTCCTTGTACTTTTCCTCTTCGTGCGCCGTAAAGGTCCACTCTTTGATTGGTTCGGGGTTAAGTTTTCTGCAAAAAAAAACAACAGAAATGCATTGAATAAGAGGACCTGCAGCGTATACTTATAACTCGTGTCACTTACTCATTCTCTGCCTTTAGCGAAAAGTCGTTCTGTAGCACCTCCTCCGGGAGCAGCCAGTGGACGAGCGGTGAGATCAGCTTCGGTCGGAAGTTGCGCAAATCCTGCGAACCGGTAAAGTAGCTCACCGGAATCCCTACCAGAAACACCATGAACGTGCCCACCGTCGAGTACCAGACGAAAGAGATGTTGTAGATGGAGAATTCGGCCTCGTCCGGCGGCGCCTCGAGCGTGGGGAAATCGTTGGACGTCACGTTGTACCCGTACTCGTAGCACCCATCCACGCTTGTAGGTTTGGGCGGGTAGCTAATTTCCTTGTTGCTGATCGCAATCTGTGCCCCAGCGATAATCCACGACATCACGATCACACTGGATGCCGAGCCCCAGAGGGCGCCGTGTTTGTTGGCCCACGGCCACAGCATCCCGAGACAGAAGATGCCCATCACGGCACCCTGCGTAACGCTGGCGATCGTGACGACCATCTGCAAAATGTGCCCGAACTGTTCCACGATCAGGCCCATCGCGATACAGTACACACCACTGACCAGAATCAGCACCTTCATGGTCGTATTGGCCGACGCGTCCGTGTGTTTGAACAGCTTGAACGGCCGTATGTAGTCCTCGTAGATTAAGCCCGCCAGCGAGTTTAGGTTCGCGGACATTGTGCTGAAATACGAATTAAGTAAGGCTTTGCAAAACATTTCCTCTTTTTAGTCGGTTCGATCCGGGATCTTACCTCAAACCAGCGCTGAACACGCAAGAGATGAACACTCCCGGCATACCCTTCAAGTTACCCACGACATCCTGCACGAAGAAGGGCAGCAGCTTGTCTGCCTTCTGCACCAGCCCCACCTTGATCGGATCGCAGTCGAAGTACTTGGCAAAGATGACGATGCCGGTGAAGCAGTTCAGCGTCATGATGACGATGAACCCGGCGCAGAAGATCCACAGGGCGGCCCGGGCATGGCTCATGCTCGGCACAGACACGATACGTTGGACGCAGCTTTGGCTAAGTCCCAGGTAACCGGTCCACAGGAACAGATTGCCCACACTAGCCGTCCAGAATGTTTGGCGCGTAGTTGCATCCAGTGTCATGCTACAAGGGAATCAGAAAGGAATTACATTAGCTTGTTGCCGAGTTGCCGCGCTCCATTAGAGTGCACTTACTCAAAAATCTCCAACCGATTACCGGCCGCTGCCCGCTCCAACACCTCCGACAGTCCGCCAATCTTCGCCACCCCGATGACCACCACCAGAAAGCAGGACACAAACATAATCAGCCCCTGCACGACGTCCGTCCACACGACCGCCTTGATGCCACCGAGCATCGTGTAGAAGATGCACACGCCACACACGATCCCGTTGATTAGGTGGATGTTGATGCCGCTGACTTGCGAAAAGGCCAGCGCCGGTATGAAGATGAAGATCGGCAGGATCAGGTAGATGTTCAGGACGTACGTGAACGTGACGAACTTCTTCACCGCCGGGCTGAACCGATCCTCCAGATATTGGTAGCAGTTGGTGATGTGGTTGTTGTAAAACACCGGCACGAAGATGTAGTTGATGATCATCGTGATGAGGATCATGGTCGGGGCGATGATCCAGTACTGCGCCCCGTACGAGTACATTTCCGCCGGAACCGACATGATGGACACACCGGACAGTTGGCTGGAAAGCGGGAGGCAAGATTGGTATGGAAAATCAGTAAATTCCCTATCGATAAGCGTGAAGCAATTTGGAAGGGAAAACTCGCCCCAAACCGGGACAGGAAATTAAACGGCTTCAGAGCGTCATAAAATGTCCATCAAATTTTACTGCCCACGACCACCCCATTCGTGTGGGTTCATATTAATATCGCTCTTCAAATCGGTCGGAAGTTACAGTGACCTTTACTTGGAGTTTCTTTGGAAGAAGAAGAAGAAGCAAAAAACGAAGTCACAACCACATCACATTCTTAATCAGAATTCACTAAAAAAGCCATAGCGTCTTTTAAATCAAGCGATCACAAAAAAAGTTTCCCACTGACCCGAGTGCGGATCGTTTGAAATCTACTACCGCAGCCGTAGTAACGTTTGACAAAATCCATTAGGCACGCTTACGGAATCGTTTTTATGAATGAGTCTAAAGTCAATCATAAAAAAACTGCTGTTATCACTGCCATCCCTGGATTAATCAACGTTGATGGTGTTTTTTTAGTAGTTTAATAAAAAAATATCAAGAACTGGCGCGTGGTCCGACTGAATCATGCCGACCGTTTGCCGATTGGGCACACTTTCCTTTTTTCGGAACAATTCTATCAACAAGGACGGATCTTTCTGCTGGTATTTCGCAACAGAGATGTTACTGATGCTGTTGCCGCGTGGAAGAGTCCGACGGAACCCCAATTCCTGGTTTTTATTGTGAAAAATACTTTGAAGAATCGTTCATGCCAATTTCAACGATCTACACAAATTTTGAAGGATTTTGAACTTTGAAGCCTTAACAAAAACTCCTCATGTCGATTTAAACTATGTAAAAGAACAACTTTGAAGCACTTGGAACAGTAAGATTTGTAGTTTTCTTACAAAATTGAAAGACAGATACTATTAACCGTAAACCATCTACACAAATCACTTCGTACATTACCCTTAGTTCCCAACCCGCCCCGCCCAAAGCCTCCACTTACCTTGCGATCAGCGATATCGCGATCGGGAACGTTTTCATCTTCCGCCCGCCGAGCAGATACTCCTCGGTGGTTTGGTTTTTCTTCTTCTGGAAAAAGCCAAAGTACACCCCGATCGCGGTAGAAATCCCCAGCATGATCGTAAACACCGCGTAGTCCTCGACCGAGAACTGGCCCTGCGGATTGGCCGTAATTGATTTCACCATCGTTGTGTTTTGTGCTCCTGCTCGGATTGCTCTGGACACTGGACCGACTGGGACGCCGGGACACTCAAGACTGATCGACCGGACCGATAGAACGCTCGTCCGTGCTGGGCCTGCTTGGATGAACAGGCAGGCAGCGAAGACACCAAACAACAAAAAGCCGATACTGTGCAGCCGCTGGACGATAAGGATTTGATTTGTTGCACACGTTTTTCTGTGTGTGATTGCTGGCTCTTGGGTTTGGGGGGTTTGGTTTGGTTGGTGGCAGAACCCTTGTTAGCTTGTCACTCTCACTTTGCCCCTCTTGAGGATGGGTTAGGATGGTTTTGCCGCCTAATAAACTATCGCGCCCCAGTTCGGTGAAAGCGACAACACGAACACGATAGTGGCTGATAGTGGAGGAGAGAGGGGTGCGGAGGGTTTTTTTGCTTCTTCACTTTGCAGTACCCCTCTCGGATTGGTTTACGATCTCTCGCACACTCTCGTACCCTTACAGGGTAGCTAATCCTGGCGGTAATCACACGTCCGGTAACACCAGCACTCTCGGCAAGACACTTGTCGATCGGTGGGCCTGGAAATTCCAGCCACTGCCAGCCACCTGAAGAGCCTTTTACGACACGTACGCTTGTCACGTCAAGAATGGAATGCCTGCCCTGCCGGAGCGGAGTTCTGACTCATCTAGGCAGCCGCGATGTAGCGGTCTCGTTTGAGCTCGTACGCTTGTCTGATAGTGCGTGCACGTTTATCGCTCGATCTACCCAATCACCGATTTGACTGATCGGCGTGCGGCTGAATCCGTAACTGGTAAAGCAGCCGACAATTGATCTCGATTAAATCTTCTGCCGTGTCGTGGTGGCGCCCTCGTATCTCGGCTGCCGTGCTGCGTGCTATTTCGGCCGATCGTATGATTAATTAAATCCAAGCCATCTTATAGGATGTGGTTTAAAACAAGTTTTGCGGTCAGACAGACTCACACACACAGACTATTCGTTTTTGCACAGTATAACTCTACGTCTGTGTTTGCCGTGTGCTCCAGTTACGCACGGGGATGACTTACAGGATAAGCGAGAGAAAGAGCGAGAGCCTGCGGTTTCTCTACAGCAGTGCGGCAAGGGATAGAAGGTTGGAGGAGCGACAGAGAGCAAACGTAAAATTACACACTTTTGCAACGAGCCCGTCGTGGCTGCCGTGGCCCAGAACAGCACGCGTTGACAATCGGGCCAATACTGGCCGCCTTACGCCGACTGTATCGGGAAGGTGGCGCCGCCGTTGCCTTAATACACCAGTCCTACATGTGAGTGATTTACTGTAAATGGTTCTCGGATGTCCCTCCAAGGGGGGGATTGGGGAAGTGCGTTAAGTTCTACCTGCCCGGAGATGTTGTGGGAACTTGTTTGCAAATTCCTGTATAATTATTTGTGATTAGTACCACTGCGGGAGCAATAGAAACACTTCCGACGTAACCGATTACCTGTGATGCTTGGGGGCAATTTCTTGAGTTCTATTTTTATGAAAATTATTGGTACAAGTTGTGTGCCTCCGTTGCGGATTCGAGGCACCGAAAGGGCTTGTAATGGATAGCAGCCAGTTAGTCAGTCAGTCAAAACGGGCAATAACCCGCCAGCCATCGACAACCACAACCAAACGTCTGGCAGAAGGTGTGTGTCCTCTGTATGGCTTCGTGTGTAACGCTCACTCGTACTCGGGCTGTGTCAATTCCTTAACACTGTCCACCTGTCCGCCTGTACGTGTGTTTGTGTTTCAATTATGCTATTCGAGCCTTGCCCGGACATATCACTCCCGATGCATTCTTTAGCACTGACGAAAGATCTCCTTCGCAATAACGCCAGCGTTCTGAGCATATTGATATGAGTTTCCAAAGTACGGCCCCCGAGTAGCATTAATACCCGTCGCCATATACTCCAACCCTGCTACATCCACACAAGATAACGCCATTTCACCACGCTATCGTGTAACGATTGTTCGGTACTTCGGCGCTATTGTACGGTTTTCTGTTTGTTTGCTGATTTATTTATTTTCTTGCTACTTTTATTGCACGCACCGGACAGATAGACAGGCAGACCGCTGTAAAGCCAGATGAGTCCCATTTCCTTCCATCGACGCGTCAATCACTTGCTCCCGGCAGTTCCAGAAGCTGTGAATACTGACGCTCGTGGACTCGATCGATCGCAATCTTGACCCCCTCTGGAGGGGTTTTGTTTGTTGGTTTGTTTTTTTATTTATTCGCAAACATCTTCCCACACAACGTACGGTGTATCGGGACGGCCCGTCAATCTGGACAACCGAAATGTTGAATGGCGAAACAAGGCGCTTTTGATTACGCGCTTCAGTCACGCAGCGGACTTTGGGCCCCTCCGGCTCTGTGCAGTCCCAGGCAGTCGATAAGAAGGTAAAGATGATTGTATTTCATGCATCAGTTGCAACAGTGCAGTAGCTGCTGGCAGTGTGAGGCGCGTCATGGTTGAGATGCTGCAGTATCAGAATCGTTGCTATTTCGTGGCTAATTAATATAAGTTGGCGAATGTGCTGAATTGGAATGAAATACCCCAACGGAGGGGCAACCCATCCGGGATTACAATACTGCTGCGCAGTCTCCGCTTATCTTACCAAACTGCTTCGCTTCCTAACCCTGACACGTTCGCCCTGAACACGGTGCGCGGTTAAGCTGTTTACGGTTTGGCTAGGACCGCTACTACTCCATCACCATCACCAGTCGGTGCATCGCGCGGCGTGTTATCAGCGCCGTTGTTTAGGCCCCCATCGCTACCCTTGATTGTTATGCTCATTAAAAACGGTTTTTTTTTGAGGGTGCTTCCTCAACATAAACTTTTTTACACTAGGTCGTATTGGGCAATCTGCCGCCGCCCGAAATTGGCAATGAGAGTACGTTAATTTGCGTGCCTTTTGTTGTTTAGTGGAGCGGGGGGAACCTTTTAATCAGCAGCATGGGAAAACGATCATACGGCGAGTGTGTTTCTGCGCCTGCTGTGCTTTTGATTATCAATGATGGATTGAAAAGTTCCTCTGAGCGTGAGTGGAAGTGTCTTGTGACTTGCATCACTTGCGTGCGGCTTTGAGACATGAAGATGGGTAGTCGACAGTTGGCCAAAGCACACGGAAGACCTTTTTTACGCTGCTCAGATGCAGTCCAGTAATTCCGTTTGGGTCCACTTGGGCGCACCAATAACGTTAACTTCACTTTGCCTCAATTGATGTCCAAATTGATGTCACTTGCGTGTCTTCTCCGGTCTTCAGCAGATTGCATTACCGGAAGATGAGGAGCATGACCTTATCAAGCCTGGGTACTTCTCTCCTCTCAAAAAAAAAACCCGTGATTACGGTGCCATACCGTGATCGAATTGAATGTCGCATCTAATTAGTTTCCGTTACGTCAACTACAAATAGGACATTCCTCTGTAGTGGTGGTCCTACGGTGGTTTATTTTTTTTATTTTTGACTCGTAGGAATTAAAACCACATTCGGTTAATGAAGACACACACACACGATCAATGGGCATGGAATGACCCCCCCCCCCCCTCGTGCCGTCGAAAAACTGATGAAGAGTGTGCGGAGTATTATTTATTTTCCGTTTCGTCAATACGCCGCAAACCATTTATGCAAATGAGCCGGAATTTGTAATGCCACTGCCGATGACGAAAGTGTTGTTTTGATGTCCCCCTAATCATTGAAAGCTTGCCCTTCTCCGCCCCATAGTTGAGCCGAACCTACCTCAAGCAGCCAGACATAATCGAGCCTAATCAAGTCGGTAGCTCGTTTACTTTGAACGAGATACGAATGGGCGGCACTTAATTTACACATTCCTTGTAGGAAAGAGCCACCAGCTGGGGCATCACCACCTGTGGATGTGCATACCGATCCTGTGATGATTAAATGGTAATGGCCTTTTTTTTTTTGAAGCTGATGATGGCGATGACAAAAATGGGCAATCTTCTCATGCACCGATGCTCATTTGAATATGCGACAAAACACAATGCGCCACGAGCCATGTGATGATTGGGGGATCGCCCGCCACCCGGTGAAAGCATCCCTGGGTTGGGGAGGCAGGCAAGCACGCATTGGTTTAAGCGGTCGCCTGAACTAATCGATCGCGGTAGCATTTTGAGCTCCATAAATTAGTGACGACTGTCTGGGATGTCTGTGATGTCTGTGATGTCTGGCCGTTGGTAGGTTTAGCACATCATTATTAACTCGCGAACGCACACTGCTCCCACCCCGGTATCGTCGTCCTCGAGCGGCTTTTTTTTTTGGGTGATGGGTGAATGTTTAAACGCCTTTTACGACATGGGAGTGGTGAATGTATTTTGTTTTTTTTTTTCATCCTTTCTTTGGAGATCGTTAGAAATAAGTGTTTCGTTTAACGAGCTTTCTGCTGCTTAGATTTGTGTTTATATGCTGATAGGCGCTACACGTAACGAAAATGAAATGTTAGAGCATTTAATTTATAACAAAAAGAGAATTATAATTTCTTTCGCTAGATCTCTGCCTTCCTCCACAATTCAAATCACTTCTGCATCGTTAGTGTTTGTGTGGGATTTGTTTACTGCCCGTCTCTTACCGTTTGAGTCAGGACTTAGCTCAAATAAAAAAGAGCAGCCTGCACATAGAGAAAATGGCAAACCGGAAGATGATCGCACGTTCCGAACGGGTTGAAACAAACCACAAACTGGAAACTCCGACCCGACAATCCGCTTTCGTTGCAATTTCGGTGTGCAGTTTTTCTTCGTTTTGTTTTTGTTTCTTTGCTGCCGTTGTTATTGCTGTTGAACTTTACTTTCTTCTCGTCTGTGTGATCACGATCTCGTGACGGTGGTGACGATGAAGATGCATGGACCGCTGTTTGACGCTCCCACGGAGAAAACGGTGCAAAAGGAATGTTTCATTAAATATTTAGATTCTTTTATTGGGTAGGGATTTGCTGTGGGAGAGAAAGGGAATTGCTGCTTAGTGTGGTTTGCAAACGCTTCCGAATAGATGCAAATGCTATAATTTCAGTAATTAATCTCGCACTGCCTGACGATGCTTTCCAAACTTCCCCGAATGTGGCACCGGATGCTGCAAGTGTGCTTCCAGAGACTACGTAAAAAACAAAATGCCTACGGAGGGTTTTGTAGTGCCACAACTTCCTGACTACGTGCACATAAGCCGAAGCAAGCCTCAACCGGAGCTGATCGGAAACGATCGCCACTGTTAAGCAACTGCTTTTAAGGGAAGTTGTTCCCTGTTGACCCATTAAGATCGCCCCGTAACGTTAAGATATTTATGTGCGTTTGCTTCACACCACCACATCAAACTTCAAAATTGCGCCAGCACGCTGGGGGCGCAATTAACAAAGCCCTAGCCCTTGGGTCAGCGTTTGGGTAACTTCAAAAGCCCTCCTAGTTTGCAACACTGGCGTGTCAAATTTGGGGCATTTTAACTTAAAAAAAAAGAAGAAACACACACACCCTTCTCCGCAATCAGTAGAAGGGATCCATCCACCGACAGCGCGCACCATCGTGGGGTTTGTAATCCGATTAGATTAAGACCCTCCGCCCCAAAACGGTTACGCAAAACGCGTCTTGAGTAATCACTGTCAATTAATCAAAATCTCACAGTGCGCGTGTATCTTTACAACCAAAAGCAGAGCCCTTTCGCATTATGGTATCGCGTTTTTGGTAATTTTAAATCAGTGAATGGAGAACAATACTCACCGTATTGCAGCCTTTCGATCGCTAACGATCGGTACTTGATCGGATATGAAAGCGCTTCAAGATAACTGTGCTATGCGGCGGAATGTAACGAGAGAAGGTTATGAAGACTCGAGGGAAGCTCTGTTGTGTTGTAGAGCATTGCCCTAGACTAATCCAATCATATGCTTGAACGGGCTGCAGAGACGAAAGCACGCGAACCGTACACCCTCTTAAAACGGCTCTTAAAAAGAGCCATAAAATGTTGCACGTTTTCTTCCACCGGGTAAAAGTACTTCAAAAAAGGGCAGTAAAAAACCAGAACACACTTCATTTAACGGTGACAAATTTTTCGATTTTTTTATTGTTTTTTTTTCATAACTTTTTTTCCTCGGTTACGGTTTCTGCTTGAGTAACAAAAACGCTTGGTACTACTTACGGGGGAGGGGGACAGAGTGTGATAGTAAAGATAGTGATAGAAGGGAAAGAGAGATAGAGAGAGAGAGATATTTACACTGGAAACAGCAAATTAGTCTCCGTACACAAACGGTCCCAGTGGTACCACCTGTCCCGGATCCGTGGTGCCCGCGAAAGGCTCCACGGATGCAAGTTCCGTCCCAGGGTCTTCCGCTTTGCCGGCGGGACAGGTGCGCGCTGCGCCTTCCTCGCCATCCAGATGTTCGGCGGCGGGGTTGGTGGTGTTTGCGTGCTTTTTTTTCCTTCTTCCATGTGTATGTGCTGCATTTGCCTGTGTATGCGTGTGTGTTATTCTGTGCCAGTGCGGTCGTCCAGTGTCCAATGTGTGTCGTCGTTTCGTCCGGGCGCCGGGAACCTTATCTCACGGGGAGGCCCGTTTTTTCCATGTCCGTTTGTTGTTGATGTTGCTCCAACGGCGGCGACCGGTGGACAGTTAGAAAGTACTTCCGGACGGCCGTTGGATGTTGTACGGTTTTGGGCAATGTGGTGATTTGCCGCATGATCCCGGTGGTGTGACCGGAGGATGCTTAGAACGGAGCACCGTAGGTGCTGGATGGGCGCGATGGCGCACCGTACGAACCGGACGGGGCCGACGGGGCACCGTACGAGCCGGACGGCACGGACGGCGCACCGTACGAACCGGACGGGACCGAAGCGGACGAAGTCTGCAGGAACTGGGCGACCTGGATGGCTTGCTTGACGCCCTCGAGGTCGATGCCGACGACACGGTGGCCACCGGACGGGACGCCGTAGCTGGAGGACGGTGGGCCGTACGAACCGGACGGCGGGCCGTAGCTACCGGACGGTGCGGACGGGTAGCCTCCAAATCCACCGGACGACGACGACGACGACGACGACTGGCTTTCCTCGCGGAGCAGAATCTGGCGAATTTCGTTCAGCAGCTGCGGATCGACGTTCAGCCCTTCGGAGGTCTGGACACCGGCCGGGACGGCCTGGTAGCCGCCGCCGCCGCTCGAGAACGACGAAGACGAGCCGGAGAAGCTGCCGACGCTGGCGGCGTAGCCACCGCCGCCTCCTCCGCTCGAGTAGCCGCCGCCGCTCGAGTAGCCGCCCTGGCTGTAGCCACCGCCACCACCGTGGCTGTAGCCGCCACCGCCGCCGCTACCTCCATGACCGCCGGACGGACGGTTGTAGCTGTACGGGGACGGTGGTTCCGCAACGGCAATGGCCGCCAGCGAGGCGAACGCCAAAAACTGTGAAAACCGAGAAGGAAAAATCGTTAGCTTTTGCTCCAATTAATGATCGAAGAAATGGCGAAGGATTGGCTGCGTGTGTGTGTTGCTGTCTGCTTGTGGTGGTGTGACATTTTCGGACGCACTTTTACTCTCCGAACTACAGTGTGTGACGCTTATTCCAGCCAGAACTTGAATGAAATGCTATCAGCAATGGCAACCAATCCTCAAGTAAAACACGGTCAAGGCTTGGGGCATGTGATGTGGACTACCACCATACTTCCGCTAGTACAAGCTCAAGCACTCTCTTCAAACCTTCTCAAGTACTGTCCCCTGGTTAAGGGTCTCAACAATAAAACCAAGTGGACAAGTGGGCAACTTTATCGTCCTCTAATTATAGAACGTCAGTAGGCTACCGAAAACACGCGGCAAACACAGTAGGCAAGCACAACAAAGACACACACACACACACAAGGAGGTTACACACCAAGCGATGAACCGCACGTACACACAATCACACTAGATCCTTTGCTCGAGAGATCATCCCAAACGGCACAAACGACAAAACCCGCCAGATGGCGCTGCACCGCCCGGGGTACTAGCACGGGGTACTTACCACGGCAAAGCTGTTCATTTCACTTAAGGTAGGGGATGGAGAAGAAGAAAAAACACGGGGACTAAAATTTAGATGTTTACTGAAGCGAGTGTTGTGACCGAGTGTGCTTTCTGTCGGGCCAAATTGCAGTCTTTATACCCCCGAAAGACGCGGCGACGGCGGCCCCGGACTAGCTCCCGAGCGCCCACCGGAGCTGGCTCTCCCGAAAAAGAAAAACAAAACCAAGACGTGAAGCGGCGTGGAGTGGCATATCTCGTTATGTTGTTGGCGATGCAGGGAGAGGAAGGAGGGACGAGGTTTTCTTACTGCTCGTCTGCTCCGTTGTTTAGCGCCGCTGCACACCAGCGTTTCGTTGCTATTTTTTTTTTTGTTATTATTATTTTCCTCCCCTTCCACGGCCACAGCACGCAGCTCGCGCGCACTTTCGTTCGTTCCCACTTTTTGGACGCTTCCCCCCAAATCGGCCGCCCTCCCATCTTAATGTGAGGGTCGTTCATCCTTTCCCTTTCCATCAAAGCAAGCCGTGAGAAGGCGAGAGTAGTATCGGATGCTGCAAGGGTAAGTGTGTAAGGGGTCCATCTCGTCCCCCCCCCCCCTCGCCCTCGTTCGGTGGGTACGTGAACCTTCTTTCGGCGGCTGGGAGCTATCTTAGGCGGCTGTGGTGCTCGTCTTGACGGTTCTTTTTTTTTTTGTTTTGCTGTTTTTGCTTACTGCTTTCTTGCCTTTCCTTGCCGTTGCTTGCTTGTCAGCCTCAGCTACCGTTGTTGCTGTTGCTGTTGGATGTGCGCGCGCGCGATAAACTCATCCCCACACGCCCGCTTGCGTTCGCTTATTCGCCGCGGCGTAAGCTTGCTTGCGCCGACATTCGTTGCTGATAGTTGTTAAACCCACCCCTTCTGTTCGGATAAAGCATCTCCACTTCGGGCATGCAATTCCCGCCGCTTATGCGGAGGTTCTTCGCAAGACTCTTCACTAGCGTCTCCTTTGAAGGGGGGTACCTGAGTGGTAGCGATTGCAGCAGCGCCAGTGCGGCGGGAGTGCATCCCACCAGCCGTACATCTTCAACAGTAGTGGCCCGGGTGGGAGCCCCAGCATAGTTGTTTGATAGTTTATCGCTGACTATTCTTCTTTCACTTTCCAGCGCGCTTTCCATCGCGCATGCGTTTGCTTATTGCACTCTCGCCAAAAAAAAAGAAGAAGGAAGCCCTCTCGAAGACATTTCTCGCCGGCAGATATTTGGCGTTTTATCGTGGGTCGTTTTCTTTATGATTAGTTGTTACGTTACTGCGCATCTCCCGGGCATCCCAACGGCCCGATTGTTTTATGGTGATTGGCAGGGGCAGGGGAAGGGCTGACTACCATCAGAGACATTTTCGATGGATCACTTTCGGAATTTATCGGCACTGGGGTATTAAACCCCCCCCACGGCGAGCGAGAGGTCAGTGTTGTCGTGCAAATACGCTTCCGTTCGCTCGTTTGCCAATTCCCACCAGCAAAAGCAATGCGAAGCCAAGCTGTTGGTGGTAGTACCCGCGCGATCCAAACAAGTCTATGATTATGGCCACATCACTAGCATTATCCAACCGGCCTGCCTCCCGCCTGCCAATGGAGTTGGACCTAACCTCTCTTGCTCTTCGGTGAATGTCATCGGTGCCTTGGGGAGGTTCTGGAGAAGCGTAGAAGCGTGCTCCACACACACACACGCACACACTGGCTCCTCGCTACTCGTTTCTGGGTATTGGCGAGCGGACTGGCTCGATCCGCGGTCCGTCTGTATCGTGAATATTCCTTGCAAGCTAAAGCAAGCAGTAATTGCGTCCGCTTGGGGGTTAGTTACGATCGCACTTACGATCGCATTTGGGTACGCAAAAGCGGTTGCAATTGCAACGCGATAATCACACGCAAACCCGGATGAAGGCGTGAGCCGGTGATGTCAGGCTACACCGGCACGCATCCGCCGTTTGCGCTTACTCACCAAAGTTAGTGGTGGGAGCTCGGAATCTATTCCGGAGCTGATTCCGATTCTAGAATCGATGCCGATTCCAAAGCCGACTCCGATTCAGATTCCGGTGTCGACTATGGGACCGATTTTGGATTAGATTTTGCAGTCGATTCCAATCAGAATCGACTCCGGCATCGGAATTGGCCCGGAAATCGTAATTAGCTTCTGAATCGGAATCAGAATTGGCCCCAGAATCAGAGTCAGGTCTTGATTTGAAATCGGAAGTTTTAGAAACAAAATTAGTCTCGGAATCTCCATGTGAATGGATCGTTTACAAGTAAATGTGAGTTCGTGTCGGCTATCGATACAATCATAGCTGCATAGGAACCTAACGCCTATTCTTAAGGAGATCCTGAAATCGAATTTGATTCCGGAACCAATTCTGATTGCAAAGTGGTTTCCGATTTCGGAGTCGATTCCAATTCCCGTGCCGATTCTGATTCTGGAATCAATTCTGATTCCGACGACGACTCCTATTCTGGA
This sequence comes from Anopheles gambiae, assembly GCF_943734735.2. NCBI lineage: Eukaryota > Metazoa > Arthropoda > Insecta > Diptera > Culicidae > Anopheles > Anopheles gambiae. The sequence goes on along the minus strand of NC_064601.1, from coordinate 24,017,283 downwards.
GACGATTCCGATTCTGGAGACAATTCTGATTCCGAAACCGATTCTGGACCTACTATCCGGAATCGCGTCCACAAAAGGTCGATCGATTCCAACCGAAACGTCATTTGTCCCATCACTACACCAAACCGTCACAACCGGTCTGTTTGAACATTTAGAAAACCACTCCTCGCGGGGATATTTTAACGGTGACAAATTTTTTATTTATTTTTCGATTTTTTTTCTCTTGCTCCTCCTATTCTTTACTTATTTTCTTTCTTTTTCGCTCCTCTCCTCCCTCCTCAGCAATAGAGTTCCGGAGTTGCTTACTGCGGTGGTCCGTACGAGCTGCTCGGTGGCTGCTGATCGCCCTGCCAGTACTCGGCCAGCTGAATGCTCTGGACGGGCTGCTCCAGCATCAGCCCAACGATGCGCTCCGTGTTGCGCGGCGGTCCGTACGAGCTGCTGGGGCCGTTCGAGCCACCACCGTTCGAGGCGGATTCGCTTTCGTGCTGCAGCAGCACCATCTTCACCTGCTCGAGCAGCTGCGGGTCGATCATCAGTCCCTCCATCGTCTGCGGGCCGGTCGGCTTCTGGAGCAGCGGTCCACCGGAACCGCCACCACCATTGCCGGCGCCACCACCGTAGCCACCGTTTCCGCCACCGTTGCTGTAGCCACCGTGGCCACCGCCACCGTTACCACCGAAACCGCCTGGCAGGGGTGCCTCGGCCAGTACCACGGCCACCAGGGCCACACACTGTAAGCGGGGAAGAATAGCGAATTAGAACCTCGAACCTCACTAATGTCCATTTGTTCACCAAAACCCTCACTAAAGAGGTTCCACCGGAAGTAGCAACACTGTACACTGTTCACACCCGAACAAGGGAACCCACTTACCACAATGGCAACACCGAAAGCGCGCATCTCTCTCTACCGGACCGGGCTCTACAAAGTCGGACTTCAAAGTTCTACCTTCACTAGCGAACGCCGCACGACAGAATGTGCTGACCGGACGATTGTTCCTACCGATTTATACCAACAAAACCATCGCGCCAGTTCCGACGCATCCTTGAGCGGCTCTAATGCCTCTAATGCCCCCCCCCCCTGCTTCCGATCGGGCCGGCCAGATACGGGCACCGATCGTTTCGCACAACACATCACGTACCGGGGGGGGGCGAGAGACCGTTAAAGCCAGACGGCGAGGGTAGAGGGGGCAGTTAATTGTCCTACTAAGAACGACGGCTTTGCGTCGAATTTCGTCTCAACGCGGCCGTGTAACGATCGGAAGATGCGCACACAGCAAGCGGACGCGCGCATTTCCATACATGGCAGCCAGCAAGCGGCACACACACACGAATTAATTTCAGCGCAGAGTTGTGATTGTTTTTCCATGTTGATCGCACCCGGTTGCCGTACCTTCCAACCTGGCCATTAGACATCGGTTTGTATGTGCGTGCGTGTGAAGAAGCTCCCCAACGATCGCTCCGCTCCGTGAGGGCCACTGCATCCAACGGCAGGTGTACCTTGTACCACGTACCAACCGCAGGGAAGCAACCGCAAGTATGTCTCTTTCTAGCTACACAATAGCTACATACCTTCTTCTTTTCGTCTTTTTCAAACCATCGCTTACCCGTCGGTAGCCGAAACTATCGAATTAGCAAATGGCATCCGAGGACGATCGCGCGTCGCCGATGATTTAGGGGGGAGGCCCGCTTAATTTTTCGACAGCGGCAGGCTGTACAGTATCGGATAATGCACACCAAATTGGCACACATGTCGCGGCATGTCATCGTGCTCTGTGGATTGAGTAGTGGCTTGCAACCGATGAAACCCTCTAATTCCACAACCAACAAACCCATACAGCCTGTAGTGTCAAGCGTCTTCATGGGGGCCATTTAGCAACACACACACACATGCGGATGCTGGTGGACATTGCAGGAGCATGGTTGGTACATCGTTGCCCGCAACATACTGCCACCAAGGCGCCTCAAGGCTGGGGAAAGGGCTTTTTTGCGGCTCTCGGCTCCAGCCAGTATGACCTCCGGCTTCGGGTCAAAGGTGTCGTGATCCTGGTGCCGGTGTGATCGATGCTCAATTGATTTGCACCATGGAGTGTGTGTGTGTGTGTGTGTGTAATTATGCTCTTACGCATCGAAAGGGTTTGTTGTTGTTTGACGCGCGACCGTTTCTTTTATGATAGTAATTGCGGTTAGTCATTGCTTGCTAACAATAGCTAATTGAGGCTATTTTCGTTACCCAGACGGCTACGTACGTGGTGTTGCGGTATGCGAAAGAGAGCCCGCAAAATGTCACTCGACGCAGAAAGCAGCGGTCAGTCAACAAAGAGCGTCCGCATCGTTAAGCTGTCATACTTAAAACAAAACACAGACGATGCCTGCAATAGGAACAAGCTTTAACGATCCTCCTGCTCGGAAGCTGCTGGACGTGTAATTAAGAAGCGCTTAAATTAAACACCCTTTCAGTTACTGCACGGGTGTACGTGTACGTTTTCGGTGCTCCTGGGCAAACGATCATTAACGATCGTACACCGGGTTTGTTGCTGGGCGTAAATGTCTTTTTTGTTGTTTATTTTTAATGTTGACGAAAAGTAGTTGTTTTGTGTTGGCTTTTTTGTGTGGGTTCACATGCTCTACATATGTATTAACGTTTAGTTGCTCTAATGAACTATTTTCTCTTCTGTGTGGCACTCGAAAGTCGCGCTACAGTGTCCAGTGTTATACAACACCATCCTAAGCAATCATAATCCGTTTAGCGCTTACAATGGCCATCCTGTGCCGCTTCATCCCGCTCATGATCGTCGCTTGACCGTCGCTCCAGCGTCTAGCCTTTTCCCTATTGTATCGCCAATTCGATCCACCAGTCCCCCCGTCAAAAACCAAGGCAACATGCAAAACTATTAACATTTAATGAACAGTGTGCTTGAGGTTTTGTTTCTTTTTTGTGTGTGTGTATTGGGTTTGATTATTTAATTGGCTTGTTTCTTTTGTGGTTTTGGTGTTTATGCGCATACATTTTGCACCCTTTGGCCCCAGTGGGGGAAGGTGATTTTATCTGACACATGAAGGTGCAATGTAGCCGGAAACAAACACGAAACAAAAAATAACCGCACCGGAAGGAACCGAGCGGTCACTTTATTTACACTGTAATGTTGATCGACCCCCATCTTCGTATGCCACCTTCTCTCTCTCTCTCTCTCTCTCTCTCTCTCTCTCTCTCTCTCTCTCTCTCTCTCTTAAACCCATTTACAATACCTCTACATGCAAGCGATCGAGCCGGGTTGCCGAAATAGAGATAGGAGCCAATGTAATGAGCTTGATCGTATTCAGCGAGCGAGATGCGAGAACTGATCTTGAGATGCGCTCGATCGCTGGTTTGTAATGGTGGTGGTGGTGGTAGTGGTGGTATAATAATAACGTTTTTCGATTGATAGATTGACTAGGCTAAGGTCACGGAGCAGCGGCTGTTCGAAACGAATTAAACTCTACTCTAAGGGAAGGGATGCTTATACAACCACCAAGCCAAGTCACTGCCGTGCATCCGGTACCATCGGTGTTTTGCCAAAAAACCGGTTCGTAAGCAGAAAAGTGGCTTTCCATCGAAAGAAAGCACGTTCGGGAAAGGAAGGAGAGACGGTTTTTCACTGAAAAATCAAGCCTCACCTTTGACCTACTGCAGCGGGACCTACTGCCTACTACTGCATCAACAATCGCCTACGGTGCAATCTAAACGTAGGCCAACATCATTTGCATCCTCCAGTACATTGTAGTGGTACCGAAACGTGACGCGCGCGCGCTCGCTGATGCTTCAAGCCGTGTTGCCCAGGGGTTCGTCGCTTTCCGTTGTGCTCAGCTCGTTTGATCGTCACGCGATCCGATGCAAATCCGAAAGGGGAGCGCACAAACATAAAGCGCACACGAACGCGTTTGTGTGTGTGTGTGTGTGTGTGTGTGTGTGTGTGTGTGTGTGTGTGTGTGTGTGTGTGTGCGCGCTTTGGTTTGGTTTGGTTTGATGCGCTTACATGTTATTTCCTGCGTTATTGCATTAAGACGTTAAATTATGTTCTTAGCAACATTTGTGTCTTTTAATAGCTCTGTGCAAGTGGTTCGTGCTTGATTCGAAACGGAAACCGTTTGCCAATTCGGGTACGGTTCAATGTAACCGGTAGCGAAGCACATTTCGTTGATTCGGTAAGAGCCACACCGCGACATTGCAAATGCGGATTAGCTGGACGAACGATGCGATAATCCACAGCTAATGGGCCCGGCTGCTTGCTGGAGCATCGCTGCAGAAAAGAGCACATCCCGCAGCAGCATTATCCAACGAGCAATTCGCTGTCCCATGTCCCTGAATGCTACCCCCTGGCCCTGGGCAAGTTCGTGCAAGTTCGCAAAAGAAGCACCCTCCAACGGTGGAAAGCGCCTACCACACCAAGTACCGGTAAAGTGCAGCCAACCGTTCCGAGACGGCATCGTGCGATAAGGCAAAACGAGTAGGAAAAGCGAGTGAAATCCAGAGTGACGCTTCCGGGGAGTTATGTGTTTTTTTTCGTTCCTTCTTTTATCTGTATGTATCTGTACCCCATTCGAATCCAGCCTGCAACGGGCAAAAGAGCACTCCAGAGACACTCGACCGTGCGGTGGTGGTGGGGTTTTTTCCCCCTTTTGTATCAGTGAGGCTGTAATTTAAGTGCATAGCTTTCTCACGCGCGTGGGCAGCAGCGGATGATACGTTTCGTAACGGCCTGCTGGCCACCGTTGTGCATGTGACACATTGCCACACATTTGGAATGCAATTCTTGCCCGTCGAGGGTATTCCGACCGGTGGCAACAAACGGCAAATGTTGCCAATCTTTGTGTTGATATGGAAATTCTCACGCCGCACACATCGCACGATCGAACGAATTGCCAAACGTGGTACACCAAGCTGCTGTTAAGAGATTGATTAGTGCACTTGTGGTGTGACGCATGCTAAAACACAGCGAAACCATCCCAACGCGGGAAAACAAGATTCTTTGTTCCAATGGCGAAACAGGTGGGTTCAGCCTCATTCACGTACGCCAAAAACTGGAGCGGTTTGAAATCGGCTCCCACAAAAGTTGGACCCGCCGCCGCCGCCGTTGGCCGTCGTTAGCACGTTGACGGGCGTGTGAACGCTTAATGTTTTGTACTTTTCCCCTTGCGCTCGCTGGTACGAGGTACGCATTTTTATCGGACCGTTGCATCTTTAAGGTGTTTTACCTTTTTTTTTTTTGTTTTCACTCATCCGTTGTCTGAGACAGTTTGATGAAATTCCCCAAACCCCAAACGAACGCGGTTCGGCTGTGTGGAATGTGTTGAAACAGCAGTCGCGCAGTAATAGATGTTTCTATTTGTTTAGTGGCGATAAAGACAAACAAATAAGATCGTCCATCGCAGCGGGGTCGGCGTCTGACATGACGCAAACCAGGCGCTTGTTTTATGATTGGCACGTGTCTGTTCATCCAGATGGCCAGATAGTTCATCAGGCAAGTTGTTTAGATGCAGCAATCGCAAACGCTTTCGTTGTTAATGGAGGACTTATTGATGTACTGTAAAAGATAGAATTGTTGTATTTAAACGATTTTATCTTTGAACTTCCCACATTCATTAAAATATTAAGTTTCAATGCTTCTTCTTCGCATGTACCTTACATCCAAAGATACTAATTTTCCGGTTTTTAGCTGGTAGCGATTCAGTGGTTCAATTCAAGCTGCAGCAGGACAGCAAAACAGACCATACGATTAGAATAAGAAACGATATATTTCCGGTTTTATAAGGACCTCACATTGTACCATTGAACCAATGGAATTGTTCTAAAACGTTGATCGCAGCTCTACATGGCAGCTCTTTTCCTTCTTCAAATAATCGTACAAGTTGATGTTGAGTTTATGATGATCAACATATCATTGGATGATTGCATATTTCGACCAGTGACTTCAATAACTGGAGCCATTACACTGACATAGACCCGCTATATAAATAAGGAAGACACCACACGTAATCACAGATGTCAGCAAAGAGTTTAATCTAGTTCTTCTAATTCTCGACAACAACAAAAAACCGTGTAGTTTGGTAAAAATGATATTGCCAAAGAAGACCTCAGTTAAGCCACTGTTAAAACCACCAAAGAATGTAAACCTATTTAGTACATCCTAAGCGCATCAATGAAATGCATACCTTCGTGGCGGTTTCGGTTTATTGCTGGGTCAGATTGATGACATAAACTGCGCATAATTGATCAACGTCTCATCGCATGCCCTCCACCGCACACACACACACACACTGTGTCCCGCGATCGTGCAGCTAACGATTAATCATCCCCGCGTTGCTATGGTGACGACGGTTGCAAAACGCCAATGCTTTTACGTCAAAAGAGAATGTACCTACGCGCCAACAGCGCCTCGCTGCGCATCATCATCTACGCGACTTAGGGGTTTTATTTTCTTTTCTTTTTTTTTGTTGGTAGTTAATTCAATTAAAAGGACAACATTCAATCAGTGCAGCGAAGATTTACTGCCCAAGACAAGGATGTTCCCTTGCAAGCACGAAAAAGGGGAGGCACTATCAGCGCGGACGCTGCTATCACCATGGTGGCATTTTAAATGCGCAACCCAAAACACCATCACCATCGTTGCGCGTCTTCTGGAAGTGGCTCTAGAGTGGAAACCGTACCGTGCTTAATTACCTCACCAGCCTTCGATAACAGGGAACCGATTGTACGGAGTACGAATCGGACTGCAACCTTGACCGACATTATCCTGGTCCAAACGACGACGGCAAAAAGGCTGATCGTGACGGTGACAGGGAACGGTCTCATCCATGACCCGTTCTGTTATGTTGTGCCTACGCAAACGCACATTAGGCCTCTCATAACTGTTTTCCCCCCCTTCATCAACCTCTAACGGCTCACAAGTGGATCACCTACCCGCCTGCCCGCTTCATGTTTGCCTCATCATTTGCGAACGATTATGCGAGAGAGAGTAGTAGTAGACAAACACAGACAGTTTTGACCACATTTAAGTGACACGGATCATTAGATGTATTGTACCCGGGGACATTCACCCGGGGGGGAAGGTGATTGATGGTAAAGCCCCCCTCCGGTAGGCTGAAGAGGGCTCTCCCCGAAAAGGACAAGAGCACGGGCACGGGCATAGACAAACACACGGCACAGAGCAGTTGAACTTTCACAACCGAAACGAAAACGAAGGCACCATCACCAGTGATGATAGACAATTCGGCAAGGTGTGATGATGATGATGACAGTACACCGAGTACACCTGTTGCCGGTGATGTTTGGTGGAGCATTCTTCAGCACCAATTCCATCGCGGCTCGTCGTTAGTGCTATTAGTGTCGAGTTGTTTTCTCGTTGCATCCTTACGCGCCTTGGGAGTAGTACCTTACCGATGGTCCCTTTATCGGTAGATGAACTCCCCCCCTCCTTTGTGTGGCAGTTATGCAAGCTGGACGGCGCTGGACGGCGAAGTCGAAGACTCACCACAACCCACCCTGCCTGGCACTGTCTACTTCGGACTCGGGACCTAATTCCAATAATGCTATTGAGCGCGCGCGCGCGCGGTATTGCACAACGGATTGGGTTTTCCAACATTCTAACCACACTGCATATGCACCCGAAGGGGGCGAATCCCATTGATTGGGATAAGTGGGAGTCGGGGCTGCCTAATTGCAGGCGCACCGTTTGACGATCTTGTGCACAGCTCGTCATCTTGGACAAAAGGGATTTGATAAAGTGAAAAAAGCCCCCATTCAGACACCACTCTCTCTCTCTTTCTCTCTCGGTGTCACTTGGCACAGACACAGTAGTCATCAACCGAAGCCACTTGATTCGGTACAGAGCGTGAGCGGACACAGCGGAATGACGGTTGCATCTTTATTTCTTTTCTCCCGCCGCTCCCCGGATTCGGATTACCTTTAGCGCGGGTCGGTGCGGTTCAACAAATTCAACTTCATGGCATCGCTTTTTTTTCGTGCCATTTCCTCACCCTCAACCACAATCACTTACCACCATATCAGCAGCAGCCTCGATACGCTCGGTGTGTGTGTAAGACACGTCACTCATCCTTCTTGTCCATTTCTAATTTCTATCTCCCTTTACAGCGTTTACGCAATAAGTTTACGGCTTACGATGGGATTTTTCGCTTCTTTTTTCCATCTTCAGAGAGCCCTGGGCTTCCTCATACCCTTTTTGCGCCGGGTTTGGGATGCGCCTTCTCCAGGCGTCTTGTGATCGTAATAATCGTGATCTCGTCATGCCCGACAAATCGGCTGAAGCTTAAGGTATCATCTCACTTTCTTACCGTGTGGATGTTATGTATTGCCCAAACGCTTTGGACAAGCGGTTAAGCTAGAGAAAAGGGGTTTTTATCTTCAATTTACTATTTTATTTAAATAAGCAAACATTAAGCACATTACTGTTGGCACGCCGTACCCTTTGCTTGCTTGCTATTGAGCTGTTGCCTTTGCCAGGAAAGTGCATTCATTGTTTAAGGCCACCGGGTAGGTTAGGGATGCTATTATAGTCTTGCTACGTACAAATTATGGACAAAAAAGGGCCCCAAAAAAAACGGTCGTACTACCCCTTGAGGCCGTGCGCTTCGTGAGGGGTTAATAATCATTACCTAATTTTCTACCCCAAATGTTTTTCCAGCCCCAGGAACATTCCCAAGAAAATTGGAATGCCCGTTCGGCTGACGATCATCATCAGTTCCGTTAACAGACTGGTGTATAGTTGTTGGAATTGGACGGTATAATGATGGCAAAGAGCAAGAGAGAGAGAGAGAGAGAGAGAGAGAGAGAGAGAGAGAGAGAGAGAGAGAGAAAGATGAAGCGAGAGAGGGTTAATGTCTTATGTTAATTGCAGGTTTGTTTTTAACTCATTGCTCTTGTGGACTAATTCAGATGAGAAATGGGTCGACTGAAGATATTTTTGTCTTTTTTTTTCTTTTGTGTTTAGATAATGTTATCTAAAACATAGGAAAAGGAACGAAAAACTGATCAATAGCTTGTCTATGTTGCATTTCATTTGTTTTCGCCAAAACCTTGGTCAGTGCCCCAGCGATCGATCCATCGTGCTGCATCGTGTGGAAGACGGCAAACCCCCACCAGACGGCTGATGCTAAAGACTACACTTTATGTGGCTGTCACTTGTGAACGTTCACCCCCCGGGATGGGACGGTATCATCAGTCCGGTTATCACAAATCGTCCCCCCAAGCTTTATTGGTAAAAGTGATAGTAAACTCCACCAGACTCAAAGATCACCCCGCTCAACGAACCACACGATCGACGATCATTCCCGTTTGCGAACCCTTGCCTCGCGATCATCCAGCCAGACGCGCAGGTGTATCCAATTTAACCTTTACCCTCTCTGTGCGCTTGAGGGTGACCTCCCTCCTATCCCCGTTAACAACTGGCTGAACGGCGAGAGAGAGAGAGAGAGAGAGAAGACCTGGTCCTGGTCCAATCATTGCAATTTCATCACGCCAGGCAAAAGAAACAAAACCTACAACACACGCCGGACAGCCACCACGTTGTCCCCATACGACGACCCTAGACACACGAAGACTCCAAAGATAGTCTTTACCGCGTTTGGTGAAAGGTACGGAAGCCCATCGATACCGCGCCGAAGAATCCTTCCCCGTATGGCTGTGTGATGTAATTGCCGATGATGTTGTGCTATTGCTGATCCGGCTCCATGCATCTATGATCCGATCTGATGATCCATCCCACACACAAACACACACGCTCACGTGAGAGTCTTCTATTTGTTACCATCTCCCAGGAGTGCACCAGGTCCCTCTGTTACACACGGGGAAAGTGAAGCAAAGGGCGAGGGAAAATGAAGAACAAAATTACGTTTGCGCAGGATGATTGCGTCATGGTGTCTTCACTCTGCGTCTCTTTACCAAGCGAGTTTTGTGGGAAATTGGCCCCATCGAGTCGGTCGTACTCATCTCATCTCACCATCAAGAGATCCAACCACACTACTGACACGCATTGTATTTGTTTTTGATTTTTTTGTAATTTAAACCCGCCTTCATGCCATGCCCAGGAAGAGGGGTTGGGTTGAGAGCAGAGAGCAGAGAGAAGCAGATTCCCCAAGGTCGTCCCCATTTTTGTTTTTGGTAGACATTTTCTGCAGCAAACTCCTCAAAAGCATCAACAAAAACGACGATTGAAAACTCATTAAAGGCGTCCCCCTCAAAAGAGAGAGAGACGAGACGCGGCCCTCGCTTTCCCTCTCTCGACCTGGTTCGACTCCGTCCTGATCGGTGTTGTGCCCATTCCGTCCGTGAAATTTCCTCGGGAGTCTTTTTTTTTTGTTTACTTTTTTGGGGTGAGTAGATGGTACGCACTTTGCAATTCGTACCGCTTGTCGTCGTCGTCGCCGTCGCCATTGGCCTTTCGCATTGGAAACCATCTCATGCAGAGCAACAAACTAGCCGGCTATTCCGTGATCGACACGATGATCCACTTTTGGCATAGGTCGTGAAACCCAAAACAAGCAAAACAAAAAGGTAACGACGCAAAACACAATGGACATAAGGGTAGCGCGTTCCGCCCTAGGGCGGCAAAGACCCACACTGTAGGATGATGACGGATTGTGTGTCGGGAACGGCCGGACGGGTTGGCATTTTCCCGTAGCGCGCGCGCCAACGAAACGAACCACACGATGATACAAAAAACTCGTTCCGCAAGCGATCCCTTGGACTGTTGGCGTGCGAAGGGAGGGAGATAAATTGGGGTGTGTTACCTACACAACAACAGCTACCCTCTTTTGTTTTAAACACATCGTGTACTTTTCACGCGGACGGAGCAGACGAGCCTACATCTCCTCCTCCTTTTCATCTGTTGTGAACTGTGACATTTGTGTCGATTGTGGAACGCTGGCGCTGAGAAAAAAAGGATACAAACTGCACACAAGGGGGCCCTTTCTTTTGGGTTTGTAATCACAGTTGTAAGACACAGCTTCGCGTATGTATGACCACTGCCGCCTTCTGCTAATGACCACAGTTGTTTCCAGTTGACAACTTAGCAGTGCGTGTGAAATAGGGCATTCCAACTACTCTACTAGACCTCGAGAGAGCCACAACCGTACTCTACAACAATAATTACGTCATTTCGGAATGGTTTATAATAGCTTGAAATGAAAATGCCTTTAACACGTTTCATACGACAAACATTTTAATATAAAAAAAAATAATAATCTGAAACTGCATCGAAATGTTCACCTGCGCGAGCATACGTACACAACACATCAGGTATTGGTGGTTTTCTCTAAATACCACTTCCACAACCGCCACCACTGCCGCTTCCTACTAGCTGAGATTATTCCCGCTCCTACTGCGCTACCTTTCTCTGTCTCCATTTTACCTTCTATGTGTATCCCCATTTGCCGATTGAGTGTGAAGAAAAGTTGTTCATTCCTCTCACCTAGTATATGCTCTTTTGTACCATATCTTTTTCATCCTTTTTGTTTCTTTATAGTTCTTCTTTCTGTTGTGATTTTCCCCCTTGCGCTCTTTACTGAATTGCTGTACATTATGCAAACACTCCAAAACAAACCGCGTCGACAAGATAGCTTGTATAGAATGATGATTGCCCGAGTTGCGCCTATTGTACATGTGTATGTATAAAGTGTTTGCACGATCTTCTCCACGGTTGTACCAGCTATAAAGAGACAGCTTTCTTGTTTGTGTGTAAATAGTTTTGATTCATATCTACTACTGGCCCCTCCGTGTAAACCAGAAACAAAGGTCTCCTTCTTCTACAACCCCTCTCCTTGATAGTCCTTTTACTTCTGTGCATTACTAATAACAAACTAGTTCTTTCTACACGTACAAGTTGTATGATACACGGACGCGTGCTTTTAACTTTTAAACCAGGGCAAAAAACACACACCACAACGGTTAACTTGGAAAGTATGAAAAAAAAAGTAGTCAAAATAGAAACGTGACCCTCCGCTCAAATCGCGCGAATGGACAATCGGTTGAATGCGCGGTTGTCGGTTTCTGAACAAGTTGTGCCTTCTTACCATCCATCTATCCGCTTCCACCCCGAATGGTTTACATTTAAAAGGTGTTGCGCATCATTATCAACAACTTACTTAAACCTACACATAATCCTACTATTATACCCTGTAACGCTCGTGTGTGCGGCGGCTTTACTTGGCCAATTGCTTCGAAATTTATCGCAATTCATCCTCCTTGCTCCTCCTCTTCGCACTCACACACGAATCTCGAAAGAAATCTTCTTAACGCTAACCTACACAAATGGCAATAACTAGAATTTGTAGGGTGGTCGTTCTTTTATAAGGATTTTCTGTTTCTGTTTTACACACAAACCTTTTTGTTTTTCTTCCATCACACCACCACCAGAGTCGCGTGAAAATTGTGCACAACAGCACAGCAGAGTCGGTGGAGTGGTGGAGGTTGTTTGTTCTTATTATTACGTTCGTCGTCGCAAAGAAGCATCCAAAGGACAAAAAAGATAATATTTCAACACTATACACACAACTGCTACTATGCACGGTGATTACACGGATGGTTTTTTTGTGTGTTTGTTTGCTTTTTTCCCTATCATCGCATCAACTTCAGCTTTACTTTGTACATTCTCGGCTAGTTCTATCTACTGACTAAAATTTTCATTCACTTACGGGCTAGTTTGAAAAAAAAAAATTACTCTCTTCTCCATATCTGCATGATGTTATATATTTTTTTAAATTTAAAAATATGTATTTCACTCTCTCGCTCTCGCTGTCTAATTAGCTTTCATGTGTCGATGAAAGTAAGTGTACCAAACTCGGAGAACGATCCTACCGGGTACTAAATTTATACACCCTTCTCTAAACCTTACCAAAGTGGCTGCCAACAATCGTATGAATTTTTATCATCTATGTTGGTTGATTGTTTTTCCATTTTGTCCAGAAAAGAAGAAAAAAGAATCATTTCACCCCTCATTTCGTATCAAAAAGAGATCAAATTTAAAATTGAAGAAAATTATTAATAGATCGAATAAAAGGCAAAACCAACGGGGAAAACAAGGAGGAAAGTACTGCTGGGTCACCGAGACAGGTGACACTCTTTATAGTGTTAACCAACTACTATTTTAAAACAAGCCGTCAAATTCTGTGTGTACTAACTAGTAAAATGCAAACCTATTTTCTTCGGTTCGTAAATTAATTTTAACACGCCTCGTACATGTCCATCGCCGCCGTCATCGTCGTCGTTCAGAGCCATTGGGAGAGAAGAACAAGCAACCCCAGTTCGAGCGGTATCTAGTTGCTGGCCACGACACCATCCTTTTCTATTACTGGCTCTGGAAGTAGATTAGGACAAATGTTGGGAGATTAGTTAGCAATACATACAAGATGACTTTGGCAGTTCACTTACCATTGCTGGCTTTTACTTTTTCCACATCCACGTCTTTTGTTGTGATGTTGTTCGCCGTCACATCCTTCGTCTCCGTTTGCTTCTGCTCTGTATCCGGGCCGATGGCAGGAGCGGCGACATCCTCATTCACCTTTGGCTCAGGGTTTGTCACTTTCTCGTTCGATTCAGCGGGCGCCTTCGACGCATCGACAGTTTCTGTCACCTCATCGTCAGACGCCTTCTTCGGTGTGCTTTCCTTTGCATTTTCATGGTTTGCCGATTCAGCCGAATTTACTCCACCAGCAGTAGCAGCAGCTGCTGGCTCGCTAACTTCCTTCTTGGGAGTTGTAGTATCAACGGTAGCGTCGACTACACTTCCATTACTTTCAATCTCAACCTTCTGTGCCTCTTTCTCGGCATCCTTCTCGACCTCCTTCTCTACCTCCTTTTCTACCACCTTCTCTTGTTCCTTCTCGGTCACCTTCTCTTGTTCCTTCTCCACTTCCTTTTCTACCACTTTCTCCACTTCCTTCTCTGAAACTTTCCCCACTTCCTGCACCGACACATCCTCCATTACTACATCCTTTGTTTCCTTCTCGTTAGATTGTGCTTCCGCCGCGCTTTCCGTCTTTGGGTGCGTGTCGTTTACCGCCTCCGCAGCTTTACCTCCGTCCTGAGTATCAACTTCCATAGCCTTTTCTTCAGCCGGTGGTTTGTCTTGGGACGTTTCTTCCTTCGCTGGTGCATCGCTTGCTGGGGCGGCAGCATCCGCATCCTTCGCCACAGTCACCTCCTCCTCTTCCTTCCTTTCTTTATCCTCCTCCTTTGCTTCCTCTTTATTCTCAGTGTCGGGAGTTTCCTTGGTTTCTTCAACTTCATCTTGCTTCTCTTCCGTACTAGTCGCCAATTCCTCCTTCTTCTCTTCTACCTTCTCCGCTGGTTCGGTAGTAGCTGCCTTCTTCTCCTCCTCCTCCTGCTCCTTCTTCATCTCCACACTATCCGACTTAGCTACAGCCTCCGTGGCAGTGGTGGTGGTGTCCATTTTCTCCGTCTTTGCCGCCATCCTTTCGCGGGTGTACTCCTTGGGCAGTTCCGAGTCTACCAGCACTACCAGCTTCCTTGGTTCGGCCTGGATCGCACGCTTCTTCGGGGTGGACGATTTCGAGCTCGGAGACTGCTGCTTGCTAGGTGTTGCTTCTGCTTCTGCCGACTTTTCGGTGCGCTTCGGTGTGGTCGATGCGCCGCGTGCTCGCTTGGACGGTGGCGTTGCAGTGACTGCTGCTGTCGTTGGCGTTGCTCCGCGTGCACTGGATCGTGTGCGGCGCCGTCCATCCTCGAGATCGACCGAAACGCCGAGTGATTTCAGCAGCTCTTCGCTTTCCTTTTGAAACGCTTCCACCGCTTTCCTCTTCGGTGTGCGCTTTGTCTGCAAATGGACAGCGAGAACAGGAAAATTAATATGAGAACACACATTCAGTCCACGCGCGCGAACAGAGAACAATACGACCCAGCTTATGTTACACACATGGTGTCATCGCACACATCTCTCGCCGGCGTACCAAAAGAATTCCAGAAATAATAGTTCTAGTTTACGCTCAATGCACACGCTTTTGTGTGCAAGTGAAGGGCAAGCTAAGGCTGACAGAGCTAAGGCGATCGTTTTCCCTAGAAATAATCTTCTTATTGATTTCGCTTTTCCGAGAAATTATGAGCCTCGTGGAAAATTATTTCAATTTTCCAATTCAATCACAACCGCCCTTTAGCATGATATTCGGGAACGTTTTCCCGCCTTTTTCCAAATCCGACTTCGTTCTTCCCAGAAATCAACTCCCCCTTCCCCCCACGCAAAGAACATTACGCTTTCACTTTCGAATGTTTGAGCTGCCGCGCGTGCGTGTATGTGTGCGTGTATGTCCAGCAGGCGAACGTGCAGCGGCTTGTTTGCGCACACAGCAACACAACAAGGTAAGGCAACATACATTTTCCCGCCTCCAAAGCGGCAGCCGGCACAGCACACCAACAACAAAACATCGAACACATCGCCTGCTTGCTTGTGTGTTGGTGGCGGTAGAGTGACAAGCGCAAACGAACGGGACGATGAATCTTGTTCGCCGGTTGTTTCTCTCGCTTGCGTCAGGGTGGTGGGGGTTGTTTTCGCGAAACCATGAAATACACCCGCATGATGATAAGAGAGCGTTTATGTGTGTCGCACTGGCGCAGGGTTTAGAATTACGGTGGCGCTATAAATGCATTTTCAGTGGTAGGAGGGTTCAACTGGCAGTATTAATTTCACACCGAAATGAACTTCAAAAAGATATTAAATTTTGAAACGAATAATGCAATTGCATCTGATTTCACGGTGAGCTAGTAGCAACGCACCCCGTGCTGCTTCAGAAACGATAAAATAAATATGACCAGAATACTAGATTGCACTTGAGGTAAACATACCAACAAACTGACACATCGCACACACACTGCTGCTGTATGCTCGCTGATGATTGAAGAAGTTTGGTAGGGTGAAGGGTACAGGGGAGCTTTTCCTTGCTATTAAATTCATTACCTACTAAAAACTTCTTTAAAGTATTCATTATTGCTCACACGCGAGGCTGTAAACAAAGTATTCGTCCATACTTGATACACTACACACATACAGACGCACGTACAACTCCTCCATTTCTTTACCTCTTCTTCCACATTCAACCGGAACATCCAACTGAAAAACACATAAATCAAATGCAATTCCAGTTTTCCCGCTGATTATGTACTGTTCAGTTGCAAGTTGTCAACGAGCTCATACGTGTTCCAACTTGCCATACATGTACACACGGTCCCTAACACTTGTTTCGCATGCATCATTAAACCCACACGCACTTAATGTTTCGACATCATCGTTACCATGCAACCTGCCGCTCCGCACAACATACACAAGGCTGACGTGATAATAATCATGACGATGATGGCAACATTGACTTTCCATCGAAGAAACCTCCCCACAGTCACGGCGCGTTCTTTACTTACCGGCGATTTCATATCTGATGGCGCGTCCGCCTCCACCTCCATCGGCTTTGCATTTTCCGCTGCTTTAGATTCGGACATTTTCACCGTCGATTATTCTCCGCTTCTTCCAAACCACTCTCGCTCTCTATCTCCCTCACTCTCTCTCTCTCTCTCGGCTGTGGGACTGTGAATCGCGCACACCACACGCCAAATGGCTTGCTGATGATGATTTTCGCTTACCAAACGGAAGCCGTGCTTGAACAATCGCGTACACACTCACGCTCGACCGCGGTGTTACAAACAGCATACGCGCACGCACACACACCAACACACCGATATAGTTGCGACCTACGCCGTACGCCTTCTACGGGTGTCTCCGTCACCAAGAGCGCGGTGTAGGTTAGCGCGTTCCGCTTACGACACCGCAACAACAATAGGCGATGGCTTTTCCGCGTACCAGCAACCACACGACCGAATTAGCTTTTGCTGATGGTGGGCTTGTGTTTGGGTTTCTGTCGAATTCCCGCCGGTTTTTTTTCTTGTCAGAACAGGACAGAGCGAACGATTGTACACACAGTGTGCTGCTGGAAAGGCGCGACTCTTGTGTTTGTTTTTCACCACACGAACGCACTCGCACTGCCAAAGGGATAGCGGAAAATGGAATGATTAGTTCGCCTTTGTCGATGAACCGCCGTCGAAGTACGATGCCTTCTATCGCTGGAACACTGCTAAGCAGGGGAAACTGTGGAATTACCTTGAAGCGGAGGGAAATTAGCGCACAATTTCGCACAAACGTGATCGTTCTTCGAGAGCGTCTGCTTTTGTATGATTCGATGAAAAAGAGGGACGTGTCAGAATTGACAGACGTTCACCGCCGAGCTGGGGGGTAGGAATGTCACTCACCGGTAAGTCAGCGACAGAGTCGTTCCCCCTTGCATGGCGAAATGCATAAACAAATTGGAAAAAGAGAGACTTTTGAACACAAATATCAACTAATAAAATTGTAATTTTCCATTTTTGCTGCATAAAACGTACTGAAACGTTGCTATAAATGATTTAAAACACCAAACTCAACGGGTCCGTGGCCGAGAAACGCTTCGCTCGGTCTTGGCACGCTTCCGCATTTGACAGCACCGCATAATATTGCCGCTTGTCAAGCGGCAAATTGTTTTCGATTCCGCAGAAAACAAGGACGATCCATGCCAAGAGGAATTCCCTACGGTTAAAATTTGTAAATTGCGTCTACGATACACACTGTTCAGAATAATCATAGCCAGAGTTGAGTGAAAAAAAGCGAACTGTTTGTGGTTTCATTGTGCGCAGTGCATTGCCGGTCTCCTGTTCACGATGGAGAACCTACTGCGAGGGTCGTCTAGCTTCAGCGAGGCTGCGATGCTATTTACCGACGAAAAGATTGCCAGTGCTAGAACCAAGGTACACACATGATCCCGAAAATGTAACCACCAATGTGTTCTGACCCACTTGTTTCCCTTCCCTTCAGATCGTCGAAGCGCTGAACGAGGCGCAGCTGGCAACGAGCGGCCAGAAGTGTGAAATCATTGCCAAAGTACAGGAGCTGCTCCTACACACCGATGTGGAACTGTTGAACGAGTTTCTGGAAAACATGCTGGTGCTTGCGCACGACCCGGTGGCCGAAGTGCGGAAAGCGATCGCCGGCTTTATAGACGAAATCTGCAAGCAGCACATCGCGATGCTGCCGAAGGTGGTGGGCCCAATGTTTTCGCTGCTGCGCGACTCGGCCCCGGTCGTGACGAAGCGCGTGATACAGGGCTGCGGTTCGATCTACCGGCTGGCGATCCAGTGGATCTGCCAGCTGGACGACATACCGGAGGAGGTGGAGCAGGCCTGGAACACGCTCTGTCTGATGAAGATTTCCATCCTGGACATGATCGACCACGACAACGACGGCATACGGACGAATGCGATCAAGTTCCTAGAGGGTGTCGTCATCCTGCAGACCTACCCGGACGAGGATAGCCAGAAGCGCGAGAACGACTTCTCGCTCGAGGACGTACCGCTCACGATGAAGCAGATCCGCCGCCGGAAGCTGGAGGACGAAGCGACCAACATCTTTGAGCTGTTGCTACAGTTTCACGGTGCGTCCCACATATCCTCGGTGAATCTGATTGCCTGTACCGGCACACTGTGCACGATTGCGAAGCTACGCCCATCCACGATGACGCGCGTGGTCGAGGCGCTGAAACATCTGCACTCCAACCTGCCGCCAACGCTCACCAACTCGCAGGTCAGCTCGGTACGGAAGAATCTGAAGATGCAGTTTCTGAATCTGCTCAAGCATCCGGCCAGCTTCGAGCACCAGGCAACGATTGCGCAGATACTGGTCGATCTCGGTGCGTCGAACGGTGAGATTACGCGTGCCATTCCGAAGCTGGACAAACGGGAGCAGCAGCGGCGGGCGAAACGTGCACTCGAAAACTCGATGGCATCGCAGCTCGCGGCCAAGCGTGCCAAGGTGGACGGGCAGGCACGAAAGGAAAGGGATGACGGCGGGACGGTGGGTGAGTCGCCGCGCGATCAGCCGCGCACGATGGAGATCGATTATGAGGAGCTGAACGAGCAGAAGAGTCGCTCCACCAAGCAGAACGAACAGTTTCTGCTCGAGGTGCTGCCAAAGACGGACCTCGTCGTCCAGCTAGTGCTCTCGAACATGGACAAGCTGACCGAACAGATGCTGCAGAGTGCGAAACCCGCCGCCGTGCTGACGGTCGAACAGTACATCCAGAAGATCGCCCAAACGCTGGCCGCCCAGATGAGCGAAGTGAAGGCCGGGCCCGGTGCGAGCGCCTTCACGAAAGATCCCCCGATGAAGGTGCGCATCAGCGACGAGGAGGAGAAAAGTATTATCCTTTCCGGCAAACGGAAGCCGGTCGATCCGTCGGCAACGCCACTTCCTCCCTCGATTGGGGAGGAAGATCTGCCGGAGGGCGGTGCCGGTCTACCGGAGGAGGACGAAGACGACGAGGCACTGTCGGAGGAGGATCGCCAAAAGCTGGAAGCGACCCGCAAGTTGCGCGAAACGCTCGAACGCGTCAAGGGCGGTACGGCGACGGGCGAACCGAAGCTAAGGCAGCGCATCAAGATGCTGAAGCTGCAGGAAATCACGAAACCGCTGCCGAAAGCGACCAAGGAAACGTTCCTGCTCGATGCGGTCGTGCGGATACTCAAAGCGGAACGGCAGGCCCTGGTCGGTGGGGTGAGCATGCAGCGGAATCGTATCATCACCGCGTTCGGTGCGTCCTTCATCAACCCGGTGCGGGACGTGATCATGGAGCACATACTGGAGGATCTGCCGAAGCGCATCGAGCTGGCGTTTTCCTGGATCTTCGAAGAGTACGGGCTGATGCAGGGGTTCACGCGCTACACGCACGTCAAGCACGACAATGGGCCGCAGTATCCGTACACGCAGCTGCTGGTGCGCCTCGTCACGAACGTGACCGAGCGGCCGAAGGATACGTTCCGCCAGAAGGAATCTCTGCTCAAGCGGCTCTACCTGGAGGCGCCGATGCTGCCCCAGGAGCTGATCGATATGCTCGTGCGGATGTGCGAGCTGGAGGAGCTGGTCGATTGTGGCATGCAGATCGTGAAGGATTTGCTGATCCGGCGGCCACCGAGGGAGAAGCAGTATTTGGACATTCTGCTCAAGTACGCGTACTACGAGAATGGGACGATCCGGGAGAAAGCGATCGAGTACGTGATGAGCGTGTTTGCCGTGCATCGCATCATGACGGAGGACATCGAGAAGAAGGCCCTCGTCTGGTTGGCCCATCTGGAGAACGAGCTGCCGCCGGAGTCGATGTTTGCGGCCGAGTACGGCCGAGCGGAACATCCGCGCACGTGGACGGAGGAGCTGGCGAAGGTTTGCCTGGGCCTGTTTCTGGAGGTGATGGTGTACGATCAGACGCTGCTCATGCGCTTCTCGGAGGTGTACATTAAGGCGACGTCGGAGATGAAGCGCGCCGTGATACGGGCGATCGAGGGCCCGATCCGGAAGATTGGCTCGGAAAGCGAGGAGCTGCTGCGGCTGATCGAACAGTGCCCGAAGGGCTCGGAAACGATCATCATACGCATCATCTACATCCTCACGGAGAAATGTAAGAAAAAGTGTTCTTTCTTTCACTTTATTTCCTAATACCCCGTGTAACATTGCCGTTTTTTTTCTAGCCCTTCCTTCGCCGGATCTTGTGGAGCGTGTGCGCACCCTGCACCAAACGAAGGTATCCGACGTGCGATTGCTCATCCCCGTCATCAATGGGCTGACGAAGAAGGAGATCCTATCGGCACTGCCCAAACTGATCAAACTGAACCCGGGCGTCGTCAAGGAGGTATTCAATCGGCTCCTGGGCATCGGCGTCGAGTACGGGCCGGCCGAGCTGCCGCTCACCTCGGTCGAGCTGCTCGTCGCCCTGCACACGATCGAGACGAGCAAGGTGGAGCTGAAGTTTATCGTGAAAGCAACCTCCCTGTGCCTGGCCGAGAAGGAAGTGTACACGCACGATGTGTTGGGGAGTGTGCTGCAGCAGCTGGTCGAGATTACGCCGCTACCAACGCTACTGATGCGCACGGTGATCCAGTCGCTAACGCTTCACCCGCGGCTGGCCGGCTTCGTGACGAACCTGCTGCAGCGGCTCATCCTCAAGCAGGTGTGGAAGCAGAAGGTGGTGTGGGATGGCTTCATCAAGTGCGCCCAGCGCCTGACGCCCCAAAGCCTCGGTGTGTTGATACAGCTGCCGGCGCAGCAGCTGCAGGACGCGATCACCATCTGTCCCGAGTTCCGCGAGCCGATGCTGGAGCATGCGCGCGAAATCATGGAGCACCAGATTGGGCACGTGTCGCAGCAGGTGATGGACGTGCTGCTCGGCATCTCGCCCTACTCGACGACGGAATCGGCCGACCTACAGATTGTTGTAAGTGCGGTGCGTGGGAACGGTGTCGTGATGATCGTTCGTTTAATGGTATTTTCGTATTATTTCTCCCTTCCCGCAGGGTAACTACAGCGAAGAGGCGCCAATGTCCTCCCACATGCCGGTGAAAATTAAGCAGGAAAAGGATGTGGAACCACCTGCCGCTCCAACACCGCCACAAAGCAAGGAGTAGCCCAATTCCTTAGTATGTCTGTTTCCTTAGTATGTTCCCCCCATCGAAACCCGATGAAACGATTATTGTTAAAGACATGAAGAAAATAGAAATGAAACCACAACGTTGGCAAAACTTCACAGAAAAATAAATGTATATTTTACATTAAAAGTGTACATATCCTCCCTTGGCCATCTCCCTGGAACCGTCTACGGTGAAAGTGAATACGGGGCATATACGATCGTCTAGCGACCGCGTTTTTCTTTTTAATACTATAACAAGGAACAGACGAACAGCCAAATAAACAACCACCTTCCCCCTTCTTTTGCGCGGCTTACCCACCACTGGCGCCACTGCTGGCCGTACCATTGTCCGGCATCCGGCACAGCTTGGTGCAGAGCACGCTCGCCTTGTTCAGCATCTCCGTCACCGTGGACAGGACCTTCTGCCATTCGAGCATTTCGTCGTTGTACCGGGACTCCTGCTGCTGGAAGATCGTCAACCAATCGTTGCGCGTCCGGACGCTCTTCGCTAGCAGTAGCGAGTCCAGCTCCTCGCTATTATCCAACCGGGACATCCGCTCCATATCCTCCATCTCGAGCAGCTTCGCGTACAGTGTCGTATTGACGACGATCAGCACCAGCAGCATGAACGCGACGATCCATCGCCATCCACTGCTGGCCGGTTTCGATGGAGCGCCACCACCACCGCCACCACCAATTCCAATCCCACCCACACCGCCACCGCCCACCACAATCGCGGGCACCCGGATCGGCTTCGCTTTGGTATGATGATGGTCTGCCAGGATGAGCGACTCCTCCATCGCCTTGCTCTGCCCATGGCCGCTGCGGCGCGTCCGGCGGCCCTTGCCCTTCGCCGGCGGTATGCAGTACTCGCTCTGCAGGTTGCGCAACAGCGAGGTGTAGAAATCCTCCAGCCCCACCCAGGTGTTCTTCTCGATGAAGCCCTTCACGAAGCCAAAGATCGACTTGCGGTAGTGGACCTGGGCGTGCACGGAAAACACGGTATGGTTGTCGACCGTGCGCGACATGCAGTAGTGCTGCGTGACGTAGAAGCTGTCCGCGTACGGGATGCCGCCCTGCACCGCCGTCACATCGATCGCGTACAGCTGCCCGGGCAGGGAGCATTTGCGCATCACCTGCGTCTCGGTGACGTGGGCATTTTTCGGCCCGATCGTTTGCGTGATCGCAATGGTAAGCGTGACGACGCGCTCCTTCAGCCCGTCCTTGTTGAGCTTCCACTCACCCGGCACCATGTCGGTGGTTTTGCGCACCTCGTGGAACTCGGTCAGAAACTTGGAGCGGGAAAAGAGCAGCTCAAACATTACGTCCACATTGATCGGAAGGATGGTGTGCACCAGCTGGCGGCCACTGTGCAGCGAGTCGCATTCGGCCGTGTTCGGTGGTTCCGTCTTTTCCGGCTCCTCGTCCGTCGTGTCGGACGAATCCGTGGCCAACCGTTCCGAGGGTGACGATACCATTTTGCCTCTTGTCCTCCTCCTTCTTAGCGAGATGATTGCGACCGTTTCAGGCACTACACCAAACTTCCTCCTTCACTTGTCGATTAAAGCAGCGAATGACCGCACGGCGACAGAAATCGATAACGCCTGTACCAGGCAAAGTCCCAATTGGATGATGATTCAAGAGCGATTAGCAGACGGACGGGAAAAAAGGTACACCCGAAATTGATGATAACATTGTTTTGTGTCATCTGTTTTCATGCGCGTGTGTGTGCGTGTACTGACATAAGGGGTTGTGTGCGTGTGTGAAGGGCACTGTTTTGACATTTGCTTTATTTACACTAGTGATGTGCTCTTTGGAGGGAACCTACGAATCCGGCTATTGTTAGACCAGTTCCGACTCCGGCAAAATCCGAACCTCTAGTTCCTTCCGGAGTTGGAGTCGTCCGGAGTCGTTCGGAGTCGTTCGTAATCGTCCGGAGTCACCCGAAGTCGTTCGGAGTCGGTGTCGGTGTTCGGTCACCGACAAACCGACGTGACACTTCGAACAAAATGAGCTTCAAAAGTTGTCTCCTTATTTCAAATTAAAATACATTAAACACTAGCGCCATCTTTATAATGATTCGCTTACTACACTGACACAGAGAAGAAACTGCTAAATCCCCTTTTTGCCCAAGTAGCCTTAAGAAACTTTATTTGATTATTAACAGTGTTTTAAAGCCTTTAAAAATCAAATAGAGTTTCTTAAGAGAATGTGACATTTGTCAGCGTCACAGCATAACGACGTATTCCGTTACCCTGTTTTTTTTCGATTCGGGCCAATATAACACACAGTGTTTTTCAAATTTTATCTACACCAGTTTTATTGTTTCAATATTCGGAAAATTATTTTTTTATTCTTATTTATGTAATAATGCGCATTTATTTTCACAACAATATATTTGTTTGTTAAACGGTACGTACAATATGTTTTTCTTTTTTTCCTTGACTTGAATCTACGGTGCTAATAAAAAAAAATAATAAAAAATAATGTTTCAAAATTTTTAATATTATATGCAATGAGTTTGATGAAGGATATGCTAATGAGATAAATGTTTATAAAAAAATATTTTTTGTACAAAATAATATATTCTTGATGATGATAATTTTTGAGACATACTGTATATGGTCACGTACATGGCGCCTCCATTTCTTATGTCAAAAAGTTCGTCAAGCTTCGTGTGTATTGTGTGTAGATGACAACAAAACCAAGCGTCTGCGACAATTTCTATCAGCTATCGTTTAATTTGTGTATCATCATGCTTTTACAACAGGTCAGTGTATCGATATTACCAATCTCTACACATGAGCTACATAAGTTTTATATTTCGCAGCATTTTCTATTCGGATAGCGTTTGGACATCATGTTTTCCGTCCACGGCTGCAGCTAACCTCCATGCTAAATTGATGGAAGAAACCCATGGAATGAATGAAACTTATGTGATACAGTGACAATAATATGCAGTGGCAAAATGATTAAATGTCGAATAAAAGCATTCGTGTTGCATTTATGCATGAAATAATAACACCCATTGTTGTAACTTAACGAAGATCTAGAAAATTCGTATAGAAAGAGAAACAGCAATACAGCCATCCCTGTCGATATTTTCGTTAATTTTGATCTTTTTCGTTGAAAATACCGGCTAAATTTTAAATTTTAACGAAACATTGACGAAGCCAGGAATGCGTTACGCAGTGTTTTAAGCCCCGAAATTACTGCTGTATGGAAAGCTAAAAGTAATACTTTTAGGCATACTTTTAACGGTTTCTTAACAGGATTGTGCTACTTGGGTGTTTTTCTTCGCAAATTTCAATGCTTATTGTTTCATGTACTTCTCACATCTTTTGCATTGATTTGGAAACTTATAAAATGATTTTCCTGGGTGTTTTGTCCAATAATTCTCACAAAATCGTGCCTCACACTTCCTTCGCAATTTGTATATTAAAAAGTTGTTTACATCGAAGCAGCAGTGAACAGAGCTTACTTTGACCGCGCGGCTACATGAGGTGAAATATACAGCGAAATGAACTATTTGACAGGTGAAATATCTGACAGGTACAGCTAAAGGGTTGGGGGAGACACAACATCCGCTTTCGAAATTCTATTAAAAATAATATATTCATAAGTAGAAAATTCCCTAATTAGAAGAAATTATGAACTGTTGACTGAAAATTGACGAAGTACTCGATATTGAAGTTATTTAATGGATTTAATTACGATTTTGTGCACGTTATTTGTTTACATTGCACATCAGCTGGTTGCTGTGATGCTTTATCCGTCAGATATTTCGCCTGTCAAATAGTTCATTTCGCTGTATATTTCACCTCGTGTAGCCGCGCGGTGACAGAAGTGATCGTCTCACTGCCCAAGTGCCACAAATCCACTAAACGACCTCTAAACGGCTTCTAAACGACTCAAGTTCTCTACCTAAACGGAATATAGAAAGACTTCGTTTAGCAGACGGCAAACGACTCATGCATTCTAAAAATAGCGAAAAAGCTGGTGGCGCTCTCTGTTGGTGGGATACCCCAACCAGTTGAGCTTCATCGCTTGCAGGAGAGCTTTCTCATTTCCTCTGTACTGTTGTATGGTTTCGTATTGAAGTTATGCATCGCTAGAACTAGAACGGCGATACGATTGTTTAAATACTAAACTCCAACGGAAACCACCAGCACTGAAGCAAGCAAGGTGGATTAAAAAATATCAGGTGGTGGACTCTAGTGCATTTTGACAATTCGTCACTTGACGTAAGGTTCCCAGGATTCAAACTTTGTTTACATTTATTAAATTTGTTCATATAATTTATCAACCCCATTTTTTCGATTAAATATTCTTTAAAAATATATTTTGAGATTTGAGTAATGGTCGTTGGTGTTGATACCCACGTATCTGATCACACGACCAGTAATATAGATTTTTGCTCAGAAAGTTAGAAGGCTATATTGGTCATGATAAGATGAAACTTGTCGAAACACATTGCAAGAAAAGGATAGCAATATAATGATGAGTTGTAATACGCCATCTATTGATCAAACCAATGAAGCTGTGGAGCTTTCATTTTTTTTCTATGGATATTCAATTTTCCAGTCGTTTAAGCTTAATCTGTGGCGCTTGGGTGGTAAATGACAGTACTTTCGTGTGGGACACTTTTGTAACGCCAGTATCACGTCGGTTTGTCGGTGGTTCGGTATCGTCCGGAGTAGTCCTGAGACGCCCGGAGTCGTCTGGAGTCGACCGGAGTCGGAGTCTTCCGCAGTCGTTCAGAGTCAATCGAAATTGGTCGGAGTCAACAGGAGCTGTCCGGTACATGTATTTCCCTACATACGCTATACGCGATATACGCGATTGTTTAAATTTTACAGTTCTTTGAGCAAAATGTACTGATTTGACGCATCAAATATCAGTAAAAAAAAAATTCCCCTTCGCTCAAACTAAAAAAAAACTCGTATTAAAAAGTACAAATTTGTAATCCTCACCTTCACTCTCCCAAGTACTTCAATGAGAGTACCAAGTGCTTGTTAAAAAGCACCATAGTTCCGCAAAGTACCCCTTATTTATCTCTTAAATCAGCCACAAAATGTAGGACATCGGAACGATTTTTCGTTCAACAGCCTCAAATCAGCTATATAGTTCGAGCTGGTCGTGTGGGGTAAGATACGCGGATATCAACACCATCGACCATTACTCAAATTTCACTTGCTTCAATTTTGATGGTTCACATCGGAGTTTAGTATTTAAACAATCGTATAACTTCAAAGCGAAACCATACAACAGTGCAGAGGGAATGAGAGCGCTCTCAAAGCGAGGAAAGCTTCACTGGCTAGCTATCCCACCAACAGGTGTCGCCAACAGATTTTTTTTGCTATTTTTAGAATGCAACAGTCGTTCACCACCGTCTGTTAAACGAAGTCTTTTTCCTTTTAGTTTGAGAGCTAGAGTCGTTTAGAACACGTTTAGTGGTCGTTTAGTGGAGTTATGGCACTTGAGGTGCTAGTGATCAGGCATTTCAATTCGTTGTGTTGTTTTCGCATACATGCCTTTGTTTCGAAGCCCGACTCCAACCGATTCCTGACAACTCCGGGCAATTCCGAACGACTCCAGACGACTCCAGCCGACTCCGACCGAATCCGAACGACTCCCGTTAATGCTGGGCGGTCCTACCTTCTGAAGTCGGTTCCGAAATTTTCGGAGTTGGATCGGAGTCGACTCCGGATTTTTACGAAACTTTACCCATCACTAATTTACACAACCATCGCACAGGGTGGCAATTAAGGCGTAGAACGCGTTCTTTTCAAATAAAAAAACCGAAATAATTCATTTATTGATTTTTTTTTCAACAGTTCATTTGTGATTCTTTATTTTATTTCTTTCATCATCATTCGCCGCAAAACATACTTGTTTCTTTTTTGTTGTTTCTAGCAAAATACTTATGTGTGTGTGTGGTTGTTTTCTTTCTCATTTTTTGGTACAATCCCTTTCCTGTCCCTTCGAACAGCACGTTTCATACCGGCGCGCACTTTTTTTTCTTCTGTTACACTTTTTGTGTCTATCACGTTCGATAATGTTCCAGCACATTTGTCTTCACCTACTTCCTCTTGCCCTCTTTCCTAAAATCCCGCTTACTCATACCGAAACTCATGCTAACGAAATCCGTTAAGATAGTCTATATAACAACGCAATAACTTACAGCAGGATTACCAAAAACAAAAAAAAAACAAAAGCACTACATACTTAAATGCAACTTCTACTAAACGATACCTGCTACAAGCGACCAGAAGAAAATGGGGGGAAAATGCACACACACGCACACACACACGCTTCTGTCTTCGAACGAAGTGAGTGTGCGGGGCCTCTTTGTGGGCCATTTAGCCGCGAGTGTGTGCGCGGGGTAACGAAAAAGCTTGGCATAAAATTATTCTCCTAATCTGGTTAACTGATTGCGGGGGCGCGCGCGTGTCGCAAATGCCTTCAGAGGGGTAGTGAGGGAGCAAAACGCACTATCAACGAATGGAAAAAAAGCACTAACTAAACTATTGCTGAAGCGAATCTTCACTTCCGAAGACTAGAATTCAGTGATAACACAAAACGTAGGACAAAGGAAAGAAACTAACATTACCTAACATTACCTAACACCCGCAGAAGCTAAGCGTCTGCCTTGTTTGCTCGCTTACAGAAGAAATACTAGACACGTGTAAGGTATATGTGCCATCTTTAAGAGGGACATTGTTTTTTTGTTTTTTGTTTTGCAAAGCGATTGCCTCCCCCAATCGGCCCTCGGTACAATACTTCCACTTATCACTTATGTTCGCTTGTTGTACCCAAATACATCGAGCGTCAAATTCACCTTTTGTGCAGCGTTTTGAACACAGCAGAAAGCAGTACCCCCTCTCTGGAGGTCCCCCTGACATTAAGTAAGTGTGCGCAAATGTACGTGGTTTGGCCGTTTTTTACAACCCACAAGGCGCATGAGAATTGTCATGATCGTGTTATCGTCCTCACAAACCAACACACCTACACTTTGGCTTAATAAACTAATAAGTTAACGTACAAACTAAACCGAGCAGCGACCTTATTCTCCTGTCTAATTGTTTTCCCTTTTTTTTTGGTAAGTTTTTCGTTTTATCGTTACGCGCACCCTAACACTCGTATATCTTAATCGTAATGCTACGAAGCTATTAGGAGTTTGTGTGTGCCTTTTTCTTTGTCGCGTTGCTGCAATTAGCCACCACTGTTCACTGTGTTTATCGTAAGCAGTTTTCAGTCACTTGGTACACGTCAGAAAAGGTAAAAATAAAAACGAACGCCTAGCCTCGCGACATTGCATCGAAACGAGGAAGACAGGGGAGTTGAAAACATAGGACAGGACAGGGAGAGTAGGATAAAGGAAGTGAAGCATAAGCTACTTTCCGGTGGGGGAAATGTGCACCACACTGGCCACCGACTAATCGAGCGCAATGCCCTGAATCCACGAGCTAAGATCGCTACTGTCCGATTCCATCACAATCTCCTGCGGAGAGTCGGGCGTCAGCAGGATCTGGGCCGCCGTTCGACCGCTCAGGTAGGCACCGTGCACCGTCGAGTAGAAGTTCGCGTGCGTATGCTCACCGGCGAACATTACCGAGGGCTGAAAGGGAAAGGGGAAAGGAGAAACATTAAACACCGAAGCACCGAGAGTTCCCGATCCCGCCACAACCTTCGATTGATGAGGGCTGGAGTAGAGCGGCTGGGCAATGTTGTCGATATCGTCCTGCGACGCACCGACGGCAATGGCCGTGTACGAGCCCCGACTAAACGGTTGCTTGCGCCAGCTGGTACACACGCAGCGTTTCGGTTTCGGCACGAACGGGTCCTTCAGAAACTGGCGCAAAATGTCCGTACACCGTTCGGCCACGATCTCGTGCGAGAGCGTCTCCATGTATTCCGCCTCCCGGCCCGATATCCAGCCGAGCAGCAGCGTGTCGGAAACCTTCGAGAAGGAGCAGATCTTTTTGTACCAGTTGTCCTTCAGCCACTGTCCGTCCCGCTCTTGCCCTTCCCCATCATCCTCCTGCTGCTGCTGCTGCTCCCACAGTAGCATAATTTCGCTGATGGTCGCGTTCAGGAAGGGCCGATCGTACTCGAGAAATATCTTGTCCACCGTGCCGAACAGTAAGCTGTCGATCGATTCCACCTTGTACTGGGGCAGCGCCGGCACGAACAACGTTTCCGCCTGCTCCTTCAGCACCCCCAGCGGCAGGGTGCAAATCACATGGTCCGCCTCGTAAATGGCTCCATTCTCGCACTCCACCACCACGTTGGCGGTGGAGCTTTTGATGCGCCTGGCCGCCTCCTCGCCCACCCGGCGCTCTTCCTGCGTCGGCTCAGCACCGCCTGCCCCCACCGGCACCTCCGTGACGGTTCGATCCGAATCGTCCGACTCGTTGCCATCGTCCTGCTCCTCTTCATCCTCCTCCAGGATCGTGTCGGCCGCGGCGGCGGTAGCCGCACCGCCGGCACGCCGGGTCGCTTTCCGCTTCCAGTGGATGCGCCGCACCGGGCACGACAGGACGATGTTTTCGTTTGGCAGATTGTCACACAGCGGCTTCAGGATGGAGCTGTACCCGGACGGCAGCACGATGTTGCCGCCCTGCAGCTCCGTGTAGCTGCCCAGCTCGAGCAGATCGATCTCGTCCATGCTGTGGCACCCGGTGATGCACGTTTCGCGCTTCAGCAGACAGTCGAAGATGAGCTTGCGCAGGTGCTTCTCCTTCGCACAGTCGACCCCGTCCAGGTACAGCTCCACCTCCAGGTTGATGTGCTCGCCGACGCTGTGTATGTCGGGCGGGGGCAGGTACTGGCACAGGAAGTACTCCTCGCAGCGCCGCAGAAAGCACACGTACGCTTCGTAGATTTCCTGCAGTATCTGGAACGGCACCTGCTTGCCGTCCTCCGTCGCGGCCACCACCTTGTGCGGCTTCGGTATGTTGATGATGCTGATCAGCCCGTGCTGCATCGCTAGCTCGAACATTGGGTTGCCAAGGACACCGTGGATCCAGTTCGCACCGAGCTCGATCTGTCGACGGGAAGGCAAGAGTTATCGATATATTGTATTGTTTCTTTATTATTATGTGTACCCTTTAGCATTTTCGACCGATTATTTGCACCCTTTTTATCTCTTGCACAGCGACAACTGCACGGAATCGTTATCGCCAAATTTCAACAAAGAAAGAGAGAGAGAAAAAGGCATCAAACTGATATTGCAATCTAATCCGCGCAACGTTCCGAACCATCGTCACATCCCCTACCGAAAGGTGCATTTGATAAATAATCGATACACCGGGAGCCCCCAGGGCCCCGACTTACATAAGTAGGCCGGGACGGGAAAATGCAACAAACACCAACAACACACTCATCAACCCCCTACCCCACATCCCGTGTCTTTCTCTGGCGGATGTGTTTATGGTGGGAGGCCGCCGCATCTTCATGCTCACCTTTTGCGATCCCATATCGATCGACACGATGCGACCGCCGACACGGTTGCGCCCTTCGAGGATGAGAAAATCCGTGCAACCGTTCTTTGCCAGGTGGTTCGCGGACGACAGGCCTGCCATCCCGGCGCCCACTATGATCACTTTGAGCTTGCGCTTCTCCTTGCTGCTCATCGTTTCGGCCGTCTGATCGGTGCTGGTGGTCGCTGTCCCATCCTCACTCATGACTAGTTTTCCACTGTTTTTCACGCGTTTTCCCGAGAGCCGCACACACACACACACACACACATACGTTGAGGATGTGGAATGGGGCAAGTTTTCACAGCCCAGCTGAGAGAGAGCTGTGGTCGTCTTGCTTCACTTCGCGTCCGCCCCCCTCCCGTCGAGGGAAGGATAAAGGCCGGGCGAAAAGGACACTTCCGGCGGAACGGGCGTTTGGTAGATGGTGTCGCCTTTGGGGGGAAGGCTTACAGAATTACGGGCGAGCAAACCATTCGTGTGCACACACGCTCACAAGCACCACCGTGACCACTTTCTCGGCAAAGAAAACAACAACAGAGAGTGCAACACTTTTTTTTTTCTTCCTTCTCTGGTCGCTGTCATAATGTGACAATCAAAACAATTAAGGCGGAGCTACACCACGTAAAGGTGGTGAGTTGTTGTTTGGGCCGGCGCAAGTGGTGAGTAGAGGGCGCTGCACGCAGCTGAACGTTTTTATCGTGCGCGTTTCAAATTGACGGTTAAATGGTGTAATTTTGATGTTGAATGAAAACATAATTTTAATCCGATTAAAAATATATATTTCATAATTTTAAAAGGTTTTACTAATCAATAAATCAAATTAAGACATTGCCAACACAAAATATACAATAATTAAAGTATAAATTCTATTTTTAAGGTAATTCTATTCTATAAGGTATGCCCACCAAAAATAAACCTGAATTCTTGACCATTACTAATCAAAACGTAAAGAATTTCTCGCATAAACAATCGTGCTGCTTAAGCAAAACAGCGTTCCAACCCACCTTCGCTGCGATTGGAATTCACAACATTTCTACTTTTCTCAAACAGTAACAGCAGCAATCGGGAAAACATCGTATAGAAGATACCTCTCGCGTATGCGTATGAAAACTCCATTATGCGAGTAGCACGCCTCAAAAGCTGAGCTAAACATACAACATCAACAGCCGAGAACGCGTGCACACTGCTTTAGTGTGTGGGTTTCGAATGAAGCTCCCAGGATAAAAATAAGTCCAAGACGTGTTGAGGAAGTAAGAAACCCCAACGGCCGAGAAAGGGAACCGGGGGGCGAAGAGGGAACATGAAAGAAATAGAACAACACGTCACAGCAGATGGTGAAAGATCTACGGAAAAAGAAAGAGATACAAAAAAGGAAAGAGAAAGAGAGAATTGCTAGAACCAAGCTGAGAGCAGCCAATGGCGATGACAAAGCCGCAAAAATCGTGATGCCAAAAATAAACGACGAAATGTTCGTTGAACGTCGCACCAACCAAACACAAAAAACAAACGGCCAAGAGGCACCGAGGAAGTAGAAGCAGCAGTGGGTAGTCGACGCATATTGCAGTGCTGCTAGCCCTCTGCAGCTAGCGGTAGTAGCGGTGGGAAGAGTAAAAGTAATTGGAGCACAGGCACGGCCGTCGGCAGCATCATCACCATCGGCGCAGCACACGGCAGACACGTTGTAACAGAAAACGGGAAAACAACGCAACCCAGTGCGCTAACCCTGTGCGAGAGGAGGCCAAGTCCAGTGTCGGCGATCGTTAGCGAAAGCGAAGCAAGACGAAGAAGAAGAAGAAGAATACCATCCAGCCCCGGCAGCAGCTCGGGATGCACCATCATCCGGAAAGGCGGTGGCGGCGTTGACGGTTTCCATCTCTTCCTTGTACTACTTCTCTTCCATCTGTGGTTACTTTGATCCCGGCTTGCATCTCTTCACATAGCGCGCGTACGAAACGCTATGTGAAGTCTGTTCTTTGGAGCATCGTGCATCGACTACCCGACCCCCCATCCCCTCCACGAACTCCCTTCCGTTTCCTCCCCCGGTGGTGCTATGGCCTGTGTAAATGGCACACACAGCTGGTTCTTCTCGCACCATACAGAGTCGCGCACACTCGCCTGAGACCACAATAACCTGAAAACCTTCGACTACCTTCTCCGCTTTCGGGCGTTGCTGGCGTGTTCGCTCGGTTTGCGCATCGTAGAAACGTGACGCCAGATGACTTGCGAGCGTACGCCGAATTCTACCACCGACAACCACATACACACACACGCACACGTAAACATTCAGTGTCAGAAACGAATTTAATGTTTCTGTCTGATTCCGGTTTGAAGTTGTCACCGGAAATGAGAAATGCTACGTGTCCGCGCTACTGATGAAGGAAATGTCGATGAAGTTCAAAAGCAGCGCAGAGCAGTAGTACGCTCGTGCATGCGTTTTATGATAGCGCTAAGTAAACTGGGTGCGCTAAATTGTATCATTATTCATATATTTAAAGAAAAAAAAACTCCCCCATCTTCCATTTATATCCTAAAGTATCTCATTCCAGAAGCAAAAGAGCCGTCGGGGAGTTGCTGGCGAAGAGCGCTATTTAATAGCAAATTTATTATCTAAACTCACGCACAAAACCACCATACCCATACCGTTGTTGAGGGTCAAACACGTTTGTTTCATTTCGTTCGCAAATCGTTCCGAAAGCCAGAACGCCCATTTGTTCGGGACCGTTTCGGGGGCCGTTCGATAAAGAAAATAATTAACACACCACCCGGTCTGGGTTTGCTGCCCCGGTCTGTTTATCAGATATTACCGACGATGGGGAGCGTTCTGGTCGGGGCCAGTGGTTACTACTACTAAATGTATGTGTTTGTTGTTTGTTGTTTGCTGTACAAAGTTTACAATTTAAACCCCACGTGGTCCCACAATTGCAGGTGCAGGACCCGGGGAGGGGATGTTTAGGTGTGTGTCTTACGGTGGAGGATGAGATTTGAATCATTTCCAAGCACCGTGGCAAACTGTTGTTTAAAAAGGAAACTTATTTCCCGACGGAAACCGTGCATGAGTGTGTTTGGGATGCTGCTCTATAACATCTATATTTACTTTTTTTTTTTTTTACAAAATGCTAATGGGTTAGACATTTTTTACTGCCTTTTTAAACATTAACAATTTTTTTCTGTAATGCTCCCCAGATTCTACGATCGCTGCTACGCTTTCCAGACTGTGGGCGCTTCTTTTATGATGCAAATGTACATAAAGTAAGAATTTAGTGTTTGGTGTTGATAATATACATTGATTACCTTTTGGATTTTAAAATTATTGAACGACTTATGTATTAATTGGTGTATTAATAAATCAGAGATTATTATACGCTAGTCACTATTAAAGCACTATTCATAGGGAATATTTCGTGATTGCATCAAGTGAAAAATAATGGAAAAAATTAAAAAAAATAATTAAATCATCTGCTTTCCAAGCTTCCGTAGGTGTAACGAATTAAATTTTAAATTTTAATTCTATTTATTCTAGTTTTAATAACTTTTTTTCGACAGTAAAATTACAAATGGCATTTCATGAGCTCCACATTTTTTACATCTTATGCAACTGATTGCAAAAACTAAAACACTGACGTGGCGTTACAAAAGAATCCCACACGAAAGAACAGCTAGGTTATTAAATCATTCCATACGTTTTAAAATCAACACAAAATATATGAGAAGTGGATAACACACAGTGAATCTGTAGAGTTGAAGATAAATTACAAAAAAAGGAGGTCTGACACTTTAAGTCGCGTTAGTAAGTAAGAAGTCACCATTAGTAAGCAAGTCTCTGTGGAGATGGCGCTACTGTTCAATATATATTTGTGTGAATTATTGGGACACAATCGAATTTATATATTTGAATTAGAAATGAATTTTTATAGAATCGTATCGTTTTATTTAGAATCGCCAACCTTATACATATTATATTGGCCACCTATAGAGGAAAATATTAATGTATAATGGGACGCCTTTTATCCGTCTGTCCGCATATCCATGTTGTTGAGAAACGACAGGTCAATACAAAGGCGACATTGCGTGCTGAGGAGAATCTGAAAAAAAAAAATCATTTATCATTTTCATAGTACATTGTCATAACAAAAAACACTAAAATTCATGGCAGATTTAA
Organism: Anopheles gambiae; assembly: GCF_943734735.2. Classification (NCBI taxonomy): domain Eukaryota; kingdom Metazoa; phylum Arthropoda; class Insecta; order Diptera; family Culicidae; genus Anopheles; species Anopheles gambiae. The sequence goes on along the minus strand of NC_064601.1, from coordinate 23,982,102 downwards.
TTTTTTTTTTCATTAATCATTCATGAAGGTAATAAAATCTGGCTAGGTTTCATCAAAATATAACAAAGATTCCATAAATAATTTTTGTTAAAAATGTAGTCCGATTAAAAATGTGGACCGATTATCCGTGTTATTTGAGTAACCGGACAAGGTCGAGGCACCCGATGAGCCCGGATAAACGGCGTTTTACTGAATTCAAATTTGGTCATAACAGGCTATGAGAGTACCTGGTTGCCATACAGTTTAACTGCACACAATACTACATCGGTATGTCCAACTGTCTCTTCACGTATGCAGAGCAAGGTTAGAGTGCAGGCCTACTAAGAATACTGAAGTAGAAACAATCGCGCGGGTGAAGCAAACAAACGCAGAAGAAAACATGATTCGCCGCTGCCTGTTCGCAGTGGGTGAAGCAAATTGTGCATCAAGAACAATAGTGACGACTCCAAAACTTGAAAATGAATCCCAGCAACCAAGCGCACCAAGGAGTGCAATAGAAATAGAAACTGAAACGCGGTACAGAGAGTAAAGGTACACGGCACGGTAGATTTGTATCTCTAGAGGGAAACTGAGTCAGTGTAGGATGTGTCTATGTGTGTGGATGGTATAAATAAACATTAGAATCCAAGCACTCCCGCCGTCAGCACTACGAACAAAAACGCACCAGAAGTTAAAAACCGCGTCATTGTGTGTGAGTATCATCGAGGAGATCGCCGCCGAACGGTACGGGCCGAAGGAATCGGAGTCGGTGGGTGTGTGTGTGTGTGTGGTGTTGGTGCGAATGTTTGAAGCTAGCAGCGCGTCTCTGTAGGGGCGGTAGTGGAGCCAAAGAACGCTAAAATAAACAGCTAAACCACACACATTACACGAAACCGTTTCCGATATCGTGCCCGGCAGCCGAGCAGCCGCTGCGTGCAAAGATCTCTCCAACGCGGACGATACACATACAGCCACCAGCACCAGCGGAATGGAATGGTCTCCCGTCCGGGTGCGGGAATGAGAATTCCGGCTGGTTAACAATTTCGCACAACAAAAAAGACAACGCGTGCGTGCGCGTGTGTGCAGGAGAAGAAGCCTGAATTGATGTAGGCGCAGGAACGGAAAGAAGCACAACAACTCACTCGCCCCAAACCAGGCACACACTAGCTGGCCACTATGGCCGGATTTGTTCTTCGGGCGCGCTGTTGCCAATGTTTTGTTGAGCGAGGTGGAAAGAATTTCGCTTTTGCTTTGGCCTTCTTTGCATTTCGGGAGAGACAGCGGCTGAACGGCGACACCGTCGCTTACCATCTTCCGTTCCCGGCGTTTGCTCAAGCAACAAGAACCGGTTATGTGTACTATGTCTGTGTGTGTATGTGTGTTATTGCTGTTTTTTTTTTGCTGCTGCAGGACGCACGGTTTGCGGAATATTTATTCTCCGGCCGAGCCGATCGTCGCTTCTTGTAAGCCCAGGTCATGATGTGGCCGATCGAAACCGGATCGAGTCCAGTAAGTAGGTGTGTGTGTGTGTATACGTTGGTAAAATGGAGATGCTGGGAAGGAAAAATTGGAAATCGCATGACAGTGTTGTAGGGTATAGAAAATATTGAGAACTTTAACACATTGTGTGGGAGACTCTGTATATTGAGAAATTGAAGATTTTTGATGCCAACCATTGGCTGAAAATTCAAGATTTCAAATTCACAAAGGTTCCTGAAACTGCAATGAAATATGAAAATGTCTAAAATCTGCCGGAAACACTCTCAATCCAAGGGCGGGTATTTCGTATTGCAATTCTGAATCTCTTGCACTCGAGTCTGCAGGTAGGTCAAAGTGTTGTTCGCTTTCGCAAATGCATCGCATGGCTGACCACCAACATCACGGCCAACGCTGCCGTGCCGCTGGTGCTGGGTTACAGGGTCAAGTTTGGGTATTGCAACGCGACAAAACACGACACGCCCGAATCCGCAGCGTTCACACACCACACGGTTAGATGGGTTGGCGGGGAGGGAGCACCAGGATACCAGGGCGCCATTGACCGGGTACACAAGCCGGTTAGAGGGAGCGAGGGACCCTCTGTCTGTCTTTCCACCGTCATTCATAACAAACAAACGAACCGCTACCGGAAACGTAACACCTTTCCCTGGCTCCCTGGCACACCCACACGCCTAATCCCTGCAGCCCGGTCGTCAGGTGGCAAACAAAACGTGCCGGACCCGGGTTGCAACCCGGGTGACTCCACGGTACCACCCAACACATCGCAATAGCGAAAGCGTCGAGTTTTCCGGTTCAGCTAAATTTTGTGCATCGCTTGCAAGTTTCCTCACCAGCTCACCGCGCCCATCCACCTTCAGCTCCATCCACCTAGCTCGGCTGACATTGAACTTTGGTGGAGAATGTACCGCCCAGCCCGTCTCAACCCTGCCCTGTCCCAGACAAAAGGGGTATGGCACATTTCTTCGCCTTTCTGGGGACTCTGGCGGGGCGTGCGTGTGCATCATCGTCATAATACCATCATCAGCGTAATGCACACAAACATATGTGGCCAAATGTGGCGAATGAAAAACCTTCGCATCGCAAAATGCAAATGCATTTTGTCGTCATGTGCGCCACGCGAAAAAGATGGCTAGAACACACACGCACACACAAATGAGGACACATACACACACAGTTCGCCCGGTTGACCCTGTGTGGGGGAAAATAGGGGAACGAGGGGGGGAGGGGGAGTCGGGTAGGTTTGCATGGGGGATGCAATCAGGCTTGCAGAGAAGAAAAAACAAAACAAAAAACTGCAACCCCACGGTAACGGTAAATCGATTTGGACGGTTGCAGTACAGCCCCCGGGGTCGCAGGACAGTTTTTGCTTTGTGCCTTCACTTTGTGCCGCAAACACGAACCGTTCGTGCTCTTGCTGTGGTTTGTGTGCGAAATGAAACTTGCAAATCGTATTTGCAGCTAAGCAAGCTATGGCGAAAAGTCGTTTTCGTCGCGCGGCGTACGTCACTCGCGTGCCTTCACATGACGTTGAGCTGGTGACGTGACTGGTTTCAAGAGGGGCAGGGGGGGGGGAGGTATGTGAAAGGGGTATAAACGAAGGAGCAAGATTATCTGCCTCTACCGCCCTCTTTCCCCCTTTCCCACACTACTCTTCCCTTCGTTATTTTGGTTGGTTTTGAAAACCTTCCTTTAGGTTTGTTCCCGCCGGAGGGGAAAGGGAGCTGACGACAGGTTTACGTCACGTTCGTTTGAGGCCAAACGGCTCCGGCTAGGGTAGATTTGCTTTATTTACTCACATCTGTGTGTTTCGTCTGCGAATTACGTAGCCGCGTACAAGCGCATGTTGCAAAGTAACGTTTAAGCAGCGGCCAAGACAGAGGACAGCGGAAGCCGTGTCTGAATGGTCACAGTGTCGGCGTGTTTGCATACACCAAACCGGCGATCCGGTGTTGCGCTGGTGCTCGAGGAATCTGGATAGCAGATGTCGCAATGGTGTTGGCAAAAAACAAACGGTTAGAACGGTTGTGAATCATGAGATGAGTGCAGCATACAGAACGATCGGTCAGCAAAATTTCGATGCAAAGTAAATGTAAAAATGGAGCAAAATGGATGCCATTTTTTTCACTCTTTTAATTATCCTCTGTCTGTTAATGTTGATGTGCAACAGATGTTGGACACTATAAAATTAGCAGAAGTTTGATAACTTCCTTTTTGAGTGGATATTTATACACCACATGGGAGACGCTTTATGGCAAATAATAAAATTGTTGTGTCTTTCTTACCCTGGCTTGAACTTAATATCCATGAGAATATTTAAGCACGGTTACTATTCGAGAAGTTTCTGAGTCCAATGTGAACAGCATTATTCCCCGTTGCACGAGATGTTTTTCAACAGCTGCAACATATTTTACTTTTCATCACAGTAATGTTTCTGTTCTACAATTTGGATTCAGTTTGATAGCAGGTTGTGCCAGGTTAAAAATTATGTTAAAGAAATTAGTTATTAATGTTAAGTTAAACATCTCGTAAAACCATAAGCAAGTACAACAGTGCAATCTATCTAAGATTTAGTCTCTTCAAGATAAATTGTTTGTTTAAGACGAGCCTGTTCACAGTCACATTCCATACATTTTTGATCTCTTCAATATTGAGAATGTCTCTCGATGGTGAAGTTCTCTGAACTGCATACGCAATTTGACCGCCTAGATTAGCTAAGTTGATGTTGTGGTATGTCCCTTGAAGATTCCCTTTGGAGAGATTTAGCTGTATTTCAAAGCAGTAACATACTACAGTCTGAGATGAAGTATCTTCAAGATGAATAATTTGTTTAAGATGAACATTTAGACGGCCCCGTCATATTCCATACATTTTATGTCTCTTAAATACGAAGATCTTACTAAGGCCAATATTCTCCAACCTGCATATGCGATTTGGCGGCTCAAATTATCTCAGATTAATTTTTGGGGGACAGTTCACAAAAATATTGGTCAAAGGAGGTCAAGTTTTTCTCGTGGTTTCTTGGATACTTCATAGCAACATCTTCATTAGTTTTCCTCAAAATGAAGATCTCACTAAGCTTTGAAAATTCACCTCAGAGAGATTTCACTGTATTCAACAATGCCAATAGCAACTGGAATAAACTGTCATCGGTTGCTTGGATTTATTGCATTCAGCAAACAATTGACAGAGTTGGAATGGGATTTTACGGATCGGAAATGAAGCATACTTCAAGGTTGCGCTGCTTGAACATTCGGAAATCCCTGTATGTTCAAGTTTTTGCTACAATATGTACTGGAATGATTACTTTAGGTCTTTAGATCTAATTTGCAAAACGAAAGCTCCATATAGGAATATCAAAAATCGGCAGGAATACAGATATCGGCAGGAATACAGATAAATCGGTATTTCTGGTCACTCTGATTTCATCAAATAGTGCTCTTATGTACTAAACATTATTATCGTTGTACATGGAATAAAAAGCTCCTTTAATAAATCCTCAAACTAACCACTGAACTAATCTTGAAGTACATCACTTCTGGCATACGTCTCTTGAATCGATTCGTCTCGAAATATAAAAAAATCGAACCCAAAACGGCACAGCGAGTGCTACATTTAACGCAACACCCCCCTCCCCCCCCCCCCCCCTTGCTCCACTCCTTCGTACGCAAGATGTTTGCCTTCGGTATGGAGAACGGTGCGGGCAAGCGTTCATCAGCATCCAAGAAGGCTACGGCAAGAAGAGGTGGCAAAAGAGGAGCGGGCATAAGGAGACACTTGGATCGCCGTTCGTACTCTTCTTCTTCTTCTTCCTTCTGTCAGCTCTGTACGTTCAGCTACACGTTGAAGCAATACTTTTAAATGCTGCCATTGCATCGCGGGCCTGACGCTGGCGTGTTTGACCGACTATACAGACACAAGAAGATTGAAAAAAAATAGGCAGAATCAATTCCCCCCCCCCCCCCCCCCCACTTCCCACTAACACCCCGCCAAACAACATATCGTGACCCCACAGTCGCGATTGGAAGGGGGAGGACGTGACGACTGTGAACTTGTACCATCATCAGCCGGGCGAGCGGTCAGTGCGGCAACGTCGTCGTCGTCGTCGCCGTCGTTGTCGAACCGGTTTTTGCCCACCCGCCCCGGTCTGTGGGGTGGTTTTATTTTTGTTGTTGTTGTTGGTGGGGCTGTGTGCGAAAAATAAAACAATGAATTGCCAATTACTGCCAACGCTGCCAATGGCCCCCTTGGCAGTGCTGTTGTGGCAAAGTGGGAAGAAGTGGTAAGGGGTTGATACAGAACGCGCTCAGTTTGCTTACTTCAGGTCAGGTTCTTCTTCGCTTTGCTTTACCCCTCCCCCCCTCCCCCCCATGTTGGTGCTTCTTTTTCTTCTTACCGTGCGACACCCAACAAGCAAAACCCTTCTCTCTTCGTCACATTCTTCGGCGTGACTGCGCACAGACTCGCACACACAGACACACACACACATCGCTCCAAACACTCACATACCCCGCCACTTGAAATGCTGACGCGTTCCAATCCGTTCGTTACAGTCGGAGGGTGCTATGAGGGAACATGGGAGTGGAATTGAGGGAGGGGGGATGGACTCGACTGACCGACTACGGCTATCCCCCTCCCCCCAACCCTCCCTACAACCCGCTTGCTTACCAGACAACAAATACGCACCCTCTCTTTCTCACTCTCTCGAAACGGCGTTGTACTCATCCATGCAAACACACACACTTACACAGTACAAAACGAAAGACACACGGGGCGGAGGGAAGAAAAGCGATGGAGGAGAGCAAGAAGAAACACAAGCCGTTTAAATGTGACGTCACACAAGCGATTGGTACGGACGGGAGGGTTGCTGCGATGCAAAACTGTCTACACATTCCGAACCCGCCATTCTCTACCATCTCCTCTCCTCCTACCATTACGCTTCCCCTCCTGCTCAACCACCTCCTGATGCTTCACTCACACATCGGCACAGCGGGCAATACGCGCAATGTAAAGTAGGTGGAAACGCTTTTATATGAATGTGTGTGTATGTGCCACAAGAAGCGAAGCACTGTCATCATCAAGCAAACCCATCATCATCATCATCATCATCATCATCATCCCCATCATGCGCATCATCAACGGTGGTATCCTCCGATTCGTTCGTTTGGGGTCGCGCGCGTTTTGCGCGTTTCGGGGCGGGTCTGCTGGCGTGTGTTTTTTGTTGTTGTTTTACTCTCCCCCCCCCCACCTCCCCTTTTTGCACATTTTGCTTTGCTCGCTCGGTTCGTCGTCGCGTGCACACGAGCTGGAACCGGTGGAAGAAGAAAACCAAGCGACCGAAGAAACCAGAAAGGGTAGCGTAGGAGTCGGCTGTGCGCGTGATCGTGGAGACGCATGGTGGCTGTGGCTGGCGAAATAAGGGAGTGAAATGGAAAAAGAAAGAGAGAGAGAGAGAGCTAGAGTGCGGAGGCAGAGCGTGATGAAGAATAAAACAGGAGAGTGAGAGTGAGACAGAGCAAGTGAGCGAGCGCGCGCGCGCGCACGCCATTGCCAATGGCGACTTTTACTCAACGCGTTTGTTGCGTGAAGTCGCCACACAGCGAAATACACACGCACACACGAGCGCGCATTACCACGGAACGGGACAGTAAAGAGGAAGGTGAAAAAAGCAAAGCTATTGAAAACCGGTTCCGTGTACTCTTGAAAAAAAACCATCGAAGGAAAGGGCTGCGGGGGGGGGGGGGGGGGGGGGGCGGGAACGAGGTTTGAAGACGTTAAGGGAACGTGAAAGGAATGGCCAACGCTTCGTGCGTCCAATGGCCAACGGCAAACGGCAAGAATGGAAGGGGTTTGTTTCAGCACAGCGTTAGACAGGAAAGAACTGCTTCTCGGTGGCCCGGGAGTGGAGAGGCTGTCCCCCCGTCCCCCCCCCCCCCTTCGCAGCCTTCACACACTTCGCATTTTTCGCTCCATCGTGGAGGGTGTGTGACGCGGCAAGCAAACCGGATTGTCGACCGGAGTGCTGCCACCGGTCGTGGTTTCCCTCGGCGCGCCTCACTGACATACAGAGCCGCTGCTGGCAGGCGGGGTGTGTGGATTTTTTTTTTGGTGTTGGGCTGGGTGGGGGGCGGTGGGGAGAAACATAAACAAAAAACAGCCCCCACATACACAGGCGCACACACAGAGTAGCACATGCCCGTGGTGGTGGTGGTGGTGGTGGTAGTAGTCGATTCTATGCCTGCTCTGATCGCCAGGGCATCATGCATGGGAAAAGCGTACCAGAAAGCGAATCCCACAGCACCACACAAGGGGGCTGTGGCTGTGGAAAACGGGCGACCAAGACCTCTTTACACACCCCTTTCCATCATGCTCCACCCGAGTGGGGGTGTTCTTTTTTCATCGACTGTGTGTGTGAGGTTGTGTGAGCTTCATTATTTTGCTCGCTCGGTGATAGAGATGTAGAAGGGTGGCTGTAATGGGAGGGAGGGGCATGCTTCCGATTGTCAGCCATCGATCGATCGATCGATCGACCTTTGGCTCGATGGTTTGGGATCGGGTTAAATCGATTTTCGTCATCTGGGTTTGACTTTTTTAACCAACCGTGGTATAGCTTTTTGATTTGGTTTGATTTGGTTAACAAGTTTTAGGTTTATATTTTGAAAAGCGATAAGGATTTTACTACATCTAAGAAAAATGCGACTCTTCTATACTTTATTCGTTATAAAAAACGAAATTAGTTTAATTCTTGTGAATCAGGGACACGAACCGGAGTACGTATTTATGGCTGGATCACATATTGAATGGATTTAGTTTCATTTTCTACACATTTGCTATACCCTGCAGATTTCTGATGGAGATAACAAAGAATCATGAGAATCATTGAGACTTCCTGGGCAGTTATTTAACGCTTTATGGGTAGATCATTAACTGCACATCAAAATACCGTCTTCACATATCGATTAGGATACTCTATGTATGTGCTAATGAAATAAAATTCAGGCTGTTATCTACACAAAATGATGGAAAACCAGGTGTATAGACATTTTGTAAATTCGGCAATCGGAACTTTGTGCCCTAAACATAAGTTACAGGGTTTTCCAAGTCACTTTCGAATGTAAACGTTGTTATTCATCACGTGCAACATGTCAATCTACATCAATCTGATATTTCAATTCCATCACAATAATTTTTAATTTCATCAGCATGATTTTCAACACGCTGCAAGGTGGAATTTAGTTTGACAGTTCTTTGTTATGTGTTGAAAATCATGGGTAAAAACTGAAATTTCATTTTGTATCAAATACACCATTTGACAGCTGTTGAAAAACACCTTGAATGTGGTGAATAATGATGTGCAAATTCGAAAGTGACTTGGAAAACCCTGTAATATATTTTTTTTAATTTCTTCAGTATGATTTTCAACACTTCAACGGTATATTGTCATCAGTTTTTCACCGAGGGTTTGAAGCCGCATCTCATGAACATTTGTAAAAGATTTCAAACTCGCAGTGAAAAAAAGATGGCAATAGACAGTTTAATTGTTGAAAATCAAACTGAAGAAACTTATTATAATGGAAATGAAATTGATTGATGTGGGTTAACATATTGCATGTGGTAAATAATAACCTTTACATTCGAAAGTGACTTGGAAAACCCTGTAATAGAGACCTATTGACCAGCACCATTGACTAATAACTATTATTGTTCAGCGTCAGTATCAGATTGGGCTAATATTGGGAAGCAATATTGTGATCATTTCGCTAGGGCTTGGATACTGTTTGACTTTCAGTAAGCCTCATAAATTTCAAATCTTTTTTGACATTTATTAATGAATTTCTGGGATTTTTGAAGATATCTGCCTGGTTTTAGCAGAAGCATAGCTATAGAGTATCTTCGGCAACTGTACGAAGACAGTTGTCCGATCAGTAGTCTACGGAACTCTGCAGGAAGCCTCAAAGTCAGCAGATAGGTGAAAATATGAGATGTCCGACTTTGGGTGGCCGCTACAGTATTTTTAGCATAGTTTTAATATTCTACCCAACAATAACCTTGTATATCTGAAGTAAAAGTCTATGTAAAAAGCTAGTAGCAATCTAGGTATAAGTCTTTTTCCCTAGAAGAAACAAAAATCATCCTCCATCGCCCTTGTCACTCACACCCGCCCAATCAACAGCCAACACCACCGCGTCGGGTGGTTCTCAGTCGTCAGAACGTTTAATGTTTACTTAAAGTGTTTCAGTTTTAAGCATCCCATTCTTCGCCAAAACAAGAAACACGGCCCGAGGAAGGCGGCTGTTCCGGAAGCACCGCACCATCCGGGCCACCGTCTGCTTGTCAATGGCACTCGAAAGACACCCGTGTAACACACATTCGCTCTGTATCGACCTACGGTCGCGCGAATCTAGCTACCAGAGCCAGACACCAAGAGTGCGGCGGGAAGGTGCTGTGGACGGGGGAAAATGGCTTCCCTTTTATTTCTTCGCTTTTCCAACAGCAGCGGCAGCAATCAACGGAGTGGATGCTGTGCGCTCTCGAGGCCCGTTCCAGCCGCACGCTTATCGATCGGTTTTCGTAAAGGGGGAAATTGGGGAGCGCGGAAGGGCGAGAAGGTTTGGGAGAAGAACCGTTGTTGATGGTTTCTTTTCCATCCCCGTTCAGAGGCGTATCGATTTTTCCAAAAAACGGGAACCATCATCTCGCGTAGTGTTTGTGTCTGGGCGTAGTAGCCATCGCTCTTTCGGTCTCTCTCTCTCTCTTTCTAACCGCTATAATCACGCGTTGTACCTCTCTCACACTTGCTCTCAATCGATCTCTCTCTCTCTCTCTCTCTGTTTCCTGCGTTATCTTCGTGTGTTCTTTTCCACTCTCATTTATTCATGAAAACTTCGGTAAATAAGGCTGAGAGTGTGCTGTGTGGACGGATGCTGTGCCCGTGAGGTATTGGGTACCGTGCAGCAGGCGGCGTTTGGCGGTGGGGGGGGGGGGCTTATATACACCTCCGTTCGAAAGATGGGCCTGGTTCTGCTTTTCACAATCATCAAGAATCACACATACTGGCAGTGGAATTACGGGGATTTCCCACCCACGGAAATCGTACCGTGCATCGTCACAACGCTGGTGAAGTAGGAAAATTTTCATTAAACAATTCAAATCATTCCACCCCGGGAGCCTCTCTACAGCCCCGTCCAACATCTTGCACAGGAAATGGAAAGGTGACTGAAAAAGGTTCGCCAAAAAGCTTCACAAACCCCCCTAAGGGAGTGTTTTTTTTTAATTAGACATGGTCGAACGGAGATAAAAATGAGGCTTGGTACATGGCTTAAGCCTAACTTACTGTAGATTGGCAGGATTGCATCAAGGACGGCCCGGAAACGGTTAGATTGCATGTAGCTGGCAACGGCACTGATTATGATTGATGATTGAATAAAAGCTTACACATTCCTCAAAACAATAGGCTAAATTTTTTACTCATATTATTGTAAAAGAAAGGTATATATATACAACATGTAACTCACAAAATCATTTCCCAACACATCAAGCCCTGGTGGCTGTAGAGAATCAAACTAAGCAGCATAAACGATGTTAGTATGAGTGTTTGAGATTAACAAATAACGTTTAACGAATATAGTATTGAATAGAACATCTGATTGAAGCGAACTTAAAAGACTTCAAGTTAATCATAAAATACACATAGTCATTTAAAAATTTACTTTAGAGGAAAAAATGACGCACAGTAAAGGCATCTTTTTAACATTACTATTGTTCTTCGTTTGTTTCAACACGTTGTCAGCCATTTATTTGGCATCTTGGAAACATAGCAATGATTCACATTTGTTCCCGCGTTTTTTGTTATGCCATTGGGTGACATCACGCACCAGCGATTTTAGCGATGGAATTTCTTAATTTAAAAGATGATAAATTCTAGACCTTGGCATTAAAATTTAGATGTTTCTCATTCAAATTTAGACATGGAATGAATTTATTGTAGAGCACACAGCTTAGGGTACTGTTATGCATCTTAATTCTAAATTTGTATAGTAAATTTGTCATCTCGAACGTTAAACAACAATCAACATCTTTCAAATTGCTTTTTCATACACTTGGATACTAATGAAGGCTGCTAACAACATTTTATATTCATCTTTCAAATAATTTTTCGTTACAGCCTTTCTCCGAATTACGCGAATAATGTGTTCTGGAGACATTCGCGTAAGTCGAATATCGCGTTTTACAGCCAAAATTTACTCGATTAATAATGATTTTTGATTGAATTTAATTCATTTATGTAATTTATTACTTATTTGATGCAATTGGTGTAGAAAGTACGGTTATTTCTGTCTTTTTAGTGATTTAAAACTTTTGAAAAAAATCCAAACTATTTTTCATTTGACAATTGATGGAGAAAATTGTACTGATTTGAGTACAAATCGCATTTGATTTGTACTGAACTGTCAAAAATAAATATTCGCATAACTCGAATTCGCGTAACTCGGGGAAAGAATGTACTTATCTACTACTCAGTACTCAAACACACTCTCACGGTCTAACAGAATTGATTTAAAACAATATCGGCTGTTAATAATTGGCACCACCACCCACCAAGCGATACCTGTTCCTACGAACGATCCTCACCCGCTCCAGTAAATACCGGTTCGAGATCGAAAAAATCCCGTTTGTTGCCTTCGCTCGCACAGCTCGGCCGTCTCGGCGTCCAGAGTTAAATTAAGCTTTAAATAAAACAAAAAAAAGTCCCCGTGCCACGTTGCCATTTTGCAAGCGACGTTCCGACGCGTTTTATTCACTTGCCAGGATGTGGTTGGATGGGGCTTCCAAGCCAAGCAAACTGGCGGCGAGTTCGAACACCGCGTCCGATCGCAGTCCGATCGCACTCGCCACTCGATCAAGGTAAACCGGTTCGCCTGGATCTGGATCCGTTTGGCTACACCCATCCCGTGGGGATCCCACCCCACGCCGCATTGCTGGAGCGAGCGGCGGGTTGGCTGGGACCGGAAAACGCAGCGACGTCAGCGAAACCGTCTGCCGTTTAATAACGAACCTGTTCCCACAAGACAACACAACACAACACAACCGGCCAAAGCCAAGCGTCTGGGCTGTGTTAACGTGCGTGATTACGACACAAACCTACACATGCAGACCAAGTTTTTCGTAGTGCCGATTGACATTCAGGGCGGATGAACTGCAACCAACCGTTCCGATGGGAATATCGGGGGGGACGGATACGTGCCTCAGACTAAATGTGTTGGCTAGCTGGGTTGGTAGAGGAAGGCGAACAAAACAAAAAAAAAACGTACCCACCGATGGCCGCCGCTTGGACGTGCCCGTTTGTTAGGTCCCGGTCGGTACCGCTGCTGCCTGGACGTTGTGCCCGGTGTCTCGGTGTCCGCCATCATCATCTGTGTTTTGGTACGTTAGTCACGCGCGCTCGCGTGCAGTCGCCCGAGGGGGAGAGGGAAGGGTCAGCGAAGACCGCAGCGGAAGAAACAAGGGACAAGCGATGATTCTTTCCCTTTTGGTTTGTTTTAGTATTCGCTCGCCGTAAGTAAGTGTATGCTGTTTTCCTTTCGTAAAAGCGTCCCGCAAACTTTCCGTAACGAGTTGCATCGGGGATTTTTGTTTTATTTTTTGCGCCAGTAGATCGGCAATGACGGTCACGTTCTGGCGCTGTACCATCCATCGACCATACCTGATGAGCCTGTTAGGTATACCGGTGGAGTTTGATGGCCGATCGATAGTGGGCGGAGAGGGTACCGAACTTCCGGAACCTGGATGCCATTAGTTTAGGGTTCAGTATGGTTCATCGCTTCCTCCAGCTCTTCCAGCAGGAAATGGCACATCAATATTTGGTACCACACACACACACACACACACACACACACACACACACACACACACACACACACACACACACACACACACACACACACTGGTATCGACCTTCCTCGTTGCGTGCCAATCCGTACGACTCGTTCGATTATTGAACCGGCAAGATTGGTGTGCAAACATTAATCAAACGTCCCGCATTGCCTCCCCTTTTCCAACGGGAGGGAGAAGGAAAGGTGAGATTTCGCTCAAACCCAAATTCGCAAATCCCACCGCTGTGGGTGAGCTCTCCCCCAGATTGCTCTAGTTTTGGGCGCTGTCGAACGCGAAGAGCATCGAAACGCTCACCAATACACGGACAAACAAAAGGCACCGTACAAGGGACAGTACAGCCACGGGCAAAACGGGAAGCGGGCTGTCGAGGCAAATGCTATCGATTAATCACGTCTGAAGGCCACAGTGTGCGGCAGGTTGAGCTGGAGGTAGAAGACCGGCAGCAAAGGGACACGAACACTCCGTGCCAAAAAGGTTCCGGCACGTGATATTACCCAGGGAACGAAGCGTCCCGGAAAGGGCACAGCAGGGACAGAGTGGGATTCTTCTTTTTAAGTGGAATTTTTGGCAATTGTGAAAATTGATATCAATCGTACGGGCAGTTGTACGGGAAATGGTGAAGACATTAAGCGAGGAAAAAATCTAAATATTGCATTTGCTTCCGGCGTTCCGGCCTGGAGCGTTCGAGAGGAAGACAACTCCCGGGGCGAGATACACTGCTTGAATGTTGGCACATGCGTACAGGTTTCGTTCATCACACGGTTTCGACGCTGCTCGCTCCTGAACGGGCCACTGGAGTCACGTACGAAACATTAATTCAAAAACCCCGCGCGCTAGAATGCTCTGTAAGAGAGAGAGAGAGACGAACGAAAGCTTCCACTCTCTTTCTCCATGATTGAGGGGGTACATAAACAACAACATGACAAAGCCGTACCATCTGGGTTGCACTGGTCCACCATCGCCGCCTACTGCGCTGCACTTCATGTGTCCGTCCGCGTGTCCGTCACGCGATTTGCCCGTCACACTTTCGGAAGTGCGTATATCGATCCGCTTTTTTACTCGCTGGTCTCTCTCACTGGTCCTCTCTAGCACTGGTGTTGGTGAGAACGTGCCCTGCCTGGAAGGAAAAATCGATAAACTGGTGGAATGTTTCCCGTGCAGAGAGGTTCACGATGAGACACGAGCGGAAGAGAGAGAGAGAGAGAGAGAGGGGAATGTGTGCGATTATTTGCACAAGACTTGACATAACACAGCTCCGGTGTTGGGCACTCTGGGTGGGACGTGATGAAATTTTGCTTTTCCAATTTGGCTGCCGTAAATTTGATTTCCTTCATTCCAATTCAGCTGGCAAGAGGGATTAACAAATCATGTTAAGTGGAGGGAAAAAAAATAAGAGGAAAACTTTGCAAAAGTTGATTGGCAAAAGTTCGGAAGCGAACAGCGAAACCATGAAAGCCCCAGTCATGCTGGAATAGATTAATGGAAGGTTTCATTGGAGTTGACAATTGTACAACTGCTTGTTCGGTGTCTATCCTTTGGAGGGCGAAACGAAGCGAAAACTATCACGTGCAGTGTTTGAACCACACCCCTTGGTGCGAAAGGGTGTGAGAACAGAGAACCCCGGAACGAACACGAACCCTCTGGTGTGGCGTAGTGTAAAAGAGAGAGAGAGGGAAGCTTGTGTGAGAAAGAAAAATAAAACAGGCACAAAACAGAAACAGGATGGAGTATCGATTTTTCCGCTAGCCGAGAAAATATGTTCTCGTCCCAGACCCTGGCCAACTTCATGTCGTAGTCGTCGTCGTCGTCGTCGTCGTTGTCTCGTTCGACGTAATCCTGCCGCCCGCTTTGCCTTGGTATTGGTGCTGGTGCTGGGCTACGAGCCAGCAGCGTGTTATCGATTCCCTGCCAGGGTCTGGGCTGTCCTGGTTTCTCCCTAGCTGCTTCACCCCCTCCCCCCTCCACCCTTGTTCTAAGGCCCTCTTCTGGTCTGTCATTGCGCGCTCATCCGTCGACATCCGCACACCAACACCAAACACCCGTCCCGTAACGACGCTGTGGCAGCACGGGAACGGGTCACCGGACGCCCGGACCATCCCAACACCCCTTCCCCCACGTTTCGTTCGCAGTATATAGACCGTCGTCTGCACTATATATTGTAAACGCCGCGCCACGAGTAAACAAATCTATGGCAAGGGCGTTTTCGAAGGGCGAAATGCCGGACACGACGCGATGGTTGTGTTGGTGTGCGTGCGAGTTTTCAATTTCCGCCTCCCTCCCTTACCCCATCAACCCTCTCAGGACCTAGGGTTTGTGCAAGCCATTCCGGAACTTCCCATCTTGGGGCCACGGGGCACGAACACACCGGGTTCGGGTTTTCGGGTGTTCGGCTGCTTTTAAGGGGCGTTGCACAAGCGACGAACCGTTTGCTGCGTTACATAGGGCAAGCGAACAAAAACAACCCGAATGGGAGAGCGAAAAAGGCCATAAATACGCGTGGAAAAGGTGGAAAAACGGAAAATGCATTTGAATGAATTACATCAGCCACCACCATCCGGTCAGGGCTTTGGGATGTAGGGGGCGGCGTAGGAGACAGGTTTTTGGGGGGCGTTCGGGTGCGAGCTACTGCTTGAAGTTCAACCGTCTGCAACAGGGGGAATGGGGGCAAAGGGGAATCAACCAGCGAAGCGTGATTTTTCCCATCCATTTACAGTGCAATTGCTTTAAAGTTGAACTAAACGAAGCGTGATGTTTGGTGATCATGTTTTGCATGTAGTTTAAATTAAGCTGTTTTTCATGTTTTTTATACCTACAGACACACACACACCTGCGAAAAAATAGAAATGGAGGTTCGGCCAAATGTCCTTCGAGCAAATTCACCAAGCACCATGCGCCTCCATTGGAGAAAAGCGAAACACAACACCGCGCGACAAATGATCGCTTCAAACCGTACACAGCCACATCGCTACAGCATGTACCATGGCAACCATATAGTAAGCGCCCCATCACTTGTGCTACACTGTACATGGTTCTTCATGGGCAAAAACGATCTTCTTGTGTGTGTGTGGGAAAATGTTCCTTACATGTGTGAGTGTTGTTTATTTTTTGTCGTTTTTCTTGATTATCCTTGCATAATTGATTGCATGTTGTTTGTTTGTTTTCAATGTTTTTTTTGCGCATATGAGCAAATGTAGGAGCTTGAAATTTTGGCTGCGTAATTGAAGAAGTTACGTACATACGAGGCAGGCGAAGGTAATTATTGCAGAAGAAGAAGCTTTTTTACAATTTTAAAACCTTTCCCCGCCAACAATGCTTCATCAAAGCTTTGTAACTGTTTGGTTGTATTGCCGTTACCTTCGTTTATCACATTCGTTTCACTTTCACATGGCCGGCAGCGCGCCTTATCGGTGGCACAGTTCGATGTGGTATCAACTTCATTATCAACGGTCGCGTATCGATGGACCGCGCCGTAGCGTCACGCAACCGTCAAACTGGGGCTAGGTAGACGCACGCACGCAAACAAACAAACCAAATCATACTATGTCAATAAGACACTGTAGATAAGATAGATCGTATCAGGGAATTTGATGGTGATGCACACGCAACAGCAGCAGCAGCAGCAACAACCGACGCCGCATCACAGTTCCGTGCCGCTTATCAGCCATTAGAAACTCCTGGTTGATTCAAATCCCCCCATTCCCGTCCTCCCCGAGTAGTACGCCTTTGGCTGATAACGCCTATTTTTACTTCCTTATCACCGAAACTCATTCCCAGGGCGGTTTTTTGTACACGGAAAGTCCGTGCCCCTTTTAACGGGCAGTTGTATCTTATCTCGGACACGGAAAAGTGTGTCTAATGGCACGAAGTGATCATGACGCAGGGCATCTAAGAGACCGGTGGAGTAAGAAGACCTTCGTAGCAATGCAAAGCTCGTTTGTGAGTGTTTTATTTTTTAATGTGAATCTCTGTTTTCTATTTAAACAAAAAACTCTGATTGTATATGCTCCGTTAAAGCAGCTTGAACGTGCTAAAGTTGAATTAATTATCGCATCCTTATTATTTAACAATTTCCAAGAACTGATGCTAGAACCGTCCAGAAAGGTATTAAATTTTTAGCAAGAGAAAAAAGATTCTCAAGTACCTTGTGCATATTTTTTTTTGTGCGATCTTTGAAAGCAATGCAATGTACAGCACTGTACATAGAGCGGTGTGCAGTTTAAGCTTTTATGTACACCGTCAAACCCGGAAGTGTTTACCCCGGAATCGTCTATTTACCCCAGCCGAAAGAAACGTCCCAAGGCGCTCGACAAATCGCTTTCTTTTCCTTCGTTTTTGCACCACCATCACAACCTATGCTGTGACTGCATTTCGATTGCCTTCTGCCCGAGAAATGGTTGCAGCATCGCGTTGCAGCACCAGCAGCAGCAAGCGCCTCCTACACGCCGAGCACGAGAGGACACGGGCACATGGCGGTTGCGCTTATTTTTCCGTCCAAAGAAACACAAACGCCACTCAGCAGCATCGGGCACACGGCTGTGGGTCACATGATCGGGCACACACACACACACACACGTGCACATGGACATATTTGGCCATTTCCGTACGTACATGGGTCGGACGGTTGAAACTGAAAACGCTTTTTCCCGCGCACTTATGTGCAAGGCGTACTATAACGATCTCGGTTTTATGTACCGTTCAAACCTCGCAGCATGCCATGCTTTCAATTGCTGGGGGGGGGGAGGGATAATTTATATGAATGCAAGCGCGGCTCCAGGCACACATACACAGGAATATATGAAGTAGTGTATGCAATACTACGACAATACTAAGTAAGCTCCTGAGCAGCAAAAAAAGAACTTGCAATCTCAGAACGTTTACCAACCGTCCTCTACCACACACTCAGGAGGTGGCCGGATGCAGCGGCACCGGAAATGCAATGCCATTGCAACACGGGCGCGGGACAACATAGTAAATAAAAGGGAAAATAAATAACGAACGCTCCTTACGCGGGTTGGCGCTGGCGAGGCCGGCAGATGACGACGACGCGTGCTGCTCGCTCCGTTCGGATGATGTAATTCGGTCGGGAGGCCGGATCTAGGGAGGGCAGACCTTCCGGCGACTGCGGGTTTTGCGAGATCTTCAAAGAGGAGAGGAAGAAGAGGAGCTCTCCGCTTTTTGTTACGTTTCTGCGCCTTTTCGACGTTGTCTGCCTTCTTAGGTCGCCAACTACATAGCTGAGGGGGGACTCTAGGCGAGAGAGAGAGGGAAAAAGAGAGAGAGAGAGAGAGAGAGAGAGAGAGAAGAGAAAAGGTGTGTGAGTGGCCATGGGAGAAAGCACCATGGTCAGAATGCCGGTCTACGATGGTCCAACTACGACAACAAACGTGAGGAATGCAATTCGCTGGGAATAACAGCTAAGGGGACAGAGAGAGAGAGAGCAACAGAGAGAGAGGGAGAACCAAGAATTGCATTTCTAAAAATAATAGCCATTTCTAACTCAACCGTTGGACACGTTTTGGA
Organism: Anopheles gambiae; assembly: GCF_943734735.2. NCBI lineage: Eukaryota > Metazoa > Arthropoda > Insecta > Diptera > Culicidae > Anopheles > Anopheles gambiae. The sequence goes on along the minus strand of NC_064601.1, from coordinate 23,963,214 downwards.
ATGTTCCCTTTGCCCGGTGCGGATGTGTGAAGCTTGGTTCATGAAGTAGTTTCCCATCTAGCAATCGATATTACGATATTACCGCTATCGAAACCAAACCCATGGGCATGCCTAAAACATGCCACACCGAACGTACGGGGCACTGATTACGAGCCGTTTGCGTTTGCGCAATCGGGTTTCGCTTCTTGGAAAGTGGGGAGGCAGGCCCTTATCAACTGTTGTTTTTCCCGCGGCTTGGTGGTAGTGGTAGTGGAAAACCAGCTGGAGTTAGGACAGCACAATCAGGAAAGAAACCAAAACCACCCCAAGATGTATGCAGGCCATCCGAGCGAATATGTGTGCGTTCTTATCAAAAATGGCGACACACAAAAAAAGGAGAGAAATGAAGAACAACAAACAAGCCTTTAGCATCGAAGGTCGTTCCGCACGATGCAAAAATCATCATCGTCGAGAGGTCGTGAACTAGAACTGTGACAGTGTCCCGCACCGGACTGCATTTCCCCCCTCCCTTATCACATACTGACAGGCTGCTGCTTCTGATAGGAGAGACCGCGAACCAGTTTCGCGTTTTACAATTGATCGTCGGGACAGTTGTTGCATGGTAATTTTTGAAGAAATGTGTTTCTTCCCCCTTTTTTCCAAAGAACCTTCTCCTCTTCCACTGATAACCTTCGACGTGGGGCCGTTCGTGGCCAACTATTTGTGCTGCCTGCGCTAATCTGCTTCCGACCGGATGCACCGATGGTGGATGGTGCCGGGATGTGTGCGGCTGGTGAGAACTTTCGGGTTTTGTTTATTTTTTTTATTTTTTTGCTTCTTTCCGGCCTTTCTCAGATTTTGATTCCGGCTGCACATATGCGGCTTTGCTGATAAGATTAGCAGTAAGGGAAGGTTAAGTGCGTTGAGGTTAAAGCGTGCCCCAGTAGCATGAGGACGGTTTAGCGTGGAGTGTTGCATTTGTGCCATCTGCTGGTTTTTACGCTCCGTGGCTGATGGTGGCCAATGGCCTAACAGTGCGCGCGCGCGCGTCCTCCATTATCACCAGACCAGTCGTGACCGATAAGGTGGCGTAATGGGTGAGCTTTTCCACCCTCCCGCGATAGCGATAAGCGCGAAACGTCAACGGTGTCGCGAGCTGGCCGTGTGTGAGTGTGATATGTTATCAGGTTTGCCTATGGACAGATGATAGCTGCCGGACTCCCGGTTTTCTTTTTTGTTGCTGTAGTAGTGCCGTAAAGAAGCCACAGCACAATGCGACGAGTTGTTTATTGTGCTACGCAAATTAGTTAACAAAACGGAAATATGGGGTTTAAAACTTTCAAAGTCTGCTGCCAACACGTATACTACTTTCGTAAAGAAGCTTACGAGATTGGTGGTGTGCTTTCTGGAGCGCGCCCAAGACTCCGATCCGACTCCGGCTATTTTTAGTCCAATTCCGAGTCGTCCGAAGTTGGCCGGTGTCGTCTGAAGTCGTCCAGAGTCATCCGATTCTGAGTCTGGTAAACTCGGAGTCGTTTGGAGTCGTCTTGAGTCGTCCGGAGACATCTCGTCTCATCAGGAATCATCCGGAGTCACCCAGATTCGTCTGGAGTGGCCCGGAGTCTTCTGGAGACACCCGGAGTCGTCTGGAGTTGACCGGAGTCGTCCGGAGTCATCCGAAGTCGTATGGAGTCACGTGGAGTCGTTCGGAGTCGTCCGGAGTCGTTCGGAGTCGTTCGTAGTCACCCGGAGTCTTCTGGAGTCTGAACCGTTCGCAGTCGGCAGGAGTCGCTCGGAGACGAAGTCATGCCGAGTCGTCGGGAGACGGAGTAGTTCGGGGTCCGGAGTTACCCGGAATCAGAGTCTGTTTAACTAGTTCACACAACGAAATGAAATACCTCCAGCCGACTCAGGACGACTCCGGACGACTTCAACCGACTCCGGGCGACTCCGGAAGACTCCAGACGACTCGAGATGACTTCGGACGACTCCAGATGACTCCGACTCTGGAAGACTTCGAACGATTCCGATTCCGACCGACTCCGAATAACTCCGGAGACTCCAGATGACTTCGGACGACTTTAGACGACTCCAGACGTCTCCAGATGACTCCAAACGACTCCGACTCTGGACGACTTCAGCCGACTTCGGATGACTCCAGCCAATTCCGCACGACTCCGAGCGATTCCGGACGGCTCCAGATGATTACAAATGGTTCCGTGTAATGCTGGGCGGATCTACCTTCGTAATTCGCCAACGGATGTTTGCCAACTTTACCCATCACTACTCGAGTTCCTTCGAGTTCTTGGTTTGAAAAGGACCAAACCTTCTTTCTTGATCATTTGCACTACATACTATCCCCAGCGGAGGTACAAAAGTTGAGATAAAACTGTAACTTAATTACTGCTGAAAGACGGCGAACGGTTGCTGAGGGAAAAAGTAGACGATAGTGCCACTCACATCAAATTATTCCTCCCGCTTTTTATTCAAGCCAACGGGATGCCACGTTCTGCATAATTCTCGCTTCGATCGGGAAAAACTGCGAACGGAATTTAAATTGCCTCATTATAAAAGCAGCTCGATAAGCACGTTAGGAGATGCTTTCCATCTCTTCTTTTCCTGTTTGCTGCGTATAACTCATTAGAAATGATAAAACGTGAAATTACGAATAAGTGATAAAGTAATGTGGTATTTTGAAGGTAATTCGAAGGCATTGGTGTTAATAAAATGGCACAAAAATAGGTAAAAATAGTATACCCAACTACAAGACATTCAGCTCGAAAAATGAAGCACAAAAATTGTACTAAAACCGTCCATACTTTATGAACACTTTATTACCCAATCTGGCCGTGTTCTGACTGCCCCGAACAAAGTTGCCACACCTTTTGCACTCACTGTTATAAATGCGATACACACACACACACACACACACGCGCCATTACCAGTTGATTGAACCAGCTTTTTCATCTTAATCTTGTCCATTTATCCGTACTTTTAGTGGACAGATTTTCCAATAACGGTTCGTTCGCACGCCAAAGCTTGTGCGGCGGCTGAGTCCGGGACGGGCCTTGGGGGTGGTGAGTTTTATGTGCTGCGTCCATTACCACCTTCACCAGGGGCGGCCGCTCCAGCAAGAGGAGGGACAGTGAATTTGATTAAATAACTTAGCCATCGGACAAGATTACCGGAAGCGAGACGGCAGCAGCAGCGCAGATGTTTGACGTTTGTACGCTGCACACGTTGAAGCACGCCGTTATCAAGATTCTTTTATCGGACGTGAGCGTTAGCGACCGGGTGGTGGGCAACATGGAGAGCGACACTCCTTGCCCTTCCCTTTTCATTCCATACTTTTGGGTCGCTATGCTTTGTATCAAATGGGAATGCAGTTCTTGCACTCTACCAGAGTGAGTGAGTGAGTGAGAGAGAGCGAGGAGTCGTAAAGCTGTGATTAATGCCCTTAGAAGCATACTTTTCATTGATTTATGCTAGCCCTAGCAAACATAAATGGAAAGCTTTTTAACACACACACACATATATGCTTGCTCGACGGGCGAGCTTATGTGCATGTAAATATGAATCATTTTGGTGTGTGTTACCATCTTTCACCATCAAAAGTGGTAAATGGGGGGGGGGGGGGGGGGGGTGTTGAAGAGGTGAATTTTTAGTGATTAACGACATTAAATGCCTATTAAACAACCATCCAAATAGTTATTCTTAAAGTCAGTTTGACGATGAGTGGAAGAACAATTCAAGAAATTTAACTTTAATTCATATTTCTAAGCAATGCAATGCAAAAAGGCTGTTTTTTAGAAAATTATTTAAAATAATTTGCTTCCCTGCACCAAGAACGATTCTTTCACCGACCGATAAGAACGGTAGCGATGAATGAAGAAAAAACAGCAACGTCGCGGGAACAGCACGATTCGTGACCACGTTCACAAACACAACCGTTCGAACGGAACATGCTGCTGGGAAGAAAAGCGCAGGAAAACGGGTGAAAAAAAACACGCGCTAGAATACCCGCCGGGGCGGAATCGATAGAAGCGCCAGAAAAGAAACAAGGAAGAAACCCTGCAAAAGTACGCAAAAACGGAAGAAGTGATCAGAAGAGGAAGAACACAACGAAAAGCCACATTTCAAACGCGCGTATGTGTGTGTTGTGTGTTTTTTTTTTTGTTTGAAAGAGAAAAGAAGATATAAACGACATGATGAAGAGAACACACAAAAAACAGTTGAACAGCGGGGGTAGTTCCGAAGTGCATTTAATGAGCCATACAAACACACACACACACACGCACGGTAGAATACATACCTTAGCACGGCTGTGAATGTGTGTGCGTATGCTAGCGGCACACCAACACTAGCACGCGTGCGGTAACGAAACTGCGCTAGCGCCGCCACCATCGTCACGCTACAGCGGCTACAGTGAGTAAGAAGAGGCGAAGAAGCCCCATCGGTACGGGAAGCGGCAGAAGAATACAACCAAGCGAAGAAGCAAAACAGACAGTTCGCGCAACTGCGACGGTACAAGAAGAGCAAGAAGCAACATAACAGAAAAAAAGCAATCGATGATGATGATGACGCTGACGACGACGACGACGACGAGACGACGTAGATGAGAAAGTTTAATTGTAGCCCATTCGCTCTCGCACGTAGATGTGTGGTGTATAGCTGGGAAGAAGAAAAGAGACGGCTAGCGGTGGAGTGAGAGTGTGTGTGAAAGAGAAATGTGATCGCTGTTTAAAGGTGTATATGTGTACAGAATTTGCAGCACACACCGCAAGGTAAGGCACACCGGGTGCTGGAGAGTGTGCTGCAGAGTTCTTCTCCCAACCGGGAAAAAGGTAATAGTAATGTTTTTTTCTTAAATAGTTAAAAACCCACACGATGCAAGACAGGCACGAAAACTGTAAGCCCAACTTTGTGGAGGAGTTTATTGAGCTGTACAAAAGTTTCCCGTGCCTGTGGCATCGGAAGTCGAGCGAGTACGAGCAGCAGAAGCAGCGCGCTTACGATGCGCTGGTGCAAAAGTACCGCGAGGTTGATCCGCAGGCAACCAAGGAGACGGTTAAGCGAAAAATTAACGCACTCCGAACTGGATATCGCAAGCAGTTGCGACGGTTGAATCGGCCATCCCGAGCAGCAGGCAGCAGTAGTAGCAGTAACAACAACAGCGACGCCCAGCGGCAACCGACCTGGTGGTATTTTCAACTGTTTGACTTCCTAGACGACTATCCCAGCTGGCTGAAGCAGAACGGCCGACAGGAGCAATCGCAGCAAGCCCATGTGTCACAGGACTCCGAGGTGGAGGTGAGTTATCATACTTGGGGTCTAAGTAGGCGGCACCGGTCCTTGGAAGGGGTTCAGATGGTTTTGACATTTCTTGATTTTAGCAAGCAGATGACATTGATGACAGTTTGGAGCAGCAGCAGCAGCAGCAGCAGCACCATACCATCAATTCGCAGTGGACTGAATCGTGTAGTAGTGGCTCACAGCACCAATTCCAACCACTGACGACTGCGCAACGGCGCAGTACAGCATCTGCTAGGTTTAGCGGCGAGCAGGAGTTAGACGAGCTGGTGGACCAGAAATTGAACGACTTCCTACAGCATGATCCATCGGTGGTGTACGGCAAGCATGTCGCTAACAAGCTGCGGTCGCTGAACGAACTGCAGAACAAGTTCGCCCAGAAGCTGATCAACGATATCATATTCGAGGCAGAGATGGGGAGTTTGAGCAGAGACTGCACCCTGGAAGGATTGACAGGCGTCGAACCGAACAATTCCCAAAGGAATAGTTTGACGCATCATTAGGGAAGGTGGAAATGGTTCGGAGTTTGAGTGTGTTTCAGCAAAGATTATCAGGTCTGGACTATGTTGAGTTAAAATGTCGTCATCAATATGAATTGTGAAGAAGAAAAGCCATAAATGTGATGTAAATGTAAATGAATATTCAAATGCATTTAATGTTTTGTTAAACCTTATTCAAGAGGCATTACGAGATGTTAAAAATTTGAAGGGCAAGGGTGCGTGTCTGAGTAGTAAACGGTGTTGGTGCTGGAGTGTAAATGCGCTGAAAATGTACTTATTTGCTAAACCACACACACACACACACAGACACACGCCTTCATTTGAGTATTTGAGGAGCGTATGAACGAATACTGTTCGGAACCATTCGAAGGTTAAGATACAGCAATTGCTTAGCACACAAGTTCTGTGTTCCCTTTGCTGCGGTCCACCTAGTATGTTCACTTTTTTTTCTCCAAAGGGCCAGTTATAGTTCTGCGGAAACGCAAAAATTTGAATACTAAAAAAACTGCTCATACACCACACGACCACCATCATCATCATCATCGCGTAATTTCATCGGACATGAATGAATAATATAAATCATACCAATCATGGTCGTGTTAGTGAGGGGTTAATGCTGGCCGCGTTTTTTGTTGGCCGCCTACCTAATGTTGTTTTTTGTTCGGTATGTTTTTGGCATACAACACCCCCTCACCTCAAATAGTATGCCCGCCGTCATTCACGACCGCTTTTTTGTGCTTGGCCGTCATTCCGCAACACATACACACACACACACACAGAGTCGTTCTCACTGCCTACGCTGCGCGTTCCAACCTTCACCTTCGCGGCCCCAAACCACACAGCCGCGCACCATCATCATCACGCTCACTTATGCTATTTCGGTCTGTTTCCCCGCAACCCCCTCCCCATCACTCACTCACTCACTCACTCTCACCCGTCATTTCGTTTCTTTCCGCTGTGTTGCCCCAAAAACCGCGTCTGCCGTTTCCAATCCACCACCCCTGCAGCAACGTTCACCGGGGGTAGCCCGTTCCCGTCATCCTACGTCACTCGCTTTCATTTCGCTTCCTACTACTACGCGGCTATAATAAACGCACGCACACACACACACACAACAGACGAATACCATTCCAATACATAGCAGCAGACCGTTGTTCGTGGAAAGCAAAAGTGCGTGTGAGTGTGTGTGGCGTGTGAGTTACGGGACGGCGAGCGGGGAAGAAAGAAGGAAGAAGAAATACGCAAGTGGGGTGGGGCGGAGTGGAGCGGAGTTGGCCGGGCTTGGCTGCGCCGTCGGTGACGGCCAATGCTTTCGATTATCTCACCACTTTTCACCGCTCCTCCTCCTCCTCCTCCTCCTCCTCCTCATCCTCCTCCTCATCCTCCTCCTCATCCTCCTCCTCCTCCTCCTCCTCCTCCTCCTCCTCCTCACCAACCATCCATACTCACCTCACCCTCCACCACACACCGCAATCACGTTCCCGTGCAGCCGTCAGCACATAAGCGAGATTGTGTCAGCGCCCGCGAAGAGTAAAACAACAACGACCACCACCACCACCACTGCGAAGCAGCGCGCAAAACGAACACTGCAGTGTATCGGTGTGCGCGTGTGCGTTTGTGTTGGTGAACACACTTTACCGTTGCATCGGGTGTCTCGCTCTCGCACGCGCGGGCAGCGCCCTCTTAGCTAGCCGTCTCGCTCGCCGTCCCAGTCGGCGGCGGTAAAATGGTAGTTGGCCAAAATGGACGGCATTTGTTTGTGTACGTCGGTCGCGGCACAACGTCGTTTCGCTTGCTGCTCGTGTCACAACGGTGAATTTTACCAAGAAGAGTTTTCAATCTGCACTCCAATCCGCGCTCCAGGTGAAAGAAGGTTGCCTGAAATTCGGGCAGCACGGAAGTTTGTCTCACCGTTCAACACTCACGGACGTGAGGGCGTTATTTTCTTTTGCTGAAAGGGCGTAAATTTGTGCATGAGAAATTGTAAAGTACAGTTATTCGGTGGATTTTGCAGAAGCGTGTGTGTGTATGTGTGAAGTGTGTATGAGCGAGCGAGAAGCAGAGTGGTGGTGTGGTTGAATTTTCAATAACGGATCGCGCAAGGAGGCAATTTAAAGGTGCGAAAAATCAAAACCGCGATTGAAAGAAAGTAAAAAAATTAAAGGTGTAAATTGTACAGTCTCACAAGCTGTGCCAAAACAAAAAGGTAGCCCTTACCGTCGGCTCGATAGTTGTGTGGCGTTTTTCGGTGGTTAAAGTTAAATTGAAGAAGTTTAAGCTTTTTTGTTTATGCTGTGAAAAGTGAAGCTAAAAACAAAGGAAAACAAGCATTTTATACGAACGAGAAAGTGTGCATTTTGGTACGATCAAACAGAAGCGAACCTTCAATTGTCCCGTCGGCAAATTGAGCGTCCTATCAAAATTGGGAAAACAAATAATTAAAGTGTTTGGTGGTGTTTTTTAATTTAACTAAAACAAGTTAAAACCCGTTTTTACACCTCAATTTATTGATGCATTTCATCTACGAAAGCAAAGCGTTGTTGTATGCGTGTGCGTTTAAATGTCCAACTACCGACGGCAACTGGGAAGAAAGTCAACACGAAGTAAACGTGTAAGTTAGAAGCGGGTAAATACGGTGGCGTGAAAAACAGAGAAATAGGAAATTGTTCCCAAAACTCCTCCAGCGATGGATAGTTTTCGTGCGACGGCAAGCGAAGTTACCGACGGGATGATATAAACGATGACACCGCAGGCCGAAAACAGGTTCTCGTGAGCTCGCCAACGCTCCAAAACGGTGCGATTTTCCCTCCGGCTGGGCGAGCCTTTTTGTGTAAGTCGTTGTGAGGGTCAGTGCTGCCGGAGTCGGTTGAAAAGCGAAGAGGAAAAGTGTCGTTTGTTTGTTGGTTGGTTGCTGGAAAAGTACTAGCGAGTTTCCCCGTGGGGAAGGAAATAGTGTTGCGCAGACAGAGAAGAAGAGAGGCGGAAGCGTTGGGCAGTTTTTGGAAAAATCAAACATTACACGCACAGCGTTAAACTCCGTCACAATGTCGGTGCAGGCAAAGAGGCAACACTGCTACCTGTGCGATCTGCCCCGGATGCCGTGGGCCATGATACACGACTTTTCCGAGGCGGTGTGCCGCGGATGCGTCAACTACGAGGGGGCCGACCGGATCGAGCTCGTGCTGGACACGGCCCGCCAGATGAAGCGCATCCATTCGGCCGCCAGCGGTGGCGGGGCGGGCGGTGGCAGCGGCGGCGTTGGCGTTGGCGCTGGCAGCAGCAGCGGCAAGCGGGGCCACGAGAACGGCGAACTGTCACACCGGTCCGTGCCGACGGCCGCCGGTCCACACCACTACTCCGTCCGGACCGGGCCGAACGGGTCGACGCTGGTCGATTTCGCGCCCAAGCACGATCCGCACGACATTGCGAGCGTGCGGGCGGGCGCCCGGATGCAGCAGCACATGCCGCCGCACCACATGGCACCGCACGGTGCCGGCCGGCAGCAGGTACCGCCGGCCCTGTCCGTCAATCTGAAGCGCCCGCCGCCGGACGACGACGACCATCAGATGGAGGGCCCGACGGGCAGTGCGAAGCGCGGTGCCGGGGACGATCCGACCGTGGCCATTCAGCGGCCACCGCTGACGCGGGGCGAATCGCTACCGGCCGTGCCGTTCGTGCCGGACCGTCAGCCAACGTACAAGGATAAGCACCCGTTGCGGACCGGTTCGTTCGATACATTCAAGCCGCTTGGTAAGTGTTTTCTGTTCGAGGTGTGTCTGTGGGGGTGGGGCAGCACAGCCTGCTTGGAGCCATCTTCTTTCGGCGGGACCATCCCGACATATCCCACACAACTCCCGTGCCTGCTTAGATGCTTTCCTGCTTCCCCGTTGCTAAGATTGAGTCCTTTTTTACACTTACGGTGATGTGAATGTATAGTGGTGTTTGTGTGTAGAATTAAGACGCAATTGTCTCGCCGTTAGGGTTTCAGAGGTTTGAATAACGTTTCCTGTAAAGAAAATCCCTCTTTTCGGTACCAAGCAATCATTATTTTCCTCACCCAGGTGTGTGTGTGTGTTGTGTGAATGTGTTTGTTGTATGTTTGTGTGTGTGCGCTTGAGGAAAAGGTAGGATTTTTGTGAATGAAGTGGTGTGTGTTTTGGTGCGAAAAGTGTGTAAACGTGGTGATGGAAAGGTGGTAGACGCTCTATGCTGAATCCCTTTTTTATGTTCCTCTGAGTAACGTTGTAAAAAACGACCTTTTATTTGTTTTTGGTTTTGAGGATAAAAAAGGGATTTTTTTACAGTTAGAGATGGTTATGGGTAATCGGTATTAGCAGTTTTTTACCCGAATAGAAATTTGCCTGAACACGTGTAAAAAGAATAGGAGGGGTTTGCATGTTCTGAAACGGGTTTCATTCCACAAACGGGCTTTTTTAAAGACTTTTTTTCATTTATTACTTAGCGGTAAATCTGCCTAAGGGGTAGTGACATATCCCAATATTGGTGTCTTTTTATTGCATTATTTGTTTTCTCTGTTTTTTTAAGTAAGCAATATATATTACCATTGGCAATTCTCAAGCAATTATAGACAGTTAAGCAACCTTTTTTGTTCTCCCTTATGGTGGCTTCGATTATCTCTTTCGTATTTCCTCTGCACGGCTCAAATAATCTCGAGATTAATTGTATGCATCCGTACGCGTATCACGGATCGCCCATCGGGACACGTGTAACTGTTTCATACCATCAACCATTTTTAACTGTATAATGGGATGATTCAAGGTTTTAATAAAGCGATGTGCAATTTCCGTCACCATTATTACTATTAAAATGGCTCATTAATTGTCAACAGCGAGAGAGAGACGAGCGTTTTGGGTTTGCTGTTTGTTTCGGTGTTGACGATGTTGCTTTTGGACAGGCACACACTCACACACAAACACCTCAACACAGTTACAACAGTCACAGGGTGTGTTACAAAATGTGTGATGATGCAAACCCCCTCCCTCCCATACATCAGTAGCAGCCACCGACTTCCGCCATCAGTCACCGCCACCACACCGGCCCTCTTTCCACAGTGGCTAGAGCCCTGCTCCGGCGAAGTTCAAGGACGAGCACGTGCAATGGCCATACCCGTCACCGTCACCACCACCACCATGGAGGGACGGGACCGACCGCGGGTGCTGTTTTTGAGGGTAGACCCTCTAACGGTTTTTACCGTGTTTTGTCGTCGGCCAACGGGACGCCAAAGGATGGTGAAACAGAGATCAATTCCCTCTATCTCCCGGGGCCCCTTCCTTGTCTGCCACGTGTGGTGTGTTGCTTTTGCCGTCCTTCTCGTCGCAGCTGTTACAGCCCACACAGCCTCAGAGCTAGGGTTACAAGAGTGGCGCGTCAATCAGCTGACACAACCGTGTGTGTGTGTGTGTGTTTTCCCCTGTTTCCCACTATAGATTAGTGAGTGACGACAGTGGGCAAGACGGAAACCAATTTCCTCCGAAACTTTATGTCGTTGTTCCTTGTCTAAGGATAAAAAATAAACGGTCCTTCTTTTGGTTATCTACTTCAGGTATCACAGGTACAGCCAGTAGAGTGAGTTTGGCGAAGAAGCGTGTTTTTTATTTATTTAAAAATAGGCTTTAAAGGTAATCTTTAGCAAACGGTAGTTAAAGGAGTCGGGGAACTGTACCCAAAAAGGGAGTGAATTTTTATGGTTTCTTATGATTATTGTCACATTACCAAGACATTTGCCATATTTGTTTACACTTTTTATGAAGTAGAAAACATTATTTTATTTGCCCACGATTTTTTACCATTACCACCGTGGGTAGGCCTTCAAGAAAAAAGCAATGGAAGGCTTATTTGTCTAATTTAACCAAGGACAAATAGACGCAAAAAACAGCTACCCTGTTGCGAACGGTATAGGGTGCGGTGTGATGTCAGCCAAAAATACACACACTGACGAAAAAAGGTACAACGCTATCATGCCTCAAGATGAGTCAGAAGACCGTCGGCTGATTGATTGTAGCGCGAAAAACTGAGTCGCGCCAGTTCGGGAGGAGAATGAAGCAATCTTTTGCTTCCCACTCATGCCCCCCCCCCCCCCCCTCCTGCATGAGTGTTCTGTTGATCAGCCTAGCCAACGATCAGGATGGCGGGGAGATGATGATGACATGGTAACCGCGGGTCGCGTCTCGGTCGCTCTGGTAGGGTGGGCCGGCCTACTAATGCGGCCGACGGGAATCGCAACACACACCTGGGACAAACATTCTTTCCTTTCGGTGTATGAGTGTGGACTTACGATTACACCCCTCTCGCCAGTTGTGTGCGTGAGCGGGCGGTACTACATTAAAAGTAAATCATTATTTATTCTCCCCCTGAATGGTTTGATTGCTGATTCAAATGCCTAGCGCTGTTGTTGCTATGGTTTTGTGTGTGTGTTTTTTTGCTTCCTCTGTGCGCCATTCTACCTTTTTCCGACCTATCTCTCAGCGAAGAAGGAAACCACTAGTGATGGGTAAAATGAAGTTTTCGTCGGAATCGTTTCCGGATAGCTCTGATTTTTTTTGGAATCTATTCCGGATAGTAGGTCCGGAATCGGCTTTGGTATCGGAATAGACTTTAGAATTGGAATCGGCTCCGGAATTGGCTCCAGAATCATAATCAGTTCCGGAATTGGAATCGGTTTCGGATTTGGTATCGGAATAGGCTCCAGAATAGGCATCGGCTCCGGAATTGACTCCGGAATCATAATCGTTTCCGGAATCGGAATCGGTACCCGAATCGAAATCGGTTAGGAGTCGGAATTGACTCCGAAATCTGAATCGGCTTCGAAATCGGAGTCGGTTTTGGCATCTTCTTAAGAATAGGCTTTTGGATCCAATGATGCTACGTATTGATATAGCCAGAAAGATCCAAAATTTACTTGAAAACGATCCATTCTATAGGACATCCCCGGACTGATTTTGCATCAGAAATTTCTTATTTGAATTTGTTAAGAATGCTTGGTATCATGGCCGCTGACAGCCACCGAGTGACGCAACCTGCGCTCTGACAGATTACCGCGTTTTTGAACTGTCAAACCACAAGCCGAAGAGTTGTGTGAGTGTGTGTTCGCTAGGAGATCGAGAACAGAGCACATGCAGAAAGTTGATCGCAAATAAAACATCGTAAAAAACCCACCGAACAGTGCCGCATTATAGTTTGAATCATTTCGCTTATTTCAATTAACATTTTGGTCCTTCAAATCCGGATATCGTTTGAAAATCGTGATCTATGGTGATCTTTCGTGAACATTCGTACGCCTTTGTGAACAGTCGAGCATTATCGTATGCGTTGTTCATAGGTGTTCCTTTCGTTGTATGCGCCTTGTTCGTGTGGAGTTTTATCTTGTTGTTATTATCTATGGTGATAATTTGAAGACAGTTCCTGTTAGAGGATACTTTGTTGAATATCATACAATTGAGTGTGATATTGTGCAAATTCAGCTTGCTATCGGGTATGCTGTATTAGACGCGGACAAATTTTAGGAAAAGATACATTGGTGTGCGTGTACGTGTCGTCAGGCTGTACCTGTTTGGAAGTGTTGGTGAGATCGCTTCGCAGCCATTTTGAAGAGCAGCATCTTAAAAAGTATTGTCGGCGCAAATAGCTCAACAAAATGTCGGTCAGGAGAAGTGATGTGCACAAAACGCCAGCGGAATCCGAGGAATGGAAAATTGCACCCATTGACATGGAAGAAGCTGGACCGTCATCGGAAATCCCTGCGGGTTTGGATGAAGCAAAGGAAGTGCATCGGCCTATTGATAAAAACCAATGTATACGCAAGCATTTTCTTAACAAATTACAGCGAATCGAAGAAGCATTGAGTGGTACATCGTTGGGTGACACGACGTTTCTGAAGGGATGTGCAAATCGGCTTACCTCACTGGCGTCGGAGTATGAAAAATGGCATCAAACCGTCTTGGAAACGGCCGATATGGAGAATTTTGAGGACGGTGAGGAGGAATATGCACGATTCGAAAAACGTCACTTCAACTTATTGCTACGGATTGAACGTGGTATGTCGATCACTACAAATGTTTCGCAATCTCGTGTAAAGCTTCCCGAATTACGGCTGCCAACGTTTGATGGCTCTCTCGAAGCTTGGCTGCCTTTTCGCGATTCTTTTAGTAGCCTGATTGATGCTAATGCAAGCCTGTCAGATGTGGACAAATTGCGGTATTTGAAGGGAGCATTGACAAAGGAAGCAAACAAGCTAATTGCGGACATTGAGATTACTTCGGCTAATTACATAGTGGCATGGGAGCTTCTTAAGGCTCGTTATGAAAACAAAAAGCTAGCGGTGAAGCGACATATTGATGCTTTGTTTTTGATACCGGTAATGAAGAAGGATTCGTACGAGTCGCTCATTCACATTTTAGATAGTTTCGAGAGAAGCGTCAACATAACGAAGCAGCTTGGTGTGGCAACAGAGGGTTGGAGTGTGCTTCTGGCGCATATGCTACATTCTCGGCTTGATTCGGCTACTCAAATGCATTGGGAGGCTCACCATCGCAGTACTGACGTTCCAGAATACTATGAACTTCTAACGTTCTTGAAGAGTCATGCGTTAGTGTTGCAGGCAATGCTGTCTCCAGGCCAAAAGAAAGAACAATATACATCGTCGTGGAAGCAGCGATCGAAAAGTGAGGTGCACGTGGTAAATTCTTCTATGGAGATATGCTCGTTTTGTAAAAAAGGTTCACATTCGCCCTTTAAGTGTGACATGTTTAGTGGCTGGACAGTACAAGAGCGCTATGACAAGGTCAAAGAAAAGAAGCTTTGTATCAACTGTTTGTTGCCTGGGCATATTATGAAGAACTGTACATCTAGTGTATGCCGAGTTTGCAACAAAAAACATCACACTATGTTGCACAAACCAGTACAAACCAGTAATTCAGCTGAAGCATCTCCTAATGACCGGGAGATAGTGACGCAACCGGATCCACCTGCGGATCAGAACGTGGTCACATACTGTGGCAATGCTTTGCTGACAAATTCGATAGAAACACCATCTACTATCCTATTACCCACAGCTTTGGTGAAAATAGAGTTACCAGACGGATCGTTGCATTGGGCACGAGCTCTTTTAGATGGAGGATCGCAGATTAATCTTGTAACTGAGCGTTTGTGTCAGCGATTGCAGGTCATTAAAAAAAGAGAGAACCATCCAATTGGCGGAGTTGGACAAAGCAAGCATGTATCATCGCACTCGACACAGCTTACCATAAAATCTCATTGCACTAGCTTCAAGGCAAATTGGAAATTTCATGTAATGCGTTACATTACTTGGAATTTACCTGCAGAGAAAGTGAACAAAACACGTTACTGCATTCCCAACACTTGTACTCTAGCAGATCCCAAATTCTATGAACCATCATCCATCGATTTATTGATCGGCAGAGAGAGCTATGATGAGCTGATGCTAGAAGGTATTCTTAAACTGGTACCCGAGAAAGTAATGCTACAGAACACCGAGTTAGGCTGGATCGTTTCTGGCAGGGTTGAGCTCGAACGTCGTCCTACATCCTCTATAGTAAATCTGGTATGTACTAATCAAGACCTAGAAAATCAACTAACTAAATTTTGGGAAATCGAATCTTGTAATACAAATAGCACCATGTCTATTGAAGAAACATCATGTGAGAAGGTTTTCTCTGAAACAACCACGCGTGATGATCAAGGAAGGTTTATTGTAACGCTTCCTACGAAAAAGGATATCGTTCCACAACTCGGAAACTCGTTTGAAATCGCCAAACGTAGATTGAACTCGCTAAATCGTCGTCTTGCATCAAACAAAGACCTTAAGGCTGCTTATATAGCCTTTTTGGAGGAATATGTTCAATTGGGACATATGGAAGAAATCACGGAACAACATACGAACATTGACACACCCATTTATTACTTACCGCATCACTGTATTTTACGCCCTGACAGTTTAACTACAAAGCTTAGAGTCGTGTTCGATGCGTCTTGTGCTACCGACTCCGGCCTCTCGTTGAATGATGCGTTAATGGTGGGTCCAGTTGTTCAGGATGATTTGGTCGCAATTATGATTCGTTTTCGTCTGCCCAAATTTGCAATCGTAGCGGACATCGAAAAGATGTACCGACAAGTATGGATTAAAAAAGAGGATCGCTCGTTACAAAGAATCCTTTGGCAGAATTGTCCCGAAAATAAGCTTCGAATATATGAGCTAAAAACAATTACGTATGGCACTGCATCTGCTCCTTACTTAGCAACCAAATGTTTGCAAATGCTTTCCGTTCATGGAACTTCTACTCATCCGGAAGCCTCTAGAGTACTGGCAAATGAATTTTATATGGACGACTTGCTTACCGGAGTAGAAACTCAAACAGAAGGAGAAGAATTATGCCATCAACTAACTGACTTGTTGTCGAGTGCTGGTTTTACTTTGAGAAAATGGGCGTCTAACTCTTCCCAAATTCTGCAAAGTATTCCCGTAGACCAACGCGATACTTCTGGATTGTGCAGCCTTGACATAAATAGTTCCATTAAGACATTGGGTCTTAAATGGATCCCAGCGACCGATGAGTTGGGATTCTGCGTACCGATTTGGACAGAAGATGAACAAATAACAAAGCGGATAGCCTTATCAGATGCATCGCGTCTATACGATCCATTGGGACTCATAGGTCCAACAATAATGATAGCCAAATGCTTTATGCAAAATCTTTGGGCACTACAAAAGGCATGGGATGAGCCGCTAGAAAAAGAATTGCATAAACAATGGAATCAGTTTCGCCAACAGCTCTCAATTGTGAAAGACATGCGTATCCCACGTAGAGTGGTAGGAAGTACCCATCGCATCGAAATCCATGGGTTTAGTGATGCGTCTATGAAGGCTTATGGAGCCTGTTTATATATGAAATCGGTCTCTGAGGATGGAAAAGTTTCTGTTAACCTTTTGTGCTCTAAATCCAGAGTTGCTCCACTCGCAAATAGCAAACGACAGAAGAACGTCACTTTACCTCGGCTGGAATTATCTGCAGCTTTATTGTTATGCCATCTCTGGCAAAAGGTTAAAGACAGTCTTAAACACGAGTATTCGTGTTTCTACTGGGTGGATTCGACCATCGTGCTTCACTGGATAAACAGTAGCCCGTCACGCTGGAAGCCATTTGTTGCTAATCGGGTGTCTGAAATCCAGCATCTGACGGAACCTAGACATTGGAATCATGTTCCTGGGGATCAAAATCCAGCTGATATCATCTCTAGAGGAATGATGCCGAGTCAATTGCAAGAATCATGCCTATGGTGGCATGGACCAGAGTGGTTAAGCCAACCATCCAATACTTGGAAGCTACATCATCCAATACTCGATTGCCCACCCTCTGAGTTTGAAGAACGGAAGACTGTTCTGATCATTAACAAACAGTCTAATATTCATCATCCAATATTTAGCTTAAAATCGACATTCTCCGGACTCGTTAGACTGATGGCATATATGCAACGGTTTAGCTACAATTGTAAACCTGTTAATAGAAACAATCGTCGTCAAGGCTACCTTCAAACATTTGAACTACATGCAGCAAGAGAGAATTTGGTACGCATTGCACAGAACGAATCTTTTGCTGATGATATTCGGTCTCTCGAAACTGCTGGAGAAGTCAAAACATCGTCATCTTTAAGATCATTGACACCAATGCTTGTAAACGGTGTACTACGCATTGGGGGACGTCTTCGAAATGCTCCTGTTGCTTACGATCGGAAACACCCAATGATACTGTCCTACAAACATCCATTGACACGTCTTGTCATGGATTTCTATCATCTTAAAACCTTACATGCCGGACAACAACTGTTGATTGCTTCTGTTCGAGAGAAATACTGGCCTTTACGCGTTCGAAACCTTGCTCGGCAAGTAGTACACGAGTGTATCCAGTGCTTCCGTTGTAAACCATCGACAATGGAACAGATAATGGGAGATTTACCCGCAGAACGAGTTACTCCAACTTTTCCGTTCCTGAACACTGGTGTCGATTTCTGTGGACCGCTGTTTTATCGTTCGGCGTCCAGGAAATCTGCTCCGGTGAAGTGCTACGTTGCAGTATTTGTGTGCCTGGCCACGAAGGCTATCCATCTAGAATTGGTAGCTGATTTGTCGTCGGATGCGTTCATATCAACACTGAAACGATTTGTCGCTCGTCGGGGAAAACCATCTCTTCTTCAGTGTGATAACGCTAAAAATTTTCGTGGAGCGGAACGAAAATTGAAAGTGTTTCATCAACAACTGCAGCAACAACAATTTCAACAATCAATTTCGTCGTATTGCGGTCCAGAAGGTATAGAGTTTCGTTTTATCCCTCCTAGGTCTCCCCACTTTGGTGGAATCTGGGAGGCCGCCGTCAAGTCTTTTAAGCATCATTTTAGAGCTACTATTGGAACTTCGATCCTGCGTCGAGACGACTTAGAAACGATCATCGCCCAGGTGGAAAGCTGCTTGAATTCGCGCCCTTTGACCCCAATCAGCACGGAACCCGAGGATTTGGAGGTGCTTACTCCAGGGCATTTCCTGATCCATCGTCCTCTGGTTGCTGTTCCTGAACCTTCATACGAGGAAGTGCCATCTAATCGCCTGGATAGATATCAACAGAATCAGGAATTCGTGAGACGCATTTGGAACCGATGGAGTACAGACTACCTGTCTGGCTTGCAGCCCCGCACGAAGTGGACGAAACAACGGGACAACATTCATATCGGAACTCTCGTGTTGATGAAGGAAGACAACTTGCCACCGTTGAAATGGAGTTATGGACGAGTAACTCAAATCTACCGAGGAGACGACGGCAACATCCGCGTGGTCACGGTGAAGACAAAGGACGGCGAATACAAACGAGCAATTACGAAGATCTGCGTTTTGCCCATCCATTCCAACACGGAATAAGTGGTGGAAATTTCAATTTCCACGGGGGCCGGCTATGTTAAGAATGCTTGGTATCATGGCCGCTGACAGCCACCGAGTGACGCAACCTGCGCTCTGACAGATTACCGCGTTTTTGAACTGTCAAACCACAAGCCGAAGAGTTGTGTGAGTGTGTGTTCGCTAGGAGATCGAGAACAGAGCACATGCAGAAAGTTGATCGCAAATAAAACATCGTAAAAAACCCACCGAACAGTGCCGCATTATAGTTTGAATCATTTCGCTTATTTCAATTAACAGAATTCAAGAACGAATTCTGGAGCTAATTCCAATTCTGGAGTCAATTCTGATACCGTTACCGGAGCAAATTGTAATTCCCAGGACAATTCCGATTCCGGAGCCGAGTCTGATTCCGGAACCTGCTCCAGAGTCAACTCCGGTTTTCAGTCAAGTAACTCCGGAATTCAGAGTCAAATCGGAATTGAACCGGGTAGGTCCGATTCCGTGCTCCCACCACTAGAAACCACGCTCAATCAACATGCTCATGCTGCGCTCTGTTGTCTCTGTGATTTTCGTTGTCTGCTGGAGGGTGTAATGGTTGATTGTGTAGTGAGCAAAAATAAACGCGCGAGAATGAATGTGGTTTTTAATGGAGATGGATGGATTTGATGGTCAGCGAGAACCGTCCTTCCCTCATGAGTCCCATCCGACGGTATTTTAGAAAGGTCCATCCAACTACCGACACCGCTCCGATTGCGAAAACGAAAACCGGATTCGCGAAAAAAGATATTTGTCCCTTACTCTGCTGCACGAAGTAGTCATCATCATGGGCCGTTTTACCGCTATGTTGTTGCGCGTGTAATTCTTGCGCGTGTGTGTGTGTATGTTCTTCTTTGTGTAGGGGTTTTTTGCCACATTCCGGAACAGCTTCGGATACGGAACAGGTTTCTTTCCTTTTTTTGCAAAGAGAAAATGAAAATCTTTACCAAAAATTAAACTTTTTGGTGGTGTCTCTGTAAAGGATTTGTTTGGCGTGCTCAATACAAAAACGTGTAAAAATAAATTTTCCTTTTTTAAGCCTTCATTCATCCCAGCAGATATGTGGTATACAATGTGGTATTATCGTGCAGGAAGATACATTTAAAAATGATATTTACACTTCTGTTGCTGATACTGTGCTGAAGCTGTTCTGCTGTTGTTAATCTTCTGCCGTCTCGAGTGTGTTGTGCTGCAAAATCCACACAATATGGTGTGCAAAATATTTAAAATTCACCACACAGTGCAAACATTTATCATCAATGGCCTTATTCTTCCCATGCTCAGTGTGTGTGTGTGTGTGTGTTTTTGCATTTTTTTACGGATTATTTCTACCGGCTGGCTGTGGACGACACTGGGGGCTGGCTGCAGTTACCACTACCGGTCGCCGCGCTGGACTTGCACCGGTTGGCCTAATTCAAACCAGTTTTACCGCGCCCTACGTGTGTGTGTGTGCTGTGTTATGCTGATGCGGATTCAAACTGGAAACTGGATTTAAGCTATCTTGTCATGTTGTTGTTGTGTGCAACAAATGGTTCGATGCACTTTTTGCCGCCGTCGCTGGTGGAACAAGGAAAGAATTTGTGTCCATGTGTGTGTGTGTGTGTGTTTGCGTGTTGCATGTGTTGTCCAATGGTCCACGGTACCATCACTCCGGTGTTGCGCCCGGTTAGATGAGCCCGCTTGCAAGAGGAACCAGTTTCAGTCAGAAAGAACCTCTGTCCCCATCTCATCTGGATGCGGGTGGATGTGTGTGAAGGATTGCGGGAATGAGAAATTTTGTTTCCCTCGCCTCGATCACGGCGACGGGCGCATTGATAAAATGGTACGTTTATTAAATGGCACGCTGCCGTGGCTTGCGTTTTCCCTTAAATCCCAAATTCCCTCTTTCTTCGTGCTGGACTGTCCAAGTGGTGGTGGGGAAAGGGGAATTGGGGCGACTGCTCGCGTACAATCGTACTGTGCGCCCTTTCACTTTGTCTCAGCGCAGTCTCGTGTCTCGGAGGTCCAGCCGCGCGAGCATTGCTGTGTTGGGTAGTGGTGGCGCGTGCGTCTCGTGTAACTGTGCGGTGTGTGGTTTCGTTCATTGGCCAAAGGCCCTCGAAACCAACCATGGTTCAAGTTTATGGATTACATCATCACCATCATCATCATCACCAGTCAGTCAGTCAGTCAGCGGGCTGTGGGCCACGCGAGAAAAGGTGTACGCTCTGCTTCAACGTCTAGCCGACGACGACGGCAGCTAGACTTGTTGATGGATGTGTATCCGAGTGGGGAAGGTGGGAAAAGGCGCACGGAAGGGAGGATTTTTACTACACAGCGCACACTGTTTGGTGGGTTGCTCTCACCCCCCCCCCCCCCCTATATAAACACACACACACATACAAATGTACTGATTTACTAACAGTTTGCTACTAAAACATCGCGTGCAGCGTGTTTTGAGCGCTTGGGAGGTGGATGGAACGGTGAAGCAGCAATGTAAAACGCAACACACACACTCTCTCTCTCTCCCTTTCTGTCCACTCGTCTGGGCGTGGTGGTGGAATGGTGTGGAATGTAGCAGGGAGGAGAGGTCGGTGGCCTCCTGGCTGACCGTGGCCGTTTTCCTTTCGTGGTGACGACGACGACGACGACGGTTTTCGCTGTCACGTCTGGGGGTGGTCTTGGCAAGAGATTTCGTTGAACGCGGGAACTGAAGGGGGGGCTAGTGGCTGGGTGAAGGAAGAAGCGGACACGAGAAGGAAAGCAAACACAACACCGATGACGAAGGCAGCAACAACGTCGTTTAGTGCAAGTTTTTCTGGCCGGGGACAGAAGGAGAAAGCAAGAGTGATGGGGGAGAAAGAGAGAGAGAGAGAGAGAGAGAGTGGTTGGCAAGGAATCCACCATGGCCTCCCATTTTTAGTTTGGCGAACAGCCGGAGCCATCGTCGCCGCCTTGGATGTGGTGGGGCGTGCGGTGGAAAGGAGAGAGAGAGTGAGAGAGAGTGAGAGAGAGAGTGAGACACGCGGGTGTGCTTTACTAACGCCGCCGCCGTCTCCGCCAACTCGTCGGATTTGGCTTGTCGGTTGTGTGTGTGTGTGTGTGTGTGTGTGCGGTAACGTTTTCAATTCCTGGCGCACCTCCTCATCCAACCCTTCGCAACGGTAGTTTTCCACCAGCTATAGCTGTCTGCGTGTGTGTGTGTGCGCGCCCGTGAATGGTTCCCGTGTGGAGCAAGAAAAACGAAACGTTGCGTGTTTCGTTTTCCCATTTGATGTCCTAGGAGGCCGTCTGAACCTAAACCGGGAAAACACGCACCAGTGGGACGACTATTTACGCTACTAACGCGTAACTCTGTGTTGCTGGTGGAGTTGTTGTCGGGGACATGCCTCCCATCTCATCACGCACAACGTTTTTGGGTGTGTGTGTGCATGATCGATCAGCGCAACACCGACGGCAAAAATAGACAACGATTTCCCATTTCAAACATTAAAAAACTTAGATGTTTTGGTAGTGTGTAATGTAATGTTTGTTAGAACTACTACTTTTCATCACTTACCACATAGAGGGGAGTGTTTGTTGCCGACAAACTAAATTTCCATTATTATATCTTAATGGACTTAAGCACAAAAAAAGGAAATATATAATACACTTAGGAGACGGCAGGTAAAGACGGATACATTAAGGAAAATGTAAAAATCTAGGGAAGTATATAAATTCAGCGACATTGGAAGTGTGCATATTGTATCTTACACTCTTCTTTTATCAGAAAATGTTGGAAATTGAGGAGGTTTACAGTATTTTAACAAATCCTATTGCTTTCCACGTCCTCCTGGTCCACATACGTAATAAAAATGTTTGGCCAATTGCAACGACGGTTCATTCAGCAGTGAATTTAGGAATTATATGTGCCACTTCTAACACCTCGTAGAATGCAGAATCTAAAGCATTATTGACATATCGGGCACATAACAGCTTATAGAAGAACAGTTTAGAACTTCCAACAGTTTCCAGTTCTCCCAACAGATATTGGGTTTCTTGCAATGCTGGATGGTTTGTCTTTCGATTATACTTAGTTAAGGTATTTGATGCCATCTGTTCATCATCAATTGATATAAGCAGTATAATAAATTTAAACAAAATCGGTGCTCCTACGGCAGAGTGTTCGTCTTTCTCACCTGAGTTCCAGAATGCTTAATTATCACGACAACTCATTCATTTAGTAAAACTCAAAGTAGTCAAATTAGATCCACTGTGTGCACCACACGATTGAACACTTGTTTTGTTCATAAATTTAACTAACTTTGAAGATATCAAGCCAAAAATATTCGCAAATACTTTTGGAGATATCATCAGTTTGGATGCTACATTGCTAAACTATTCAATAATTACTTTTGTATTTGTACTTTTGTATACTAATGTATTTCAGACAAGTGTCCATATTACCCATTCTCTTCCATATTCTTTACCTACCTTCCCTAACTACTTAAAACACTGTTACTTTGTAATGCATTTGTCAGTCAGAATCATATATACTAGTGGGGCACAATGCCAAAATTATATTCAAGTCCCGTGTCTCTCATTCAACCTCTCTCAAGAGACTAGCAAAAACCAGGGGCGTAGAAGTAATGTATTGTAAATTATATATGTTTTTAAAAGTTGAAAAACACGCAACGGACCGACACCATTTCCCCGTCGAGGTTTAAATAAAGCTCCAAGGTATATATATATAGGTAACAGGGTATATATTCTTAGTTCTACTGCTCTGGGAGCTGTGGGTTTGGATGTTTCTCATAACAAAGCGCATGATAAATTGTTTGCTTGTTGGGCTGGCCAACCGACCGACCGACCGACCGACCGACCGACCGACTGGATGATGAATCATCATCACGCGCGTCATCCCCTTTAAAAAGAGCATAAAATCGATCGCGCGTAAACGTGGTTCGATTTTCGGGTTCTTTTTCTTTGCCTATCACGAAACTAATTCAAATGTGTGGTAGAAAACTTGTACGTATGTGTGTGTGTGGGTTGGGTTTCGTAGTGTGAATAGAATACATCAAAGAATTGAAAAAAAAACACCTATTAGTCAAATTGCTTAACGAACGTATTGAAACCTCCGCAAACGATCCTGGTATGAGTAGATTCGAGGGAAGCCAGTCAAAAGAAAAATGTGTGACGGGGGCTGCGCTCCGTGTACGGTTGTTTTTATTTCCATCACTCTCTACAATCCACATTTACTACGGTGGCAGCCGATTGCATTGAAAGCAAAAGCTAATCATTGCCAAGTTTAGGAACACACACAAACCAGCCGGCTCGGGCAAGAAACACGAGAAAGGAATTCGATGTAATCGTTTATTTTAGTTTCTCGATCGATAAAATGGACCGAGGGCGGTGAGGGGGGCGGGGGGGGGGCTGCTTGGCGATGGTTTGATTTGTTCAGAGCGTTTTGGTTTGGTCCATGTCCATGCGACGACGACCGCCACCCAACCCCAACCGTTGCTAACGAGCCTGTTGTGTACCAACGAACAGACGCGGGGGGAAATGGTTCTGAATGGAATGTGTGCCATCATCGCTTGCGCCGCATTTGGGCTCACTGTCCACCGCGTAACCCTGGGAAACTCTGGGTGTGTGTGTGGCGGGCGGTCGAGGAGGATTCCATTTTCAAACCTCCGTGATATCCCTATAGATATGTGATACTGTCGTAAGGCTGTGTATTGGTGGCGGCATAATGTGGCGTCTTCTATGCCACAAACACAACACCCACCGACACAACACCACCTTCACGTTATCGATCGATGAACTCACCACCAGCGCCGCTCCTCCATGGTGGTGGGTTGTCCCATTCTTGAAGGGCATTGGACGTGCGCAGAAAGGATCTGCTTCTTCTTACCCTTGTAACACACATACACACACACACACAGTTCCAGCAGTTCTGTGCAGTTTGGTGACAGCACACAAACAGCCAGGGGTGTATTTCCTTCGCTTGACATTGTATGCACTTCCCTCTGTCTTCTTGTTCGCTTCTAACGGCCAGGTGTGTACAAGAAGGCATCCAAGACGGCGGTGGGCCACGTTTCGACAACCTCCCCTGTCTCTCTCTCTTTCTCTCTCCTGCATTTCACAAAGCTGCAGGAAACGCTCACGAGAATAACCTACTTTTCTGCGCCTACTTTGTGCTCTGCGTCCGTCGTCGTCCTTCCTGCTCTTTCTTTTCCGTACCTGGCGAGCTGGCTGGCCGCGCGGCCATTTATTCTTCCTCTTTCCCTGTTTTTTTCCCCTATGCTGTTACTCGTTTCTGTGTGTCTGTGTGCTTATGTGAGTTATGTTGCCCTCCTAACTGTACATTATGCTCTCTCTGTGTGTGTGCGTGTTTGTGGGCATTCTTTTTAGATGAAGCGCATTTTCTTCCTGCTGCTTGCTTCTTCGCTGTGTTTCTTGTTGCTAAGCCGGTTTCCTTTGTTGGGCCGTGTTGGTCGTCACCTGGTGGTGTGGTGTGTTGTTCTACAAGAAAAGGTTGCACACAAAATCCCAGCCGTTTCGCGACCCGGAGAAAGAGGTTTCATCTTCTTTTTCTTCTGCGCGCGCTGTAATCTTATCTTATATCCTCTTATTTGTGTTTGAATTTCGTATTCTCTCGTGCCAAAAAAAAACCCACGGCGGCCGTCGTCTTCCCTGGAGGAAAATGCGTACGTAGAAGAAGCAGCAATACAGAAAACCGGTTTGTGTGTGTGTGAGCTGTTTTGCCCTTCCTGGATTCTCCAACATCATCATCATCATCATCCGTCATCGTAATGATTTTACCTTCTTCAAACCGGCTTTCAATCGTGCTGCTGCTCTGCTTTTCTCTTTCCGGATCAGTTGGCGTTCTTTTTGTTTGTTTGGTTGCTTCACAGCAAAAGTGTTTATTTGCTTCTATAATCGTACACTGCACACACACACACTTACAGTTTTCCTTTCCACGGCATTACTCCACGTTACGACTCACAAATAACATGCTGATGATGTTGATGATGATGATTCGCTTTCTACGATTATGTAAAGACGTTCAGCAACCGTAAAACCCATCCATCCGTCTTATTCACCCTTCCCCTTTTACAAAGCGGGCTCCACCAAACAGCTTCGTCGTGTCTCTCTCTCTCTCTTTCTCTCTCTTTTTCTTTCCTCTCGACACAAATACACACATATTTATTTCTCTGGCTGGCATTCATCCTACCTTTCTCTTGGAGGTATTTTTCTTCTTCAATTTTACTGCCAAACAGCTCCATACTCCTCCTCCCTTGGCCACTTTTCGTGCTGGAGTGGCATCCAAAAAATTTGGTCTGGTTTTGCTATCTCTTCCTTCGCTCCCTCCCTTGCGTGCCACTCACCGTGCGCCGGATTCCTTTTCATTTCATGCCTGTGTACGGAAGAATGGCGCGCTTCATGATTGATGCGTCGAACAGCAACAACAACAACCGGCCGGAAGTGTGGAGAGTAGCGCGAGGAGGAGGATAGGGGATGATGTTGATGCTTTCGACCTTCAGCGGCCGGCTGGGGTAGTGTATTCGATGTCTCTGTGTGTCTTTAGTGCAAGCGTTAGTTTTTTATTGCGTGCGGGCTGTTTTGTTTGGTGGTGGGTGGCTAGTTATTTGGCAAAAATGTTACTTTCTTTGCCCAAAATGGCCGCCATTGGTCCTTTGCGCTTAAGGAGGGGTGTAGAGAAAGTGTTGAGCGCCGTGTCCTTCAAGCCGGTCAAGATTGATGACAGTAGTGGAAATTAATCAAGCAAACAAAGGGGAGGGAATTTTCTTTGTGCGGTAATTTTGGGACAGCTTTACTGTCAGAGGTAGTGATGGGAAAAGTTGACAAAAATCTAGAGATGACTCCAAAAATTTCGGAACCCGGGTGAGTCCTATCGACTCTGGATAGCACCGGATGTCTCTGGACGACTTCGGACGACTTCAGACGACTTCAGACGACTCCGGACGACTCCTTAAGACTCTGGATGACTCCGAACGACTTTGAATGACTCTGAAAGACTCTGGATGACTCCAAACGGTTACGAATGACTCCAGACGACTCCGGACGACTCCGGACGACTCCGGACGACTCCGGACGACTCCGGACGACTCCGGACGACTCCGGACGACTCTGGACGACTCCGGACGACTCCGGATGACTCCGGACGACTCCGGACGACTCCGGACGACTCCGGACGACTCCGGACGACTCCAGACGACTCCAGACGACTCCAGACGACTCCATACGACTCCAGATGATTCCTTACGACTCTGGATTACTCCAAAGGACTACGAATGACTCCAGACGACTTCGGACGACTCCGGACGACTCCGGACGACTCTGAAAGACTCTGGACGACTCCGGACGACTCCAGACTACCCCAGACGACTCCAGACGACTCCAGAAGACTCCAGACGACTCCAGACGACTCCAGATGACTCCAGATGACTCCTTACGACTCTGGATTACTCCAACCGACTTCGGACTACGGACTCCAGACGACTCCAGATGACTCCTTACGACTCTGGATTACTCCGAATGACTACGAATGGCTCCGGACGACTCCGGACGACTCTGAAAGACTCCGGACGACTCCGAACAACTACGGACGACTCCAGACGACTCCAGAAGACTCCAGACGACTCCAGACGACTCCAGATGACTCCAGATGACTCCTTACGACTCTGGATTACTCCAACCGACTTCGGACTACGGACTCCAGACGACTCCAGATGACTCCTTACGACTCTGGATTACTCCGAATGACTACGAATGGCTCCGGACGACTCCGGACGACTCTGAAAGACTCCGGACGACTCCGAACAACTACGGACGACTCCAGACGACTCCAGACGACTCCGGATGACTTCGGATGACTCCATTTTCCATTTAGCAAACTAGCGGTTTCCATTAATTTTTCTCTATATATACAAAAACGTAGCCTTCAAGCATAAAAGTTCACATAAGTCTTCCTAACCTGGCTTCCGGGCTGCCGTTGTCCAACTTGTGACGGTCATGGCATTGCTCTACACATTGGGGTTGATGATTAATGTTTCCACGCCCAAGACCAAGTACAGAACCCAAAGCAAATCCGTAGTGTGACGGCATTTTCTTTTATTTATTCCTGCAACCTACGAAGAGTGTGTGTTCTACCGTACCTTTAGCGGTCACCATCGTTATTCTAATGCAAAGTCGGTCAAAACGTCCCCTCCCAGTGGGCAAAACCAGGGACCGCGCAGACACGCAAATGTCATGCGAGAGAAGCCTTGGTTCTGATGGAAAGGAACCCGAGCGAACCAAAGGTTAAGGACGTGGAAATGATGTTGTGTGTGGTGGCACACGTGTTGTCTGCGTTGAACGTCTGCAGCAAACCAAACGAAGGAAGGGAAGCAACATTTCGCCAAGCAGCAGTAGTGTAACCTTTAGCGCGTGTGATGTAGCGTGGAAAATTCCATTTTTAGAGTAAAAGTTGGTTTGTGGGGTAGTAGCACGTTTGGTACGGGCACATCAACACACACCGACCTGTAGCTGATTTGTGATATGATGGGACCTTGTAAGAGGTTCACCAAGTGGGCACCATATATAGTTGGAGTGTGTGTTTGTATATGTGTGTAAAGGTAGAACTTAATGAACTAATCTGAATGAATATTAATACCGTATTATGGATTTTACCCAACCCAACTCTGGTGGAAGTACTTTATACCTCACAATACGGATGTCCCGTACGGCATCATAATACACCCACCCCACCCAACCTCACTGGCATAAGCAAATCCCGGTTCTTTTCGATGTTGAAAGGCAATCGAAAACGAACAACAACAACTTACAAACCCTCCTAACCGGTTGACCGAATTATGATAAATGATTATTTCGAGCTTTCTCTATCCCTACCATCTCTCTCTCTCTCTCTTTATTGCAGACCAGAAACAACAAAATGTGGGGATTTTTGTGAACGCCCCAGTAATGCCCCGAGGTAAATATACGTAAAAAATAAACCCCAAATCCCCTATTGTGCCCCATGTTGCTCGACATTTGATAGTGTGTAGTGATTGAAGGGTTCAATTGCAAATAATAAAATTGAACCAATTTTAGGTTATCAAGCTGATGCAAAAGATCCTTCCATCCTTGCGATCGTAGGGGTGCGTGTGTGTGAGTGTGTGTGTGTGTGTGCACGGACACTGCTTCTCACAGGTTTTCAATGGTGTACATCTAGAGAAGATGGGAAGAGGAAGGGGAACTGCCAGCAAACGGGGTCTGTTGATGGCTTTTTAAACCCCCTACGGGGTGTGAAGTGCATGTGAGAATCGATTTACATTTGAGCCTAAGCTTCTTTTTGTCGCCTACTTTGTTGCTGCTGCTGCTGCTGCTGCTGCCGGGGTTCGAACAAAACGAATCAACAAAAGCGCCACCTCTCTTCTTCTACCACGCAACGAACTCTCATCCACATTGGGTGGAAAAACGCAGCAAGCCATCGTCTATACAACATCCGGAAAGATGAACACACACTACTGGCCCGCTGTATTGTGTGTTGGCGTGGCGCCATCAAGCGGTGACCACCGGCGAACGAAAACATTGTCCGTTGGCGTTCGTGTGTGACGAAACGGGAAGAGGCGTTGTTGGTTGTCCGGTACCGAGGGCCACCCCCGGTGGTGTCAGTGGGGTGGTGTGTTCCGTTACGGATCGATTCACCTTACCAACCACCGTTGTTACTTCTTTCCTCGTCCTTGAGTGGGTCGGAAAGAGTTGCATTTGCCCCCGCCAGGTGACTGAACACGCGCAACCTGATGGGAAAACAAGCATTAGGCGGCCATGACCGTACTACTCCGTGCGCGGTTGTATAGTTGGCTAAGCGTTTCACTCATACAGTATCGGACAGAAAGATAGGGCATTGGTTTTTTAACGCACCGTGCACCCGTTGGGCCAAGTTTATGTGTGGTTTGTATGTGTTTGTGTTTGTGTGTGTGTGTGTATGTGTGTGTGTGCATGTGTGTGTGTGTGTGTGTGGATGTATGTTTGAATGTGTATTGATGTGTGTGTTTGTTTCACAAGTAGGTCGTTTCGGATAGATTTGTAAGTAGTTTTTTTGTGTTTTGGGTTAGGTTTTTGGTGTGATAAGCAGGACCACCGCCCTCGCGATCAGTGTGTTTTCGATATATTAACAATGTTACGGTCTTCTTTCGCCGTGGTCTTCTGAGGACGTCCGGTTGACTTGCGCGTTTCGGTTGTCCAAGCGCGTTTCAGTTGTCTAAGCACGTTTCGGTTGTCCGAAGCGCGTTTGCCACAAAAGTGCGCGATCGTTCCATTACGAACTCGATCCTTTTGCGCTTAATGCCAGCAGCAGCCATTCGCTTTTACATATGGCGCTGATAATCGGTACAACGTTTACCTCGACCCATTGTTACTAACATTGCTTGCTTGGACCGTCAAGAACGCGCTGGTTAAAAACTTGGACACGGCTGATCCCGTGCTCTGCCTGCGTTCTACTTCTATACGCGATGAATTACATCGTTGTCGAGCAGCGAAAACATCGCATGGATAAAAACTATCAACGAGTACGCGAGTAAGCGTCTTCCCTTCAAAATCGAGAAAAGAATACTGCCGCGCTCATGAAACAAAACGCCCATGGAAAAGAATAACTGCGCGCCAGCTCAATGCACGCACAAAGTTTACCATTCGCACACAACGTGCAACGCAGAGATGCACGAAGGCCTTTCAATGGCGTGCACTGGAGAAACACCTGTGAGGGAATGCCGAGTTCATTGCTATTGTGCGCGTGTCCATTTCGCACCGGTGTCGCATTCACATTCATGAAACAGCACACCTGCGTTTTCGTCCGAGGAACAAGCGCTGCTGTCGATGCAAACTTTAGTTTTTATCCAAGTGTAAACGCACAATGTTTCACATGATAACACACATAATAAGAATAATTTCAACGCAATATGACATCATGGCAAGCTATGTTTTTCAGACACAAACCCGCGCACTTGCAAATACACATTAAAAAGCACACTCTCTTTCTACTACTACTACACACACACACATGCACACACACACACACACACACACTCCCACACACACACACACACACACACACACACACACACACACACACACACACACACACACACACACACACACACACACACACACACACACACACACACACACACACACACACACACACACACACACACACACACACACATACACACACACACACACACACACACACACACACACACACACACACACACACACACACAAACACAAGTAACGTGGCAAAACAAGTGCACGGTGCATTGAAAAAAAAAGGGTCCTATCTTAATGTCCGATACTGTACGCCTAAAACCATGAGAATGCCATCATGAATAATGTGGTGTGTGTAGGTAGGGAAGGATCATTCCTACAACAATAGAAGAGATGACTTATTTTTGCTTAAAATTCATGTAAAACTCATCTCATTTGGGGTTTTGTCCGTTTGGCTGAATAGAAGCATGGTTTTTTCCTTTCGCATTTGCATTTTCCCTCCATTGTTTTTTTTTTAATTTTAATTATAATGTTGTGCGTTTTGCAGGCAATCGCTTAACAAATTTATTTTAAAAGTAGAGAGGAACACAAGTAGTAGAGATTTAGCAGTAGATCGGGGCGCTAAGAAGCTGAAAAAAGGTCGGTCTGTGCGAGAATTGAACGTTGGACGGCCAATTTCATGCAGCTTTGCACTTAACAACTACACCACTAGGTTGAATCTCTCTGTGATCGGCGTTGAGTCAATTAGAACCAAGCTACAGCCACGTTGCTCAAACAAAAAGAAAGCAAATCAAAGGAGGCGTTTAAAACCCGCTTTTCAAATTGGACGTTAAATCACTTGAACAATCATAGAATATTTCCTACGAATTGAGGGACGAACTCGTCACAGAGTATGGACTTCTAAGCTTAAGAATAATAATCGAGAAAATGCGTTCAGTTACTAACTTTTTGTTATAGCCAAATGCATTAAAAATAATGGAAAGATTGCTTTATATCATTACATATGGCACGAAAGAAATGCGTGTCATACGAAAAGCAGGTAATGGGAATAACAAGCTTTTGTTAATTTGCATTAGTTTCAAATTCCGTTTCATTAACTGGAAGTTTCCTCGTTCTGCAAGATGTTCTCAGATTGTAAAAAGAAGATGCTCGTCCAAAGCGAAGGCTAATTAGTGCACTTAAATCCCTGAAATACACAGTTAATTTTTTCGATGCTCATCATCAATCACTGTCTATTGCACCACCCCTCGCGGTAACTAATTGAGAGGTGGTGAACCTAATGCAAACATGCAACACCCGTGATCGAGTGACGATCAAATGCAATGTGGTTCGGTATTGTCCACGCTGTACGATTGCAACAGCCGTGCTGGGTTAGGGAATTGTCTCTCCCCCCACATCAGTTTCTCTGCATGGTGTGCTGCATTTTAGAGTGTATATGTGTGCATGATAAGGGTGAAAATATGGACCCTTATCGGTCTCCAACCCAAGCCAGTCCGAGCCAGTTACGGGTTTCATTGTGTGTGTATGTGCAATATCAGCCTTTCAGTATCAAGAGTGTGTTTTTCCTTGTTTAAAAACCAACCACCAGCTCTGATTACCGCGTTGAGCGTGATTCCAATGATCGGAATGTAAGCGGTGGCGCAGTTTTGGGTCCTATACTCCCCCCCTCCCCCCGCAACCCTAGTAGTGTGTGATAATATTGTTTTCCATTTCACCTCAACTCCCCGTGCCAGTCAGCCTGATGCCATTTTTATCAGCATTTGCCGGCTTGGAACTGTGCCGGCAGGCAGGGCCAACACCGACGACCTGCATATGATGATCCTCGTCTGCCAGTGTGTGTGTGTTGACATGTACAGGCCGCTCCTGTTATCAGTAGCACACTCTGTACGAATGTCTTCTTCAAGATCAAGCGCTGTCCGCGTGCTCCCCGTGAAAGGAAGGGGAGCTGTAAAATGCTTTGGCAGAGTTATCACAATCGTCGTCCCCCCGGGGTGGTGCGCGATGATGCAACGCGCCCTCGCACGCATCATCATGACCTGGGAATGACGGTGGGGAAGTGACCACTCTCACTCCCTCTTTCTCTCTCTCTCTCTTTTTCTTTTACACAAAAACACTGATAAGAACGCAAGTGGAGCGGTTTGTGACTCGCAGCCCGGTTTGATAAGACGGCCTGACGGGCTTACAACTCTCTTGGCCTGTGGAAATCAGTTTGTTGTGATTCTGACCAGTCCAGTCAGTCAGTGAGTGTGTGTGTGTGTTGGTGAGATGCTCCCCGATTTACTACACCGGAACTGTGCATGATGTGTCTTGCCCTTATCAACACTTGCACGAGAGCACAAATCAGCTGCTGGCTGGCTGGTTGTGCTGTGTTTTGTTTTTTTTTGTTGTTACAATTCCAATTCTTTCCCATTCTTTTGATAATCATGACACGCTGGTCCCGATGTCTGTGAGTCCGATTGCTCGGTTTCGGTCGGTTCGGTGGGACAGGACATGGGTTTCTGTGTTTCTGTTTGCTCGCAGCCTGTCCTTATCACGTAGCACCAGGAAAGTAGGTTCCTGTGGCTGTGGAGGAAAGGCGGAGCGGATTGCTGGTGGACCGCTTGATAACGCAATGACCTAACGTTAAGGAAAAGATTGCGAACGCACAGATCCTGGCGCACTCAACACTTGCGCATCAAATGTCTTAGCTTGTGAGCTAAGGATGACTGCAAAGGGCGCAAGAAGCCAAAAGGAAGGAGCACTTTTAGAAATATAGAAATATAAATAAGCACAATGAGCACACAAGCGGGAAACCCCTTTCCAGGGGTTCTCAACAAACCTAGTAAAAACGCAGAGTGTATGTGTGTGTCTCTCTCTCTCTATGTCTCTCTTTCAGTCTATCCGAACGTGATACCGATCGCGCCCGCATCGATGGGTGGCGGTGGCGGCGGCGGCGGCGGAGGGGTTGGCGGTGGCGGCGGTGGCGGCGATGGCACACCACCGGCCCCGTCCGTCGCGCCGTTGCAAAGCCCGATGGCGAACCTAATGTCGATCACCGAAACCCTACCGCCCGGCAGCCCCCGGAATGGGCCAAGCCCGCCGGGTCCGCCGCCACCGCGGACAGCTTCCCGTGGCTCACAGCACTCGCCGAACAGTTCCGGTAGGTTTTGTTTGTTTTGTTTTGTTTTTAAGTTGTGATTTTTGTTGTTTTTGGGTGTTGTTGTTGCTGTTTTCCCGGTTATTTCTTTGCTCTCATCCTAACGCTCCTTCCTTCTTCCGGTTCCGGGGTTGCGGCTTAAGTCTGTTTGCTCTGTTAGTTGTTTGTGCGTTCTGTTTGGGCGGTCAATCCAGTTCGTTGCAGTTTGTAGCATGTGCACATTTCCATCCCCCAATTTCCTCCCTTGTAATCCAGAATTTGAGAGAATTTGGAAGAACTTCATTCAGTAGAACGGAATTATTTATAGAAGCAGTAGAATTAATTGGGCTGGTGTTTTCTTCCTGCACAAACACACACACGCACACGCACACCTTTACCTTCGTAGGCACCATTATCTATCCTATATTCTTTGTAGTCACTTCCTGTTCCTTTAGTTGAATGTTGGAAGTATAAAGATACTAAAATGTTCCTTATTTTCTCTCTCTCTCTCTCTCTCCCTCCGTAGGTTCCTCGAGTGGTCGAAGATCTTCCGGCTCTAGGCACGTGTCCAGCACGACCGTTACCTCGTCGGAAGCGCAGCAACCGAACTCGTCCCTGCCGGGCAGCGGCGGATCGACGACACCGAACGGTGGGAGCGCGGGCGGCCCGAACGGAGGCAACGCGGGCACCCCGCCCGTACCGATGGGTCCGCTCGGCCCCGGTCAGCAAATGTCCCAGCAAGTACCTCCACCACCGCCCCAGTCACAGTCGCAATCGCAACCGGGCGGACCGCCGGACGGTGTCCCTCCCGGTCTCGGTGGCGGCAGTGCCGGTCCCGGTCCGAACCCGGCCGGTCCAAATGCAAGCCCCGCACCGCCCGGTAGCGCCGGACCACCCGGCAGCGGTAACGGTGGACCACCGGGCAGTGGTGGAGCGGGAGGGCCGCCCGGAGGCCCCGGTGGGCTCCCGCCGCCGCCGCCCGGCTCGGGAGCGACCAATGCACCACCGGGCACGGGTGGACCGCCCCCGGCACCGGCCCCGAACCCGACGCTCAAGTGCACCCTGTGCCAGGAGCGGCTCGAGGATACGCACTTCGTGCAGTGTCCGTCGGTTGGACACCACAAGTTCTGCTTCCCCTGCAGCCGGGAGAGCATCAAGCGACAGGTAAAGAAAGACTATGAGAGGAAGGACAATCTGTTTGTGAAATGTGTACTAAAATTTGTTTTCTTTCTTCTGCTCCTGCACACACACACACACACACACACACCAACAGGGCTCCGGTGCGGAAGTGTATTGTCCGAGTGGGGAAAAGTGTCCGCTCGCCAACTCGACGATACCGTGGGCGTTCATGCAGGGCGAAATTGCGACCATTCTGGGCGAAGAGCTGAAGGTAAAGAAGGAGCGCGAAACGTAGAGAAGTCGGTACACCGTTGCCAACAGTGTCGCTGTTCCGGCGTGCACGGGAAGATACACCACAAACACCAACGCCACCACGCCCACCAACACAAATGGTGGTGGCAGCAGGAGCAGCAGCAGCAGCAGCGGCGGAGGCGGCGGCGGTTCCATGTCCGTGGAAGGTGAACCGGTGCCATCGGTTGCGGTGGGCCCGGCTGGCCGCTATCACCCATCGGTCGATGATGCGTACGATGACGACGACGACGAGGATGAGGACGATGAGGACGCGGTGCGCATTTGCGAGGACGATGATGGAGCGGATGTGCGAAGCATCGTGCGCGAAGATAGGGAATCACCGGGCGAAGAACCGGACCTTGCTTACCAGCGTCCGATAGCCGCTGCTGGCTACTCTGGTGGCGGAAGGGCCGATAACGACCATCCGGCGGTACGATCACATCCGATCGAAACCGCTCAGCAGCGGCAGCAGCAATCATGGGAAACGGATTTCTATCAACAATCGCCGCAACCACAGCCGCCCTCGATTCCCCAGCAACGCTACGATCGTCAGCTCCGATCGCATCGACATCTGCGCCATCAACACCATCACCAGCAGCAGCAGCAGCATCACCGTTGAAACCGTGCTGCCCGTCAACGGTGCGTTCATTCACTTGGGATGTGATGTGTGCCCCGGCCGGTTGATGATGATGACTTCACCCGGGCACCAAGGCCTACAGTGCTAAATTATGTTGGACAACGGAATGTGTGCAAACAAGGCAAACGAGACAAGCGCGGTGGCACAATGTTGCACGGAAGCGTATTTGTTCGCTTGGTTTTATAAAAACCGAACGCAAACGAGCACCTTCCACACACACACACACGCGCGCAACACGCTGTGTTGGAGATTGTAGATAGAGTGGTTTGGAGAAGGATGTACGCTCCGCCCAGCGCTGGCGGAGCAGAAATCTTTTTGGTAGTTTTTAATGGAACTCGTTTTTAAATTGTTCTGTGGGCGTACGCGCACTCACACAAAAAAATGTAACCCCACGGAGAGAAGAACGTTGGTGAGGAGGGAGGGGGGGTACGTAGGATCCGGGAATTGAGGATCGAAATTTGTACATAGATTTTTGAACATTTGGAACTACACGCACATCAAGTACGTGCGTGTGTGTTTGTGTATAGTATCCGATCGACTGATCGATTGATCGATCGGTCTCGATGAAGTTAGTAGGGATTATAAGGATGCTCCGTTTCACAACTGCGTTTGGATAGCAATTAACAGTAACAATCAATCGGAATAGAGAGCACGTTTCTTTCCGCTCAACAACAACAACAACAACAACAGCACCAACAACGCGCACTAAACCACCGACAAACACACAACAAGCATTCAAAACATCCCGTTTTTGGGGTAATTTTTGGTTTTGCTGTGCGTGTGTTGGTGGTGTAGTGGTGTTGATAGATCGTTGGTTTTGTCATCGTTCCTGCAAGAGTACAACGGGGGTAATGGTTTTTCTTGTTTTGTTTTTAAGATAGAGCGAACACACGGCCGAAGGCGTTCTTCGTGCTCGTGGGTCAGTAAAGCTTACATAGCAGTAGTTTGTGCTTTGTGCAGCACGTGTAAACACATGCGGCACTTTAAGCAGCTACCCTCTCTTCCTGCTGTGTGTGTGTGTGTGTGTGTGTGTGTGTAATAATATTATAATAACACACCACACCGTGTACAATTGTTGAAGTTTACACCTCTTTTCGTTTTTTAAACTGTTATATGGGCCCTTTCTTTCTTGTGTGAGTGTGTCTGTGTGTCGCACAAAGTGTTGTAGAATTGGTGGCATTCAAAGGCTAAAACTACTTCTTCCTGGGTTCGGAAACACAACATACAGCAAGCTGCATTGTACGGGATGAAAAGCTATTCATTTGCTTCTTCTCTTTAGATGTTGTAGCGGCGTTTTGAATTGATGTGAAGTTTGTGCAAGTGTGTAAATGTAAAGCCGCGCCACACCGGCAACCTACTTTCGTTTCGAAGCGTTTCGTCATAAGCTGCTTCGCTAATGCCATAATGAGAGGAATGCGACACAATGATTGGAAAATGAAGAGAGAGAGAGAGAGCAAAAACCTTATTCAGAACTAGGATTCGCTTCAGCCCGCGGAGAAGAGGGGTTACGCTGTGTGTAGCATGGAAGCAGAGCAGAGGTTTGGATACGCGGAAGCTATAACTCGATTTTTGAGAGTTTACTATAAGTTTGAGCATGCTTAGAGTTGCAATTTTTGTACACATACACATAAGTACACACGGATGCATTCGTTCGGCAAACTTTTGTACAATGTAAGGAGCAAAAAAAACGAGGAGGAACGTTTAATTAAGCGCAGTTGAGGGGGGGAATTTTTAATTTTATTACTATGTACGTATTTATAACCGTAGTTTGTGACGAATGAACGTTTATTTAATGTTTTGATTTCGCGTTGAAAGAGTAGTAGTAACACAAATACACAGTTTCTTCCGTTTTTTTTATTTAGATTTTAAAATCCCGTTTTGTGGTGTCCTCCGTTTGGTTGTTTTTTGTACATATATGCGCTAAGGTGAAAAACACAAAAGGGGTAGCAGATGAAAGATATAGTATAGTGTAGCTTGAAGATAAGAATATTTCTCTGTAACACATTGTAACTGTACTGTTTTTTACTTTTTTTTTCTTCTTTTAAACAAACAATTTAGTTTTCTATCATATTCTGCGAAAAAGAATTCTAATTGCATTGTACACACGCGCGCGCCAGCAGAAATGGGCGGAAGACGGGGAAAGTAAATAATAATAAAAAAAAACAGGAACGCAGAATGCACTTTAAGAGCAAGGAGAGAGAGAGAGAGGGAGCGAGAGAAGATGCGAGAGAATAATGGAATACAATTTTGCAAATACAGTGAAAAATAATACAGTTTTTCTTCTGGAATGATTTTGTTTGTTTTTATTAGTTCGATTTTCCGCGGTTTTTCGTATTTTCTTTGTTACTCTCCCCCGTTTCTCCAGTTGTGTTCCGTTTCTGTTCTACGTTTTCGGTTTTTTGAATGATTTGATCCCTAACGGTGAGTATGTTAGTGTATGTTAGTATGTATTTGTTTTTAAATATAATTTGTGTTTGCGTTAGTCGCGTGTTATGTGTTTATTGTTTTCGTTTTAGTAAAGTTACCTGTTGCTGCCCAGAAGAAGAAGAAGAGAGGAAGTGGGTTGTTCAGTGGATCTGATCCTAATAGAACAGCGCCAAACTCAACCACAGAAGAACACGCACAGAGAGAAGAACCATACCTTTGAACGATATGTAGAATATCCTGACTATAGCAATCGAGTAACCCTTTTCTCGAGAGAGAGAGAGGACATTCTAATGCAGCGCAAACGCAAACTGCAATTACTATGCAATGATGCAAAAGCATCAAAAGAGAGAGAGAGAGAGGGAGGGAGAGGGGCGAAGTAAATGAATGTTCCGAAGTGAAGAAGAACAGACAAAAAAAGAAAACAAAAAACAATCAATCATACATACTAACGAATCATAAGCGAAAACAACAAAACAAAACAAACCAACCCATTATTGTCGCATTTTGGAAATTATTGTATTGTACTGTAGTAGTGAGTTTAGTAGTGTTGCTCGGCTGCTGTATAAAGGCAGCAACTCCCTTTTTTAGCAAGCCGCATTAGCATGTAGAGTGTCCTCAATCGCTAACGGAAACAGTATAATAGCAGTTAAAGTAATGTAAAAAGAGATGGTATAGAATTACTATCACCACCCCCCCCCCCCTCCCCCCGAATTTTGCACTTACATAGCCGAGATAAAATAGTAGTATAAAACGTTTGAGTTACTGCGAAGCGGAGGATCGGACGATTGTTTGGATGGATTTGAGTTTACCAGCCCGCCTGTACGTAAAGTAGGGAAGGAGGGACTACTGCACTTTTAGATAGATTTATTGATCGTGACCGTAGCTGGTGAGCCGGGGGACGCATTCCGGGGTTATCAGTTAATCAGGCCCGATCTCAGTCGGAGTCGGAGAAAGATCATTATCATTACCAATCGCGCCACGTAAAATACACAAGCGATCGTGTGGTGCTGCATTAGCATTAGAGCTACAACTACTACTTGCTACAATAGTTTGAATTGTTTGTTTCGTGAACCGTTTGTTTGCACAGCCCACGGTGCGCGATCTTCTTGACCATTTTGTGTAACAAATGATCGAGATAGGTTGCAACGGTTAAAAACGGTTTTCTTTCCCAGGCCTTATTACCAACTATTTCATACTACCAGCAAGCACTATTACCATTGACCATTCTACCTTCCTAGCATACCTTTACTGCATATTATTACCATTATTAGAGCGTTTTTCGAATTACTTGCAATATTGATAATATTGACATCCTGCGCCCGGGATGGGAGGAGAATGTTGTCTAAAGTTTTAACCCTAAACCACACAACAGTTAGAGGTGATTAATTTATTCCAATAGGTTGTTTCGTGCTTAGGAGAGTGTTCCTTAGAGTAGTTGTGTGTTTGTGTGGTGTGACAAGTTTTTCTTTCCCCAGAATAGGAATTGTTTGTGCGTTTCGTTAGCAGCATTGACCGAACGTTTGGTTGAGATTTGATGGGGGGATGAAGGCATTGGCCACCGTTTGGTAAAACCACACATCCATGCCACGTGTTTCGGTCTGCGTATTGTTAGGTTTTTGCAAAGCAAATTTAAGAAAATAGTAGCAATGAGCGATAGTGAGAGAGAGAGAGAGAGACAGAGGAAGTTAACAGAGTTAAGCATTACTACATAACCATAAACAGAAGCATTATAGGGCCACTACCACCAACTACTGATAGGAGCCATCTCGAGAGGGGTGGGGCGGTGGGGGCACCGATCACCTTCTTGTTTCGTTAGGAGAACAGTCCCTTGTTATACCCGATCATTCCTGTTTCACCCTTGTGCGAGGACGCAACTCTTTAGCAAAGCGTCCATCGACCACTCAGTTAGCCCACGTGGAGAAGAGACGCGTACACCAACAACAACAACAACCAAAACAACAACAACACAGTTGCAGGAAGAACAGTTGTTTCGTTTCGTTCTTTACACCCAATTTGTACATTTAATTAAGCAAAACTGACACCAGGCGACGACACGGACACGCAGCTGGCCCTGGACGCCTGGAACGGTTCGAACGGTGCACGATCGTCGCTTTGTGTGTAACGGAAGCGACGGATAATTCCGGAGCTTCCAGGTGCACCTGAGGATCCGAGGATCCTGCATCGAACGAAGCCAGATCGAAGGCGGCCTCTGTCACCGTGGTCGTCGCCTTTGCGTCACCATTGGAACACAACACTCGCCATACGTGTACATACTTGTAAAGCAAACGGGGTCGTCGTCCCAAGATCACCTTGCAGTAGGAGACATTACAAGGATGATTTTTAGAAGAGAAAGAGAGAGAGAGAGAACCCCTATTTGCACAATTTAAAAAGCCTGCATAAAGTGTGTGTTTGAGAGTGTGTGCGCGTTGAACTTTGACAATGATAAAATACCTGATTGAAATACTGAGAGGAACTGCAGCATGTACCATCGCTCGATCGCTCGATCGCTCCATACACAACTCTCCCTTGGTAGTGTTGGAAATGCAGTGTAGTAGAAGAGAGAAGCGCTTCATCGTTTCAACATCCCAAACTGGCATATTAGTCAGCGTTAGCGAGAAGGGATACACTTGTAAAACGCTGTAGTAGGGAGGATCTTCGACGAAGAAGTCATTAGAAATCTAAATTAACACACTAGAGCGCGAGTCTGGCGAACATGCTCCCTTTTTTGTAAATAGTGAACCATTATATATGAATCGAATGAGAAACAAATAATAAACATTATATAAAAAAAATCTACAATAATAATCCTATTGACAAAATCTACCAAGATTGTGTGTGTGTATGTGCATTTTTCGTGCTTGCTTTGCAGTTCTGCATTTGCACCTTCATCATATCGACATCGTCGTCAGCCATGCATAACGCCAGCCCGTTGTTTGGGCGCTGGGGGTAGCTTAGCAACCCGGCTAACACCAAGCCTAGACGTACCAGCCGAACGCAGCAGGACCTGCAATCCACTTCAGTACACTGATGACTGCACAGGAGGATGCGAGAACACGACGACGAGTGCTTCACGGAGGACGAAAGCGTAGCCGAGCTCGGCTCGCTCAGCGCAATGAGGTCGGGCTTTAAGGCACTGTACGACGAGCTCGATAGGCTTGGTGAACAGGCCACGCTTACAGTGGAGTCGATCGAGCAGGAACGGGCCAGCGAGAAGGATCTGCTCAACAAGGAAGACATCGCCGATTTGATAAGGTACGCGCGTACATTTATCCGTGAAACGAGAAAAACCTTCGCAACGGTCGATGAGCACGGTGTGCAGTGTGGGCCGGAAAGGCGCTCCAACAAGAAGGTTTCAACGCCGAAAGCTTGGAAGCAACCGATTGTGGTTGAAAGGACGGTAGAGCGGGAGGTACTTACGGTGTGTGAGAACCGGCGTCGAAGTGCTGTTACGGTGATTCAACAAACCGTCCCGAGGGATGATGCCGGAGCCTTGTCCGATGATCCGGAAGTGGGCCGTGTTACGATGTCAACAGCGGGCGAAAGAAGCATTCAAACTGAACCGCTGAACAACACTGTTGCCGTGGAAACGCTGCCCGAGGTACGTAGTATAGGGACCAATGTGAACTTTGTTTCACCGCGTGCAAAGCGAACCAATGTGCTGGGTGCTGGGGGTGGTGGTGGTGGTACACCGTCCGTCCGATCTGCTGCTACCCGGTCGGCAAAGTGTCCCATCGCACCTGAGCATCGTGTACGGGGTGCTATTAAAACACGGCCTCCTCCTCCTGCTACAGTGCCAGCTGCAACGGCTAGCAGGAAGCCTTTGGGTAGGCCAACGTTCTCTGATGGGCAGTTCAAGCTCCTGTTTGACCGGTTTATACAGATGCAGTCGGAAAAGTATCCCGATGCGGCGAAGGATCATACAGCACATCTCGAGAACGTTGTCACTGAGCAGGTGGAACAAGCGAAACCACCTCCTCAAGAACCGGATAGTGTTGAGCCGGCTCTGGTGAAGGTAAACGGAGGAGAAGAAAGTTCCACAATTCCAGAAAAAGATAATAATCACAATGAAGCAGTAGAGAAATCAACGACTGAAGAAAAAGCACCGGATACAGATGAAAACGCGGGAGAATCGCTTGGATTTACAAGCCACATCCTGCCGAGCTTGTCTATCAAGGGACGTTGGGATGCAAATCTGAAGGTACAGCAAACGGGGAGCATCGCCATCTTTGATCCAAGGGATACGTCTTGTGAAAAACTGCAAAATGATAACGTGAAGTACGTTGAGTTGAATCAGGCACTTCCGGTGAAACACTTAAACACAGACATTCGGAATGGAGCAGCTGAGGATATTAAGCAGGATTTAGAAACTGAAATTGCGCCCAAGCTGTTTAAATTGCGCGTAGAAGTTGCAGATAAACCGGACGCACACTCAAACAGTGAATCAGAGAATACGGCAACGGAAGTAACAAGCTCTGGAGAGGAAGCTGGCGGTGGGCTGCCTATGA
The DNA here is from genome assembly GCF_943734735.2 of Anopheles gambiae. Lineage (NCBI taxonomy): Eukaryota > Metazoa > Arthropoda > Insecta > Diptera > Culicidae > Anopheles > Anopheles gambiae. The sequence goes on along the minus strand of NC_064601.1, from coordinate 23,920,367 downwards.
TACGTATCCCTAGATCTGTCTGTAAGCTGACAAAACACAACAACAAGCCGAACAAATATTTAGATCCATTCGTTAGCAGGAAGCACAAGGAATTTTCTACCAAGAAGCGTCCCGAGGTGTCGCTTGACATTTTTGATGAAGATTCTAGCTGCTCCAGTACGGAAGATGATCTTGAAGAGGACGATATACGAGTGCTTTTGAATTGGAAAGATGATCGCTCCAGTGAAACATCACACTCGGTATCTCGGGAAGCGGTGCGTGAAAAGACACTCCCCACCAGCGTACAGTGTCAGCGAAGTTTGCTGGAAGTCTCGAGCATTCCTGCACTTCGGAGTCCGGCGGAGTTAAGCCGGGCAGCGGTCGACGGTACCTCCGAATCCGATCATGATCCGACCTTCAGCGGACAGTCTTCGAGCAGGTTTCTGGATAACTTGCGCATCTGGAAGTCGGCCGTGGACATACAGTCAAGGAATATGAAAATGAGCAACGAACTGGCAGAAGATCTCGCAGCTCTCAAGGACAATTTGCAGAAGATTGCAGAAGAAAGCGCAAAGGTAGTGAAAATTGCTCAGAATGTTAAAAGCAGCGCCTCGAAGGTGGTGGATGAGTCCTACCCGGCTCAGTGTGTTCCGATGCGTCCAGCATCATCAGCATCATCCGCCCGGAGGTCCAAATCGTGTGAATGTTTCGGATGTCAGCACACCTTCGAGGAGCGACCGGCATCATCACGTCCCGCCTTCTCGTCCCCGCCGTACGATTACAAGAAATTTCAGCGTACCGTATTCGAAAGCAATCCACGCTATGCAAAAACGATTCGTAAGATCTGTGAATTTGGTGGTCGTGAAAGAACACTGTCGGCGGCCCGTCCAGAGCGAGATGAAAGCGTGAAAAAAGCAGCGCAGAAATTTTTACAATCACTGCAAGCAAACACAATAACGGAAAAGAGTTGTTGCAGTTCGCGATCGTCTCCCTCAAAAAGCGTATCGAGCAGATCGGACGGTTTGCTGGGTACGGTTGACTACGGCGGTCCGGTTATTTCTGAAAATGAGTATGATACAGATTCGGAGGTGGCTTCGGTTTGTTCTTCTTCTACGTGTGACACGCCATTTAGCGGCGATACGAAAAGCAACGGATCTTCTGCCGGCCAGATTGGTACCAGCGAGGGAACGGATTTGTCCTCGTTGACGTCCAATTTCCATGCTCAGTGTGATCTGGGTGAAGTGTTGAGTCCTGGTGAAATAAAGTAAAATATTTGTACGCTGTTTTTATTCATGGAAGCATTTTTGGGACAACAATTTTAAAGCAAATAAAACGACTGAACAACGCTTTTTAAATTACAGTTTTTATCAGATTATTTATTATTTTAAGGATAATTTAAAAATCACATAGCTTTAGTAGTGTTTTAATAAAATTTGATTAGTAATTTCAAAGCATTAAGCAATTGTTTTTAATATAAATATCGGGAGTTTGAGCTCATCGTTCTTTTCAATTATTTTGTTGTTAACGGACTTATTGGCCGATTTGAATTAGTACTGCTAGCATCCGCTATACATTGCGATGGCGCTACGATCCCATAGATGAATTCCCACTGAACATTCCCACTGTCCCGCTGTACAAAGCGACGGAAAAAAATCATTGCTGCTCGCTCTTTTTATCTGGTCTTCTTCTTCCATCCCATAGTAATTTTTTCCAGTAGCTTGTCGAGATGTCCGTCCCTTGCACTGCTTTCTACCCCTTGCCTGAGCGAGGACGGAACGTCGATGGACGGCAGTATAGGCTATTCCACCGAGCGGTTTAAATCAAAGTGTATGTACTTAAAAGGTGATTAAGGTATTTTTATCGCATTTGCCGGGCGAGATCATTCAGAATTGATATGTTAAATGGCACACAAATTGTTAAGGCCGGGCTACATTGATCGTACTCTCTGGTGTAATTTTGATTTTCACTAGCGCTCCTGGCGGCGGCTGCTGGAAGCTTTTTTTGGTCATCGAGGGAATGGTCGTGCCGGATCTCAAAATTAAGTTGTTTTTCCATCGTTTTTTGCCATGAAAATGGATGCCATGCGTGCAAGACAAGTGCATCTACCTTTTACAAAACTTTTCTCGTCCAAATTAAGTTAAAAACATGGAAAAAATGCATATTTTCTAAAGCGGCTCCAAATTGTTTGGAAAAATGCTTCGGTCAGCCGCCGCCAGGTGCGCTAGTGAAAATCAAAATTACGCGTGCGAGTACGATCAATGTAGCCCGGCCTTTATATTCCATCCAGTCCTTCCTGATTGTAGCACCGGAGCCTCCAGTATTGTTATGTCAAGTCGTGAAATGCTCTGGAGAACTCTACCCTCTCATATTAATACACCTTGGTTCAGATTCCCTGTGCAGTTCAGTATGGTAGCTTTGAATTATGGGCTAATTGCTCGATTATTGTAATGTAAAAAAGAACAGGAAAAGTTAATTTAATTTGCTATTACTTTTTCTACTCTTTCGAAAACATGTTTCAAGATTTTTGTTTCACAAAAATATTTTTATTGGCTTGATGGTCTTACAGTGTGTGTTAGTTAATTCTGGACAATTATGATGATGAAGAAGTTTGAAGCTAAAACTTGTGCCGTTGTTTGTTTATAAAATTGTTCAACAATAAAAGTTTTATTTTTGTTTGTTAAACTCGAACGATACGGGAAATGCCGTCACTGAAAGTCGACCAAGAGCCAACCTCCAATGTCGACTGAATGCACCACGAAACGCGCAGTGGGCCGTTTGTTTGATGGGTTTGGCCGACACTGTCAAAGCAAGCAGGCAAGCACAACAAAAACGATTGTACACTCGCTTTGCCGCATCCCAGCATTGTGCGGTTTTGGTTATTTGCTAAAGTAAAATCATTTCCGCTGCTTCGAAACCAAAATGTGATCGGAAAACCCGTGTACAGAAGGTTGTAAATAAAGTGCAAACATTATTCTGCGTGTTACGATAACTTTTAGCTGCTAAACAGTGCAGCCGGCATCTTCTCTGCACTTATTGGCGCAGAGTGTACGGCGAGGGGAGTGAGGCTGGTCAGAAGATTTTTTTTTGTCAAAAAAACGCCGGGCGTGTGTTGGAAGAAAAGTGCTTATTTGATAATGTGCCAAACAAATATTGCATTGTGTTAAGTGGTTAAAGAGGAACGTTTGCTAAAATTCGGTCCGATGCGCGATACGCTTGGGAAGTTTACCAAGCAGCGGGAAAATGTGAGCGCCACACGGGCACGCAACACTTAAAAACAAAAGCACCATTCATCATACATATATTATTCAACGAAGCCAAGTATCAGTTCCTGTAGCGTACGGTCACACCATCAAAAAATGTGGCACGAAGCGCGCAAACAAGAGAAGAAGATCCGCGGCATGCTGGTCGACTATCGGAAGCGGGCCGAACGGAGGCAGGACTTCTACGAGCGTATCGTAAGTGCCGGGAACGGGGGAGAAGGGGAGAGACGCTGAACCGGTTCCGGGCAGGACCCCTTGTTGTTTTTCCACCGTTGACCTTGTACTGATTGCAAATTTCCCGTTTTTTTTCTCCTTCGCCGCCGAACGCCGTCCCGAATGCAGAAAGCCGACCCGACACAGTTCCTTCAAGTGCACGGACGCAAATGCAAAATACACCTGGATGCGAGCGTCGCGACAGCTGCGGAGAATCCGGCAATCATGCAAGTGATATTCAATGCGCACGGGGAGCGATGGTTCTCCCTGGTTTTCTTTTCTTCCCCCTCTCCCTGTTTGCTTTGATTTGTTCGCTCATACGCGCTGCAATTTTCTCACATGCTTCCCATGCGTGTCCAGCCCTTTCCACCCGCCACACAACCGGACGCCGGCCGGGTTTCGGGACCGGGCCGGTTCCTGCCGGACGCCCTAGTAAAGTAGCAAATACATTTCCTGTTTACCTTCTCCATGCCCGGCGTAATTGCAGCGTAATTGTCCGCACAGCACTGGGCACGGAAACACACGCACACAATTACCCCATCCTATTCGCTTACTACCAGCTTGGCTTGGTTAGAGGTGACCGCGTCAAAGAAACCCTTTCAACAGGCTTGCAGCACACGCACAAAAAAAGGCGGTCTGTTTTATGTTTGTCTTTTTGCTTCCGTTTTCCGGCTTCCTCTATCTCCAGGATGCCTTGGCAGGGACAGAAGGACAATCTGATCGATCGGTTCGATGTGCGTGCCCATCTGGATTACATACCGCCGGTGCCGCGCACCAATCCGCCCGACCAGCCGGACGCGCCCGACGTGGACGATGCGGACGAGCGTGCGATGAACTACGAGCGGTACCGGGTGCTGGCGCAGAACGAATTTCTCGGTGGGTAACTATACATCCAACGGGAAGCCGGCCGAGTGTGTGTGGTTTGGACCCAATTTTATCCCGTTCCCTCGCTCTCCTCACCTCTGTTGCAGGCATTGTGGAGGAAAAGTATCTCCACCAGCTCTACCTCGAGGAACAGTTCGGCGTGAATGCCCAGATCGAGGCGGAAACGAAGGCGGCGGCTGCGGCCGCCAAAAAGAAATCGTCCGCCGGTGCCGCGATCGGCTACACGTACGAAGAGACGGAAACGCTGCCGGGTGGTTCGGGCCCCGGGGGCGTTGGAACGGCCAGCATCCCATTCTCGCAGTCGCTGACGGCGATCGAGAAGGCATCGGAAGCATCGGCCACCCCACTGTCGGGCACGGGGACCGGGGGACCGGCGGCGGCGGCGGCGGCGGCCCGGTTCGATGAGTGCATGAAGGACGATTCCGACTCGGACCTCGACATGGACGTGTCGATCGACATTAACAAGATCGGCACGAATCAGGCGCACGAGCTGAACACGTGCGGCCGGCAGTACGGCATGAAGAGCAATGACTTTTACTCCTTCCTCACGAAAGATGCGGACGAGGCGGACGCACTGCGGATGGCCCGGGAGGAGGAGCAGGAGAAGATCATGTTCAGTGGGCGCAAAAGTAGGCGCGAGCGGCGGGCCCAGCGGGAGCGGAAGGTAGCGGGCCGGCCGCTTAGCCCGCCGAGCTACGCGGCGAAGGAGGAGCTGGTGCCGCGCACGTTCGTGGAAGCGAACGACAGCTCCCGGTCGCCGTCGCCGGTCAACTCGGGCAAGATCACGTACATTACCTCGTTCGGTGGGGAGGAGGAGCTGCAGCCGCACGGGAAGATTTCGTTCGGGTTTGCGCGGGACATGAGCACGCTGGGCGGCATTGCGGGTACGTCGAAGGCGGCGGCCGGGCTGCGCGCCGGCGCCAGCGGTCCGGAAGGCTCGACCAGTACGCTCAGCTACGCGGACAAGGTGAAGCAAAACCTGGAGAAGCTGAAGACGCAGGCCCAGTCGAAGGAAAGCGACCGCAAGCCACCGGTCCAGTATCAGCGGGCGGCGGCGGCAGCTGCGGCCAGTGGCGGTCGTGGCAGGGGTAGCCGCAGTAGTAGCGGCAGCCGCAGCAGCCGAAGCAGTCGGGGCAGAAGTCGCGGACGGCGCCGTCGGTCCTCGAGCAGCAGCCGTAGCAGGAGTCGGGAGCGCAGCCGCAGCAAAAGCCGAAGGCGCTTGCGGGGCACCGCCGTGGGAAGGAGTCGGTCCCGGTCGCGATCGAGAAGTGGCGGACGGAGTGGAGCGGGTGGCCGCTCGACCTATTCGCGCTACCGACGCCGCTCGAAAACGAAGTCACGATCGCGCTCCCGGTCACACTCGCGCACACGCGCGAAAGCGTCCCGTCGGAGCCCTCGGCGTCGCTATCCTGCTGGTGGTGGCCAGTCATCATCAACGCGGCGCCGTACAGCACGGTCATCCTCTTCCTCATCGTCCTCCTCCTCTTCTACCTCATCACGTTCGCGATCACGGTCCCGAACGCCGCCGGTACACCGGGCGCAACCGTCGCGTACAAAACTCCGTACGGGTGAATCACAGGACAGTGATGGGTCACGGGCAGCAACAGCAGCAGCTGCCAAACAACCGGCCGTGCCAGCCATCGGCACGCAGGAAAAGCTACCTCTCGTTGTGCCACACACACTACTCGGTGTACTTCCGCCGCCTCCGCCGCCACCACCGCCGGTCGCGGTTGAGGCAGCGGTGGACGAAAAGAAACCCCTGCCAACGCTGGCACTGATCGAACCCGAGCCGGAAGTGCCCATCAAACGGTACTACGGACGCAGGCGGGGCGACGAAAGCTCGAGCGACGACGCGAGCACGTCCGGCGACGATACGAACGGGGACGGTGATCGTAAACCGACCGTCGTACTACCACCGGCTTTGCCGACGCCGGAACTAGCCACGGGAGCGGACGATAGCCAGTCGGGAGCCGGCACCATTAAGTGAGTGTAGCGTGTAGCGTATTCGTTCACTTTCACTATTTGCTGTGCCATTTGCTTCCCCATTTGTGTGTTAAACCGTCTTCAATTAACACTCTAAAAAATGCTCATTTTCTTCTATTCAGACCCGCTTGTGAGATGGTACTACAGATCAAGCAGGAAAAGCTGGAAAACCCTGCGATCGAGCAGCAGCCCGTCGTCGGCCCGACCGTGGGCGTTGGCGGCAGTGGTAGCGCATCGTTAAGGTTTGGTAAAACGGTTACTGGTGGAACCAGCGCGCCCGAATCCAAAGTCAGTAAGAATAACTCAAACAGAAAACCAAAACCAAAACAACCGCAACCTCTATATCCGATCGTTTCCGAATACCACCACCACCACGATCACCAGCAAAAAAAATGCAAAACCGCCTTTTGCGTCCTTTCTGTCTCCAATCCTCCGATGCGTGTGTGCGTGTGTGTTTTGTTAATTGGTGACATTATCTGAGGGCTTTCCTCAGGTGGTATATTATCCTTCACATCTATAAGCGCTCTCGTTTGTTTTCGATTGACTGATTTGTGCCAAACTCTTCAACACGTTATCCGTAATCTGTAATGGGCGTCTCGAACGGCTCTTGTTTCTTTTAGTCTTTTTCCCGATAGAATATCTGCTATGTCTCATGACCTTATGTGACCATAAGACCGGATCGATGTTGATCGGATACTGATTGATACTATTCCATTATCAAAATCTTTGCCAAAATCATGATCGAAAGTTTGGTGTAAAGTTCATGTTTAAATTTCCATTCTGCCTGTCGTCCGGTAAAGCACCTCCAATTCATGTAGTTCTCAAGGTGGCATAGATGAATAAGATTACGCGCTAAGTTTCCATGTTCCAAAACTCCAAACCTGCCGAAGGGTTTCTGCTGATTCTTTAATGTTAATGTTGCGTAAAGTGTGGTATTATCATTCATGCATTCCATCGCACACGAAACACTCATTCTCTCATAAACTACACACACACACCCACTAAACACATGCACACATACACACCTCACACACATACACAACACCTACACACATTCCCCAATGAGTCACAATTCATCTCATCGCTCATACCGAATCGCCGTCTGCGTTGGTCATTTAACTAGTTTACCGTTTGTTTTCTTTTTCCTCCCTCCACACACACACACACGCGCGTGGACACGCATGCAAAAATTTGCGTAACAGGTCGGGATAGGGGCTAGCGGCATCGCCAGTACCGGGGCCAGCTCGAAGTCAGTAAACCCGCGCGATCGTCTCAAGCGCAAGATGCAGATCCTGCTGAACAAACAATGTGAGTTCGTATCACCGTATACCAATCGCCGTTGTGTCCTCCCCGCTTGTGGGATCGTAATGATGGGAACGTGTCTATCTCTCTCTCTCTCTCTCTCTGCCCTTCTAGACAAAGCGGACAAGAAGGCCGAGATCGAGAAGGTGGAGCGCCAGATACAGCAGCAGCAGGAACGTGACGACGAGATGCGCGAACTGGCGCTGAAGCTGAGGCGCCGGCAACGTGAGCTGCGTCACAAGTACGGCACGCCGGAGAGCGAACACAGCAAATCGCACAGCTCGGAAGAGCGCAGCTCGGACGAAGGTGACGAGGCGGGCGGTAAGCAGCAGCAGCAGCAGGCGTCACGGCTACATCGGTTTGGTCAGCTGCAACCATCCGGTGGTGATGGGGACGGTTCCTCGTCACCCCGTCGACTCCCGTTACTAGTGCCACCGTTAACGTCGCTTCCACCACCGAAGGTGTCGCTTCATTCCCGGCCACCACCCGCACTGCCGGCGGGAGGTGGCGGTCCACCGATGGGTTCCGGTGGTGGTGGTGGTGGTGGTGGAGCAGGATATAGGAACAGTGTCGTTATCGAACGAAAGCCGGTACTACGCAGTGCGTCTAACTTTGGTGCACAGTCAGCGGGTTCCGAGCACCAGTCGGGTTCGTACGGTGGCGATAGTGGTCGGTTGCGACGTCGCGAATCTCCCGCCCCGGGTGGTGGGGGCATCTCGTCCTCGAGAGGGTACGGGGGTGGTGGTGGCGGCGGCATGTCATCCCCCTCGATGAATCTTCGCCGAGGCGGAGCAATGACGGGCGCTGGTCGTTTCGATGATCGTAATCGCCGAAGATCGCCGCCATCGCGCTACGATCGGTCACGGTCGAAATCCAGGGAACGGTTAGGTTCGCGCGATGCGGGACAAAATGCGGCTGGCAGAGGCAGCCGTCGTACGGACTATGGCCGTACGAGAGGCGACTATGAGCGCTACCAGAGCGGTTACGGAGGCAGTGGCCATGGGCAGCAACAGTCGTCCGGTAGTTACGGTGGTGGTGGTGGTGGTGGTGGTGGGAGTCGCTACCGTGGCCGAAGATCGCGTTCCGGTTCACGGGGTCGTCGCTCGCGGTCGAACGAACGGCCCACCACCAGGGGGAATGGCGGCGGTGGAAGCGGATCTGGGGCGGTGACGTCCAGCCGGCAGTCGAATCGGTCACCGAAGCCGATCAAGAAGCTGGTGGACTACTGACATTCGCCTTGTCGATCCTTTGCAGCTCACCCAAATCTACGGTGGGCTTTGTTTTCTTTATACGTTTTAACCTCTTTTCCGTTCCTACTTCTTACAAATCTTGTAACATCTTACCTCATCATTACAACGCACTACCGCAGCAGGGTCGAATGGGTAGTGTCAAACTGACATTGGGTTTGCTCCAATCTGGTAACTCTTTATACTATCCTTATGCACACTTGATGCACACAGGTATACCGTTTATTCTTATGCTCTTAGTGGCTCTGGAACTTGTTGTAAGTCAAACCGGTTTCCGGGACACACACACACTCACAGCAATGTGGTCCATATTATGCCATTAGGTTTGCAAACCCCTGAGCCTGAAGAGCCGACTAATGTTTACTTCGTTCTAATCTTACCGCTAATAACATCATCATCGTACTATCTGCGTACGATTGTTATCACCTCTACAACACAACATAAACACCTCCTTTACCTACATACCAATAGACGATTCAGGTTTACCGTTTACAATAAGCTTTCGCGCGCTCTCGTTGGAGCTTTTGTTTGAGGGCAGGGAGGGGGGGAGGGGTTTAAAGGGTTTGGGGAAGAAGCAGTTCCTACCGATGGAGATTGTTTTTCGTTTTGTCAATGAATAAGAGCAACTGCACATTTTGCAACCATTACACACAGTACTTCACTTCACCGGACAGACAGAAGAGAATACAGAAGAAGGGTTATTAAAAGCAAGCTGTGTAAAGTTATTACTATCCGAAAATAACGTATCATTAGTGCACGGCAACAGAATTCTTGTAGATATAGCAATTAAAAGTTTGTGTGGACGGCCCTGTCCCGGCGAGACTCCGCTCAGTCGCGTACCAGTAACGCATGGTGATGTTGTCGTCCCGAATCTTCCTCGTGCTGTGTGGAATAGCGATCGGAGTTATATTCGGTGCCCTATCGCCTACTGCGGAAGTTGCCAAGGTACCATCCGCTCTCATACGTTTTGTGCAAGAATGTTTTCGCCAACACTCGAGAACGCTGTACTTGGTAGGCTTGGAGGGAATGGTCAGCTATCGAAGTTATCTCGCCTTGCCATATCCTAAAGTGATCGTACAGAGCGGCGTCTCCATTGGTATGCCCGATGAGTCAAGTTTGATTGTATTGTTCGTGGATTGCAGGACACGGGTGAGTTACTGGAGTACTTTACTTGCTATTGATTTTGTTTTAATCTGTGTGTTTTTTTGTTTTGCTCCTCCCGCTGCAGAGCTTCATGTACAACACACTGAGCATGATCTTGCGAGACTTTAACCGAATCGTTCGGAACGGAAAATACCTCGTGCTGGTAGAGGATGCTCTCCTGCGGCACGGAAATGGTACGATTTCGGCCGATCTTGGGCACTTCTTTGCAACGTACAACATCGTGTACTGGTGTGTGACGGGATTTCGGCATGCGGCAGTGCTCCAGTACTCTTTATATCTTGCCCGGCATGTTCACACGATCGGCAGCACGCTGACACACGCACCGGTGTTTGAGTGGAGGCGAGGACTGTGGCGTTATGAAAGGTCAACAATCAACGGTATTGCGTTTACTTCATTTCCATACGTATACTTGCGAGGGGAAGAGTATCGTGGTATAGATGTTACTGTTATGTTCACTATCATAAAGAATCTTGGGTACGTACTGGAATTGCGCGTGGTAGAGCCGACGGACAATAGTGACAGTGATGTTGTGCATATAGTTGATAGTTTGAGCCGCATAAAGGACGACATAATGCTCACGCGCAGACACGTGGATGCGGGTATTCTGCCCGTTGTGTATATTGCCGAAGCGACCTACTTTTGTCTGGTCGCTCCACGCGCTGCGGAGATCAACCTAACGCAATCGCTGTTGCGCCCGTTCTCGTACGAAGTGTGGCTGTTCATCGTGGGCTGTGCAGTGGCAATAAGTGTATTGAATGAGCTCTCGCAGTACGACACCCGGATGGGTGTGTGGCTGAGGTGGATCTGTTCCTGCCCCCCGCTGCCTTCGTTCTACAGCACCTGTTTCGCGTTCATTTGCTTCGTCCTTATCGAGTCGTATCTCGCTACGGTGACATCCTTCTTTCTTGCCTACCGGTTCGTGCCGGATGCGAAAACGTTAGAGGAATTCTTCGCCACGGGCATTCCGATAAGGTTGGAGGAAGGAATGGACACATTTTTGAACAATCTTGAACCACGCGTAAGAGATCTTATAGTAGCACGAGGCGTTCGCGGCACGGAGTGCGAAGAGTTCTCTGGCGGATGCGCCCATTTGGATACGTTCGCGAGAGCTTCGGTGAGGATTAAGGAACTGGTTGGGGTTGATCCGATCAGTGGCCGCAAGCGATCGTACATTGTGCCGGAGATGGTGGCAAGATACAGCTGCATGTCGTACGCGTTTGCCCGCGGCTCACCGCTGACCGATGTGGTAGCGGTGTACCTACGGTGGATGTATGAGGCCGAGCTGATGCGTTTGTTTCATCAAGATTACGAGCAGTATCTACAACCGAACGATCATGCACATACGCTTGAAGATTCGCTGGCGTTTGAGCATCTGATGTCGCTGTGGGTCTGTGTCGGTATCGGTTGGGGAGTGTCGTGCTGTGTGTTTATTTTGGGACTGGTCCGAAAGGCTTTAAATGAGCATCTATGAAGGATACATGTATGTCGTAATTACTATCGGAAGCACTAATTAGTAGCAACAGATTTGTTTCGAAGTGTAATTATCTCTCCCAAGAGACACACCAGGATCGGAGTGGTTCATGTTTTGAAAGCAACACACTGGAAACACAATACATAATTATAATTATTGGGAAGATATAGGCAATCTATTGCTTTGAGAGTAACATATCATTGGCTAGGTCAATACCATGATACCATTACACGTTATTTGGATAGCAATTAAAGTCATCTTGGGCTTAGGATACTCAGTAGGATACTTTCACACTCTTCAGTCATACCGGCAAAGCACGATGGCATGGAAGCGAATGCTATTAGTTGGGCTAGCTGTTGGAGTTATATTCGCTGCTGTAGCTGAACCTACGCAAATTCCCAAGACAATCTCCAGCTTGGTGGAAGAATGCTTTCATCATAACTCGAGAACGTTGTACTTGGTAGGCTTGGAAAAGCTTGCCGCTTATGAGAGTTATCTTGCCTTGCCACACCCTAAAGTGATCGTACAGAGCGGCTACTCCATCGGCACACCCGATGAGTCAAGCTTAATCGTAATGTACATGGATTGCAGCACATTGGTAAGTGTTTTGCAGTGCTTAACTTTGAGTTATGAACCCATTTTACTAACGGTTACGTTTTTAACCTTGTTTTAGAGCAACTTGCTCATCCAATTCAAAGCGATCATGCGTGACTTTACCAGGATCGTTCGGAATGGAAAATACATCGTGCTAGTGGAGGACGCGTATCTTTCTAACGGCAATTTAGCGGTCGCAATCGAGCTTGGATCTGCGTTCTCAACGTACAACGTCGTGTACTGGTGTGTGACTGGGTTGCACCAGGCGGAAGAGCTCCAGTACACGCTGTTTTTTGCGTCGAGCGTTTACTTTATGAACGGTCCACTGACGTACGCACCGGCGTTTGAGTGGAACCGCGGCCTGTTGCGCAATGCCACGTTCGATATCTACGCCCTAGCAATGACATCCTTTCCATACACCCACTTCCAGGGCAAACATCGACCGTTTTGTGGGATTGATGTGAACATTTTTGAAACCGTCATGGAACGAATTGGCTGTCAACTGAAGGTACGCATCTTACAACCGACGGATAGTATAGACAACGATATCGCGGTCATAACTAGGAGTTTGCATCGGTCAAAGGCGGACGTAATGATGACGCGCCGACACGTGAATGTGGGTATTCTGCCCGTCGTGTACATCCCGGACATTACGTACTACTGTTTGGTAGCTCCACGCACTACGCAGATCGACTTGACGCAATCGTTGCTGCGTCCGTTCTCAGGCACGGTTTGGTGGTTTATCGTAGTGTGCACGGTTTTGATAAGCGCATTCGATGAACTTTCCAAGCAGCACACTCGGTTGGGACGATTGGCGCAACAGCTTTTCGCTCGTCAACCGATCGCATCCTTCTATCGCATATGTCTCGCGGTCATTAGCTTCGTCCTTATTGAGTCGTATCTCGCTACGGTGACATCCTTCTTTCTTGCCTACCGGTTCGTGCCGGATGCGAAAACGTTGGAGGAATTTTTCGCCACGGGCATACCGATAAGGTTGCCGGAGGGGATGGTCAGATTTTTGAGGAATCTTGAACCACGCTTGAAGGATCGAATAATGGCGCGAGGCGTTGGCGCATCCGTGTGTTCGCCATACTCTACCCAGTGCGCTCATCTGGAAAGCTTCGCAATGGCTTCGTACCAGATCAGTGAAAACGTCGGCATTGATCCGGTTAGCGGTCGAAAGCGGTCATACATTGTGCCGGAAATGGTGACAAGATACAGCTATTTATCCTACGCGTTTGCCCGTGGCTCACCGTTGACCGATCTGGTGGCGATGTACCTACGGTGGATGTATGAGGCCGGGCTGATGGGTTTGTTTCGGCACCAGTACGAGCAGTATCTGCAGCCGACCGTGCACGTACACACGGTGGTGGACAGTTCGCTGGAGTTTGAGCATCTGATGTCGCTGTGGATTTGTGTCAGTATCGGTTGGGGCGTATCGTGCGGTGTGTTTGTCATGGAAATGGGTCACGGATGGCTGCAAAGAGTTCTAAAAGGAAGGCGTCAGGTTGCTGGAAATGCTGGAAAACAGGCTTGGTGTAAAGTGGGAAACAAAACGGGCCCAATGCCTGGTACGAAGAGTGTGCAATGAATTGCCCTAGGACTGGAGCATATTAACCCCTATTTGCTGAGGAGCAATCGATGTTGCACTAATTAAAAGCACGCGTTTTATTGTCGCTAATTGCACCCAAGAGTACAATAAAAGTATCATCCTTTTGCACTGCCGAGTGATGGCAAAACACAATGGAGCTTTGAACGACATATCGGTCAACAATTTTTTTTTAGTTTACTCAGGGGTCAGTAAGCTTTTCAAGTAAAGGGCTGGAATGAAAAAAAATCCCTTATTACGACTCTGTTTTCGAGGGGTTGGAATTAGTACGTGTACCCAAGTTTGAATATGTGATGACACATGTTACCACTCTGCACGTGTCCGGATAGGAGTTAAATAGGAGAGCCTATATTATCCCTCAGAAGGGCTTCGGATCCTATCCCATTGCACAGCACAGAAGAATCAAAGCAGCATCATCGAAGAATTTCCAATTCTATTATGTTTTCCTAAACTAGCTTAATCTTGGCATATCTCTCTCTCTCTCTCTCTCTCTCTCTCTCTCTCTCGCTCGCTCTCTCTCTCTCTCTCTCTCTCTCTCTCTCTCTCTCTCTCGGTTGGCCTGCTCACTATAGAGCACGTCTATGTGACATGGCCTGGTCAACAATAATTCTCCAAGATGCTCTGGCCGCAAGATGGTCTCTGGCCGCAGCCTCCCATCCATGTAGACACCCGATCTCCGACAGGTCTCGCTTTACCTGATTCAGCCATCGAGTTCGCTGTGCTCCCCTGCGCCTAATACCCGTGTTCGGGGATCGCTGTCGATCATCTTCTTGGTGGGGCATGAGTTCGGTATCCTCATGACATGCCCCAGCCATCCAGCTTCTCATAAGTTGTTATAAAATAAAATAAAAATGTTATCGTGGGTTTCAAGCATTAGTTGTCAGGGTTATCTTGAACAGGGGTAAGAAAATGAAGCCGTCGGTATATGAAAAATGCTAAAGAAATAGTTAGAATCCTTTCAATAGACTCTTTGAGTGCTCAATTACGATTTTGGGCAGATCTAGAAAATTAAGGCCGAAGTAATTGAACTCATTGGTCTATTGCAAAGAATTCATCAAAATGTGCCTGTTGTGTCCGAGCAAAATGAATCATAAAGACGGTATTGAAGTATTACACGGCACAAACAGAACGTTTTATATTTACAGATAAAACATATTAAACACTATACAACCACAGTAAACGGGCCGCGTGCCCTGCCGAGAGCTCCTGCTCTATCGGCTGTTCCACACACTCTGATCGTGCGGTGCTTATGGATGCGCCGGAGTGTGCGTGCGCACACTGGCATCCTCCCTGGGACTCCACCATCGACAGGACGACTGTCGCGGTGAGAACAGGGGTCGCCTATCATCCACAACATCTCCCCTTTTTAATTTATCCGGAGGGGTCCTGCCAACGCGGGATATTCCATTGGGGAATATCGGCGTGGCGACACCCTCCGGCCAAATTTACGTGCGTTGCGGGGTGTCCAGAGATGTGTGGGTGGCGACGGTGCTTGATGGTCCCATCGGCTTCCATCGATGATACGGTGCGGTGGAAGGTGGTGGCGCGTAACATCGCCTGACGAAACTGGTACTCTAGGCGGCATATGATTCGCTTGATGGGATCTGCAGCGATGGCGAAACGTAGCTGTCCAAATGTAAGCTGCAGCGTTAGCGAAATGCAGATTGCAGCTGTCCCTGATAGAAGAACTGCAGCGGCGAACTAATTGCGTCCGTGCCGAGGGGGAGCTGCAGTCGGCGACCGTGATGTCGCTGTACCCGGGTTTGAAGCAGCGGCAGAACTCGATTCTGCTGGATAGGAAACTGCAGCAGGCTGAATACGAGGCTGCATTAGGCGTCTTTGACGACGCTGATGTGGGGCTGCAGCAGCGGCGGAATGTGATGGCGCCTGACTGGAGGCTGCAACGGGCGACTTTGACGTCGCTTACACGAGGTTCCAGTAGCGGCCGAATGTGATCGCGCCGGACTGGAAGCTGCAGCGGGCGACTTTGACGTCGCTTACACGGGGCTGCAGTAGCGGCGGAAAGTGATCGCGCCGGACTGGAAGCTACAGCCTGCGTGGAGAGTGTGTGTGTGTAACTGCTGCCGAAACGGTCCCCGTGATGGGACGGCAGTCGGAACGTCGGTTGTTGGGGCGGCACCGGCCCGAAATTCCACGGCGTTGTTTTTGCACTTGCGATCGCGATGGCGTCTCCCTTGGATGATGCAGCAGAACACAGCTTCCAATCGCGATGGCGGCCGTGGGTTCTTCTTGCTGAGATCCCCCCCTACGCGAGGAGGATCCCATCCTCGTCGCCACTGTTGTGTCCGAGCAAAATGAATCATAAAGACGGTATTGAAGTATTACACGGCACAAACAGAACGTTTTATATTTACAGATAAAACATATTAAACACTATACAACCACAGTAAACGGGCCGCGTGCCCTGCCGAGAGCTCCTGCTCTATCGGCTGTTCCACACACTCTGATCGTGCGGTGCTTATGGATGCGCCGGAGTGTGCGTGCGCACACTGGCATCCTCCCTGGGACTCCACCATCGACAGGACGACTGTCGCGGTGAGAACAGGGGTCGCCTATCATCCACAACAGTGCCCAATACACGATAGTGTCCATACACGATGTTGTTGTTTGAATAGTTAATAGAGGCTTTGGCTCCAACGGAGTTCTTTCGGCTCTTGACCATGCACGATACATACAATTTACAAATTAAATAGCGAATGCTTTTTTGTTAAACAAACTTGTTTCAACAACTTTTATGCATTAAATTTATGCACTTTTAGGGCTTAAAACTTATTCAATACATCGCTAATATTATGTTAGCGCTCTACTGTTTTGGATCTAACTACATCCCGATACAATAATCTCGCGGGCCAGATATACCACATTTGACCGTGGGCTGGACTTTGACGTCTTCTTCGTTGGACAGGTCGTGGTCGTGGAGATTGTAACGGCGGTGAGGAGGTCATACCACGGACCCCGTTGGATGATGATGGTAGGGGCGGTGAGGATATCACTGTAGGGTCCTCAACTGGTACGACATCTCTTGACATCTGTCTGCTGCAGGGAACGTCACGCCGGATTCTGCCTTGAACCGAAACTCGTTGATGCTTCCTGCCAAAGTATCCATAATCAGCTCTGGATTCCTTGGTGCTGCGGGCTGCTGTGCATACTGTTGAGCCTACCGGGCTTGTTGTTGGGGCTGCGCTGTCGTGTGTGGTGTTTGTTGCATCATGTGTGCCATCATTTGTTGCTGCTGAGATAGCTGTTGCTGCTGCATTTGCTGCTGCATAAGATTCAGCATTTGCAAAAACATTCCCGTTTCAGAACCGTTCATGACCAGTCCTGCTTGTGCCGATGAAGCAACGGGATTTTGCGATGACGGTTGTGCTGGTTGCATCGGTGCACTTTGCGTTGCACTTTGCGAAAGCCCGGGTTCAGAGCCCTTGCACCGTTCAGAGACAAACGTCGCTAATCTTCCATCTCGGCATCGCCTTCAGGATTAAAGGAACTCTGTTCTTTGAAATACCTTGGAAGTTTTTTTTATTTAACAAATTTCTCTTTAATACGACCGTTCTCGTCAATGGACGATTTGCGACTAACTTGTAATGAAACGATCGTTCCTAAATCTATTAAAGACTACTTCGATTACACGTGGCTACTTCGTTTACAAGGATTAAACATTTTAATGCCGCTTCGATGAAATTGCCTCTCTTTTCAGGATAAGGATGCACTTCACACGCGAACACTTTAACAATGCCTTTCGCACAAACTGCACTGCACTGAAAAAGTCTTATTTGTTTTTTTTTTCAACTCGTCGCCACTGTTATATTTTTGTTTTATTTCTAATAACGCTAAAGAAACGTCATCGCGTTACTTCCTTTAAAACGATGCAATCGGAATGTCCTAGTTTATTATAATTTACTTGTAACCGATTTGTAAACACTTTGCTCCACGACCTTGCTCAAGCGAGCGCCATATCTTTCTCTTCTCCGATCGGGATTCACGCAACGTGCCGAGCGCGCGTTCGCTGGGAGGTCAGCGGATAGATCGCACACACACTTCGATCCACGCCCGATGAGTGTCCTCGGTGGCGATCTACGGGACCATCAGGTTGGTCCATAACAATTCCGGTATCCTATTCCTGATCTCTACAGGTGGGAGCCGTTTTGTGTTGCACAGAACAAAACAATGTCACATCGGTGGGCGCGCACGCGGCCTTACGCTTGGCCTGCAAAGGAAATGCCCAAAATATGTTAATTTCCGCCGAAAATCGCTGTTTGTTCTAGGCAGCCGATTTTCAGGGCGTTGTGAGAAGTGGGACATACGCCCGCGAACATG
This sequence comes from Anopheles gambiae, assembly GCF_943734735.2. Classification (NCBI taxonomy): domain Eukaryota; kingdom Metazoa; phylum Arthropoda; class Insecta; order Diptera; family Culicidae; genus Anopheles; species Anopheles gambiae. The sequence continues at coordinate 23,902,322 of NC_064601.1, read as the reverse complement.
TACTATACGCGAAGGCATTAGGAATTGGGCTTCGTTTGCGCTTTTATTAGGGCACTGCGCGCCGTTTGGGGAAGAAGCAGTTCCTACCGTGGAGATTGTTTTTCGTTTTGTCAATGAATAAGAGCAACTGCACTTTTTGCAACCATTACACACAGTACTTCACTTCACCGGACAGACAGAAGAGAATACAGAAGAAGGGTTATTAAAAGCAAGCTGTGTAAAGTTATTACTATCCGAAAGTAACGTATCATTAGTGCAAGGCAATAGAATTCTTGTAGATATAGTAATTAAAAGTTTGTGTCCCTGTCCCTGCGAGACTCCGCTCAGTCGCGTACCAGTAACGCATGGTGATGTTGTCGTCCCGAATCTTCCTCGTGCTGTGTAGAATAGCGATCGGAGTTATATTCGGTGCCCTATCGCCTACTGCGGAAGTTGCCAAGGTACCATCCGCTCTCATACGTTTTGTGCAAGAATGTTTTCGCCAACACTCGAGAACGCTGTACTTGGTAGGCTTGGAGGGAATGGTCAGCTATCGAAGTTATCTCGCCCTGCCATATCCTAAAGTGATCGTACAGAGCGGCGTCTCCATTGGTATGCCCGATGAGTCAAGTTTGATTGTATTGTTCGTGGATTGCAGGACACGGGTGAGTTACTGGAGTACTTTACTTGCTATTGATTTTGTTTTAATCTGTGTGTGTGTTTTTTTGTTTTGCTCCTCCCGCTGCAGAGCTTCATGTACAACACACTGAGCATGATCTTGCGAGATTTTAACCGAATCGTTCGGAACGGAAAATACCTCGTGCTGGTAGAGGATGCTCTCCTACGGCACGGAAATGGTTCGATTTCGGCCGATCTTGGACACTTCTTTGCAACGTACAACATCGTGTACTGGTGTGTGACGGGATTTCGGCATGCGGCAGTGCTCCAGTACTCTTTATATCTTGCCCGGCATGTTCACACGATCGGCAGCACGCTGACACACGCACCGGTGTTTGAGTGGAGGCGAGGACTGTGGCGTTATGAAAGGTCAACAATCAACGGTATTGCGTTTACTTCATTTCCATACGTATACTTGCGAGGGGAAGAGTATCGTGGTATAGATGTAACTGTTTGTTGGGTTCTCTATATTTCCAAATCACTCCACCGTAGTTACTTTCCGGCATTCGAGTGGCGTCCCTTAAATTTCCCGTCCTTGGCGTTGTCAATCTAGTTACTTTTTTGACAACCACCGACCAAGGTTTATCTTATTGTCACGGTGGGCGTCCAATACGCTCGAAGACGCGTCACACCAACCAAACTCTACCGGTGTGAAACCTAGCGAACTCTACACTGTTATGTTCACTATCATAAAGAATCTTGGGTACGTACTGGAATTGCGCGTGGTAGAGCCGACGGACAATAGTGACAGTGATGTTGTGCATATAGTTGATAGTTTGAGCCGCATAAAGGACGACATAATGCTCACGCGCAGACACGTGGATGCGGGTATTCTGCCCGTTGTGTATATTGCCGAAGCGACCTACTTTTGTCTGGTCGCTCCACGCGCTGCGGAGATCAACCTAACGCAATCGCTGTTGCGCCCGTTCTCGTACGAAGTGTGGCTGTTCATCGTGGGCTGTGCAGTGGCAATAAGTGTATTGAATGAGCTCTCGCAGTACGACACCCGGATGGGTGTGTGGCTGAGGTGGATCTGTTCCTGCCCCCCGCTGCCTTCGTTCTACAGCACCTGTTTCGCGTTCATTTGCTTCGTCCTTATCGAGTCGTATCTCGCTACGGTGACATCCTTCTTTCTTGCCTACCGGTTCGTGCCGGATGCGAAAACGTTAGAGGAATTCTTCGCCACGGGCATTCCGATAAGGTTGGAGGAAGGAATGGACACATTTTTGAACAATCTTGAACCACGCGTAAGAGATCTTATAGTAGCACGAGGCGTTCGCGGCACGGAGTGCGAAGAGTTCTCTGGCGGATGCGCCCATTTGGATACGTTCGCGAGAGCTTCGGTGAGGATTAAGGAACTGGTTGGGGTTGATCCGATCAGTGGCCGCAAGCGATCGTACATTGTGCCGGAGATGGTGGCAAGATACAGCTGCATGTCGTACGCGTTTGCCCGCGGCTCACCGCTGACCGATGTGGTAGCGGTGTACCTACGGTGGATGTATGAGGCCGAGCTGATGCGTTTGTTTCATCAAGATTACGAGCAGTATCTACAACCGAACGATCATGCACATACGCTTGAAGATTCGCTGGCGTTTGAGCATCTGATGTCGCTGTGGGTCTGTGTCGGTATCGGTTGGGGAGTGTCGTGCTGTGTGTTTATTTTGGGACTGGTCCGAAAGGCTTTAAATGAGCATCTATGAAGGATACATGTATGTCGTAATTACTATCGGAAGCACTAATTAGTAGCAACAGATTTGTTTCGAAGTGTAATTATCTCTCCCAAGAGACACACCAGGATCGGAGTGGTTCATGTTTTGAAAGCAACACACTGGAAACACAATACATAATTATAATTATTGGGAAGATATAGGCAATCTATTGCTTTGAGAGTAACATATCATTGGCTAGGTCAATACCATGATACCATTACACGTTATTTGGATAGCAATTAAAGTCATCTTGGGCTTAGGATACTCAGTAGGATACTTTCACACTCTTCAGTCATACCGGCAAAGCACGATGGCATGGAAGCGAATGCTATTAGTTGGGCTAGCTGTTGGAGTTATATTCGCTGCTGTAGCTGAACCTACGCAAATTCCCAAGACAATCTCCAGCTTGGTGGAAGAATGCTTTCATCATAACTCGAGAACGTTGTACTTGGTAGGCTTGGAAAAGCTTGCCGCTTATGAGAGTTATCTTGCCTTGCCACACCCTAAAGTGATCGTACAGAGCGGCTACTCCATCGGCACACCCGATGAGTCAAGCTTAATCGTAATGTACATGGATTGCAGCACATTGGTAAGTGTTTTGCAGTGCTTAACTTTGAGTTATGAACCCATTTTACTAACGGTTACGTTTTTAACCTTGTTTTAGAGCAACTTGCTCATCCAATTCAAAGCGATCATGCGTGACTTTACCAGGATCGTTCGGAATGGAAAATACATCGTGCTAGTGGAGGACGCGTATCTTTCTAACGGCAATTTAGCGGTCGCAATCGAGCTTGGATCTGCGTTCTCAACGTACAACGTCGTGTACTGGTGTGTGACTGGGTTGCACCAGGCGGAAGAGCTCCAGTACACGCTGTTTTTTGCGTCGAGCGTTTACTTTATGAACGGTCCACTGACGTACGCACCGGCGTTTGAGTGGAACCGCGGCCTGTTGCGCAATGCCACGTTCGATATCTACGCCCTAGCAATGACATCCTTTCCATACACCCACTTCCAGGGCAAACATCGACCGTTTTGTGGGATTGATGTGAACATTTTTGAAACCGTCATGGAACGAATTGGCTGTCAACTGAAGGTACGCATCTTACAACCGACGGATAGTATAGACAACGATATCGCGGTCATAACTAGGAGTTTGCATCGGTCAAAGGCGGACGTAATGATGACGCGCCGACACGTGAATGTGGGTATTCTGCCCGTCGTGTACATCCCGGACATTACGTACTACTGTTTGGTAGCTCCACGCACTACGCAGATCGACTTGACGCAATCGTTGCTGCGTCCGTTCTCAGGCACGGTTTGGTGGTTTATCGTAGTGTGCACGGTTTTGATAAGCGCATTCGATGAACTTTCCAAGCAGCACACTCGGTTGGGACGATTGGCGCAACAGCTTTTCGCTCGTCAACCGATCGCATCCTTCTATCGCATATGTCTCGCGGTCATTAGCTTCGTCCTTATTGAGTCGTATCTCGCTACGGTGACATCCTTCTTTCTTGCCTACCGGTTCGTGCCGGATGCGAAAACGTTGGAGGAATTTTTCGCCACGGGCATACCGATAAGGTTGCCGGAGGGGATGGTCAGATTTTTGAGGAATCTTGAACCACGCTTGAAGGATCGAATAATGGCGCGAGGCGTTGGCGCATCCGTGTGTTCGCCATACTCTACCCAGTGCGCTCATCTGGAAAGCTTCGCAATGGCTTCGTACCAGATCAGTGAAAACGTCGGCATTGATCCGGTTAGCGGTCGAAAGCGGTCATACATTGTGCCGGAAATGGTGACAAGATACAGCTATTTATCCTACGCGTTTGCCCGTGGCTCACCGTTGACCGATCTGGTGGCGATGTACCTACGGTGGATGTATGAGGCCGGGCTGATGGGTTTGTTTCGGCACCAGTACGAGCAGTATCTGCAGCCGACCGTGCACGTACACACGGTGGTGGACAGTTCGCTGGAGTTTGAGCATCTGATGTCGCTGTGGATTTGTGTCAGTATCGGTTGGGGCGTATCGTGCGGTGTGTTTGTCATGGAAATGGGTCACGGATGGCTGCAAAGAGTTCTAAAAGGAAGGCGTCAGGTTGCTGGAAATGCTGGAAAACAGGCTTGGTGTAAAGTGGGAAACAAAACGGGCCCAATGCCTGGTACGAAGAGTGTGCAATGAATTGCCCTAGGACTGGAGCATATTAACCCCTATTTGCTGAGGAGCAATCGATGTTGCACTAATTAAAAGCACGCGTTTTATTGTCGCTAATTGCACCCAAGAGTACAATAAAAGTATCATCCTTTTGCACTGCCGAGTGATGGCAAAACACAATGGAGCTTTGAACGACATATCGGTCAACAATTTTTTTTTAGTTTACTCAGGGGTCAGTAAGCTTTTCAAGTAAAGGGCTGGAATGAAAAAAAATCCCTTATTACGACTCTGTTTTCGAGGGGTTGGAATTAGTACGTGTACCCAAGTTTGAATATGTGATGACACATGTTACCACTCTGCACGTGTCCGGATAGGAGTTAAATAGGAGAGCCTATATTATCCCTCAGAAGGGCTTCGGATCCTATCCCATTGCACAGCACAGAAGAATCAAAGCAGCATCATCGAAGAATTTCCAATTCTATTATGTTTTCCTAAACTAGCTTAATCTTGGCATATCTCTCTCTCTCTCTCTCTCTCTCTCTCTCGCTCGCTCTCTCTCTCTCTCTCTCTCTCTCTCTCTCTCTCTCTCTCTCGGTTGGCCTGCTCACTATAGAGCACGTCTATGTGACATGGCCTGGTCAACAATAATTCTCCAAGATGCTCTGGCCGCAAGATGGTCTCTGGCCGCAGCCTCCCATCCATGTAGACACCCGATCTCCGACAGGTCTCGCTTTACCTGATTCAGCCATCGAGTTCGCTGTGCTCCCCTGCGCCTAATACCCGTGTTCGGGGATCGCTGTCGATCATCTTCTTGGTGGGGCATGAGTTCGGTATCCTCATGACATGCCCCAGCCATCCAGCTTCTCATAAGTTGTTATAAAATAAAATAAAAATGTTATCGTGGGTTTCAAGCATTAGTTGTCAGGGTTATCTTGAACAGGGGTAAGAAAATGAAGCCGTCGGTATATGAAAAATGCTAAAGAAATAGTTAGAATCCTTTCAATAGACTCTTTGAGTGCTCAATTACGATTTTGGGCAGATCTAGAAAATTAAGGCCGAAGTAATTGAACTCATTGGTCTATTGCAAAGAATTCATCAAAATGTGCCTGTTGTGTCCGAGCAAAATGAATCATAAAGACGGTATTGAAGTATTACACGGCACAAACAGAACGTTTTATATTTACAGATAAAACATATTAAACACTATACAACCACAGTAAACGGGCCGCGTGCCCTGCCGAGAGCTCCTGCTCTATCGGCTGTTCCACACACTCTGATCGTGCGGTGCTTATGGATGCGCCGGAGTGTGCGTGCGCACACTGGCATCCTCCCTGGGACTCCACCATCGACAGGACGACTGTCGCGGTGAGAACAGGGGTCGCCTATCATCCACAACAGTGCCCAATACACGATAGTGTCCATACACGATGTTGTTGTTTGAATAGTTAATAGAGGCTTTGGCTCCAACGGAGTTCTTTCGGCTCTTGACCATGCACGATACATACAATTTACAAATTAAATAGCGAATGCTTTTTTGTTAAACAAACTTGTTTCAACAACTTTTATGCATTAAATTTATGCACTTTTAGGGCTTAAAACTTATTCAATACATCGCTAATATTATGTTAGCGCTCTACTGTTTTGGATCTAACTACATCCCGATACAATAATCTCGCGGGCCAGATATACCACATTTGACCGTGGGCTGGACTTTGACGTCTTCTTCGTTGGACAGGTCGTGGTCGTGGAGATTGTAACGGCGGTGAGGAGGTCATACCACGGACCCCGTTGGATGATGATGGTAGGGGCGGTGAGGATATCACTGTAGGGTCCTCAACTGGTACGACATCTCTTGACATCTGTCTGCTGCAGGGAACGTCACGCCGGATTCTGCCTTGAACCGAAACTCGTTGATGCTTCCTGCCAAAGTATCCATAATCAGCTCTGGATTCCTTGGTGCTGCGGGCTGCTGTGCATACTGTTGAGCCTACCGGGCTTGTTGTTGGGGCTGCGCTGTCGTGTGTGGTGTTTGTTGCATCATGTGTGCCATCATTTGTTGCTGCTGAGATAGCTGTTGCTGCTGCATTTGCTGCTGCATAAGATTCAGCATTTGCAAAAACATTCCCGTTTCAGAACCGTTCATGACCAGTCCTGCTTGTGCCGATGAAGCAACGGGATTTTGCGATGACGGTTGTGCTGGTTGCATCGGTGCACTTTGCGTTGCACTTTGCGAAAGCCCGGGTTCAGAGCCCTTGCACCGTTCAGAGACAAACGTCGCTAATCTTCCATCTCGGCATCGCCTTCAGGATTAAAGGAACTCTGTTCTTTGAAATACCTTGGAAGTTTTTTTTATTTAACAAATTTCTCTTTAATACGACCGTTCTCGTCAATGGACGATTTGCGACTAACTTGTAATGAAACGATCGTTCCTAAATCTATTAAAGACTACTTCGATTACACGTGGCTACTTCGTTTACAAGGATTAAACATTTTAATGCCGCTTCGATGAAATTGCCTCTCTTTTCAGGATAAGGATGCACTTCACACGCGAACACTTTAACAATGCCTTTCGCACAAACTGCACTGCACTGAAAAAGTCTTATTTGTTTTTTTTTTCAACTCGTCGCCACTGTTATATTTTTGTTTTATTTCTAATAACGCTAAAGAAACGTCATCGCGTTACTTCCTTTAAAACGATGCAATCGGAATGTCCTAGTTTATTATAATTTACTTGTAACCGATTTGTAAACACTTTGCTCCACGACCTTGCTCAAGCGAGCGCCATATCTTTCTCTTCTCCGATCGGGATTCACGCAACGTGCCGAGCGCGCGTTCGCTGGGAGGTCAGCGGATAGATCGCACACACACTTCGATCCACGCCCGATGAGTGTCCTCGGTGGCGATCTACGGGACCATCAGGTTGGTCCATAACAATTCCGGTATCCTATTCCTGATCTCTACAGGTGGGAGCCGTTTTGTGTTGCACAGAACAAAACAATGTCACATCGGTGGGCGCGCACGCGGCCTTACGCTTGGCCTGCAAAGGAAATGCCCAAAATATGTTAATTTCCGCCGAAAATCGCTGTTTGTTCTAGGCAGCCGATTTTCAGGGCGTTGTGAGAAGTGGGACATACGCCCGCGAACATGTACTATACGCGAAGGCATTAGGAATTGGGCTTCGTTTGCGCTTTTATTAGGGCACTGCGCGCCGTTTGGGGAAGAAGCAGTTCCTACCGTGGAGATTGTTTTTCGTTTTGTCAATGAATAAGAGCAACTGCACTTTTTGCAACCATTACACACAGTACTTCACTTCACCGGACAGACAGAAGAGAATACAGAAGAAGGGTTATTAAAAGCAAGCTGTGTAAAGTTATTACTATCCGAAAGTAACGTATCATTAGTGCAAGGCAATAGAATTCTTGTAGATATAGTAATTAAAAGTTTGTGTCCCTGTCCCTGCGAGACTCCGCTCAGTCGCGTACCAGTAACGCATGGTGATGTTGTCGTCCCGAATCTTCCTCGTGCTGTGTAGAATAGCGATCGGAGTTATATTCGGTGCCCTATCGCCTACTGCGGAAGTTGCCAAGGTACCATCCGCTCTCATACGTTTTGTGCAAGAATGTTTTCGCCAACACTCGAGAACGCTGTACTTGGTAGGCTTGGAGGGAATGGTCAGCTATCGAAGTTATCTCGCCCTGCCATATCCTAAAGTGATCGTACAGAGCGGCGTCTCCATTGGTATGCCCGATGAGTCAAGTTTGATTGTATTGTTCGTGGATTGCAGGACACGGGTGAGTTACTGGAGTACTTTACTTGCTATTGATTTTGTTTTAATCTGTGTGTGTTTTTTTGTTTTGCTCCTCCCGCTGCAGAGCTTCATGTACAACACACTGAGCATGATCTTGCGAGATTTTAACCGAATCGTTCGGAACGGAAAATACCTCGTGCTGGTAGAGGATGCTCTCCTACGGCACGGAAATGGTTCGATTTCGGCCGATCTTGGACACTTCTTTGCAACGTACAACATCGTGTACTGGTGTGTGACGGGATTTCGGCATGCGGCAGTGCTCCAGTACTCTTTATATCTTGCCCGGCATGTTCACACGATCGGCAGCACGCTGACACACGCACCGGTGTTTGAGTGGAGGCGAGGACTGTGGCGTTATGAAAGGTCAACAATCAACGGTATTGCGTTTACTTCATTTCCATACGTATACTTGCGAGGGGAAGAGTATCGTGGTATAGATGTAACTGTTTGTTGGGTTCTCTATATTTCCAAATCACTCCACCGTAGTTACTTTCCGGCATTCGAGTGGCGTCCCTTAAATTTCCCGTCCTTGGCGTTGTCAATCTAGTTACTTTTTTGACAACCACCGACCAAGGTTTATCTTATTGTCACGGTGGGCGTCCAATACGCTCGAAGACGCGTCACACCAACCAAACTCTACCGGTGTGAAACCTAGCGAACTCTACACTGTTATGTTCACTATCATAAAGAATCTTGGGTACGTACTGGAATTGCGCGTGGTAGAGCCGACGGACAATAGTGACAGTGATGTTGTGCATATAGTTGATAGTTTGAGCCGCATAAAGGACGACATAATGCTCACGCGCAGACACGTGGATGCGGGTATTCTGCCCGTTGTGTATATTGCCGAAGCGACCTACTTTTGTCTGGTCGCTCCACGCGCTGCGGAGATCAACCTAACGCAATCGCTGTTGCGCCCGTTCTCGTACGAAGTGTGGCTGTTCATCGTGGGCTGTGCAGTGGCAATAAGTGTATTGAATGAGCTCTCGCAGTACGACACCCGGATGGGTGTGTGGCTGAGGTGGATCTGTTCCTGCCCCCCGCTGCCTTCGTTCTACAGCACCTGTTTCGCGTTCATTTGCTTCGTCCTTATCGAGTCGTATCTCGCTACGGTGACATCCTTCTTTCTTGCCTACCGGTTCGTGCCGGATGCGAAAACGTTAGAGGAATTCTTCGCCACGGGCATTCCGATAAGGTTGGAGGAAGGAATGGACACATTTTTGAACAATCTTGAACCACGCGTAAGAGATCTTATAGTAGCACGAGGCGTTCGCGGCACGGAGTGCGAAGAGTTCTCTGGCGGATGCGCCCATTTGGATACGTTCGCGAGAGCTTCGGTGAGGATTAAGGAACTGGTTGGGGTTGATCCGATCAGTGGCCGCAAGCGATCGTACATTGTGCCGGAGATGGTGGCAAGATACAGCTGCATGTCGTACGCGTTTGCCCGCGGCTCACCGCTGACCGATGTGGTAGCGGTGTACCTACGGTGGATGTATGAGGCCGAGCTGATGCGTTTGTTTCATCAAGATTACGAGCAGTATCTACAACCGAACGATCATGCACATACGCTTGAAGATTCGCTGGCGTTTGAGCATCTGATGTCGCTGTGGGTCTGTGTCGGTATCGGTTGGGGAGTGTCGTGCTGTGTGTTTATTTTGGGACTGGTCCGAAAGGCTTTAAATGAGCATCTATGAAGGATACATGTATGTCGTAATTACTATCGGAAGCACTAATTAGTAGCAACAGATTTGTTTCGAAGTGTAATTATCTCTCCCAAGAGACACACCAGGATCGGAGTGGTTCATGTTTTGAAAGCAACACACTGGAAACACAATACATAATTATAATTATTGGGAAGATATAGGCAATCTATTGCTTTGAGAGTAACATATCATTGGCTAGGTCAATACCATGATACCATTACACGTTATTTGGATAGCAATTAAAGTCATCTTGGGCTTAGGATACTCAGTAGGATACTTTCACACTCTTCAGTCATACCGGCAAAGCACGATGGCATGGAAGCGAATGCTATTAGTTGGGCTAGCTGTTGGAGTTATATTCGCTGCTGTAGCTGAACCTACGCAAATTCCCAAGACAATCTCCAGCTTGGTGGAAGAATGCTTTCATCATAACTCGAGAACGTTGTACTTGGTAGGCTTGGAAAAGCTTGCCGCTTATGAGAGTTATCTTGCCTTGCCACACCCTAAAGTGATCGTACAGAGCGGCTACTCCATCGGCACACCCGATGAGTCAAGCTTAATCGTAATGTACATGGATTGCAGCACATTGGTAAGTGTTTTGCAGTGCTTAACTTTGAGTTATGAACCCATTTTACTAACGGTTACGTTTTTAACCTTGTTTTAGAGCAACTTGCTCATCCAATTCAAAGCGATCATGCGTGACTTTACCAGGATCGTTCGGAATGGAAAATACATCGTGCTAGTGGAGGACGCGTATCTTTCTAACGGCAATTTAGCGGTCGCAATCGAGCTTGGATCTGCGTTCTCAACGTACAACGTCGTGTACTGGTGTGTGACTGGGTCGCACCAGGCGGAAGAGCTCCAGTACACGCTGTTTTTTGCGTCGAGCGTTTACTTTATGAACGGTCCACTGACGTACGCACCGGCGTTTGAGTGGAACCGCGGCCTGTTGCGCAATGCCACGTTCGATATCTACGCCCTAGCAATGACATCCTTTCCATACACCCACTTCCAGGGCAAACATCGACCGTTTTGTGGGATTGATGTGAACATTTTTGAAACCGTCATGGAACGAATTGGCTGTCAACTGAAGGTACGCATCTTACAACCGACGGATAGTATAGACAACGATATCGCGGTCATAACTAGGAGTTTGCATCGGTTGAAAGCGGACGTAATGATGACGCGCCGACACGTGAATGTGGGTATTCTGCCCGTCGTGTACATCCCGGACATTACGTACTACTGTTTGGTAGCTCCACGCACTACGCAGATCGACTTGACGCAATCGTTGCTGCGTCCGTTCTCAGGCACGGTTTGGTGGTTTATCGTAGTGTGCACGGTTTTGATAAGCGCATTGGATGAACTTTCCAAGCAGCACACTCGGTTGGGACGATTGGCGCAACAGCTTTTCGATAGCCAACCGATCGCATCCTTCTATCGCATCTGTCTCGCGGTCATTAGCTTCGTCCTTATTGAGTCGTATCTCGCTACGGTGACATCCTTCTTTCTTGCCTACCGGTTCGTGCCGGATGCGAAAACGTTGGAGGAATTTTTCGCCACGGGCATACCGATAAGGTTGCCGGAGGGGATGGTCAGATTTTTGAGGAATCTTGAACCACGCTTGAAGGATCGAATAATGGCGCGAGGCGTTGGCGCATCCGTGTGTTCGCCATACTCTACCCAGTGCGCTCATCTGGAAAGCTTCGCAATGGCTTCGTACCAGATCAGTGAAAACGTCGGCATTGATCCGGTTAGCGGTCGAAAGCGGTCATACATTGTGCCGGAAATGGTGACAAGATACAGCTATTTATCCTACGCGTTTGCCCGTGGCTCACCGTTGACCGATCTGGTGGCGATGTACCTACGGTGGATGTATGAGGCCGGGCTGATGGGTTTGTTTCGGCACCAGTACGAGCAGTATCTGCAGCCGACCGTGCACGTACACACGGTGGTGGACAGTTCGCTGGAGTTTGAGCATCTGATGTCGCTGTGGATTTGTGTCAGTATCGGTTGGGGCGTATCGTGCGGTGTGTTTGTCATGGAAATGGGTCACGGATGGCTGCAAAGAGTTCTAAAAGGAAGGCGTCAGGTTGCTGGAAATGCTGGAAAACAGGCTTGGTGTAAAGTGGCAAACAAAACGGGCCCAATGGCTGGTACGAAGAGTGTGCAATGAATTGCCCTAGGACTGGAGCATATTAACCCCTATTTGCTGAGGAGCAATCGATGTTGCATTAAAAGCACGCGTTTTATTGTCGCTTATTGCACCCAAGAGTACAATAAAAGTATCATCCTTTTGCACTGCCGAGTGATGGCAAAACACAATGGAGCTTTGAACGACATATCGGTTAACAATTTTTTTTTAGTTTACTCAGGGGTCAGTAAGCTTTTAAAGTAAAGGGCTGGAATGACAAAAAATCCCTTATTACGACGCTGTTTTCGAGGGGTTTTAATTAGTACGTGTACCCAAGTTTGAATATGTGATGACGCATGCTACCACTCTGCACGTGTCCGGATAGGAGTTAAATAGGAGAGCCTATATTATCCCTCAGAAGGGCTTCGGATCCTATCCCATTGCAGAGCACAGAAGAATCAAAGCAGCATCATCGAAGAATTGTTTAAAGTATATCTTTGCCTTAGACATGGTCCGGTCAACAATAATTCTCCAAGATGCTCGGTCTCTGGCCGCAGCCTCCCATCCATGTAGACACCCGATCTCCGACAGGTCTCGCTTTACCTGATTCAGCCATCGAGTTCGCTGTGCTCCCCTGCGCCTAATATCCGTGTTCGGGGATCGCTGTCGATCATCTTCTTGGTGGGGCATGAGTCCGGCCTCCTCATGACATGTCCCAGCCATCGTATCCTGCCAGCCTTTGCCACCGTCAGGATGCTCGGTTCGCCTCACCGCCTCGCGGTTGTCATGAAATTCAATGAAACTCTTATCGTGGGTTTCAAGCTTTAGTTGTCAGGGTCATCCTGAACAGGGGTAAGAAAATGAAGCCGTCGGTATATGAAAAGTGCTAAAGAAATAGTTAGAATACTTTCAATAGACTCTTTGAGTGCTCAATTACGATTTTGGGCAGATCTAGCCAATTAAGGGCGTCCTTACCCGGCGTAACTTCCAAAGTTTCTGGCTAGATCAGACATTGTTAATTTGTCTAATATATCTCAGTATTGTAGCTAATGGCCTTATTAGACTACAAGAAGAGGTTAACTGCACTCATTGGTCCATTGCAAAGAATTCATCAAAATGTGCCCAAAACTGTCCATACACGTCTATACATACAATTTATAAATTAAACAGCGAATGCTTTTTTAACAATCCAATAATCGTTTGGATCCAACTACATACCGATACAATAGTTTCGGGGGCCAGATAGACCACATTTAACCGTGGGCCGAACTTTGCTGATCCCTGGAATAACTGATCGTTATAGCTAAAAAACACATAAAAAATGTTACTTAATCCATCTACCAGAACGCCCCAACTTAGCATGATCATTTCAGCGTTTTTACCATCGTATCATTTGCATTGGGCGTTTTGGGTGCTTCGGGAAATTCGGGGCCGAGTGCTGGCCATAGGTACAACATCGGTACACGCCCGTCTGGAAAAAAGAGAAAACATCTCACCTGATGACGCTGAGATAAGGTACCACACCCACACCAGGTAGTGATTATTTGTCGATGTTCCGCTGTCTTATTGCACCAAATTTGATCGGTGTTCCACCGAAAGATCCCATGGGATCACCAACCGAAACAATGGTCAAAGTGCGATTGCAACAAACTGACAAAGCGGGCAGTAACATTTGATGTAAATTTTATATTTTCCTTGTTTGCAAACGAAGACAAAGAACGGTAGAAAATGTGACTATTTTCCCCCGGTCATTGATCTATCACGCCGCCATCGCGGGTGCCGATAGCTCCGGAAGATTCGCAGTTACTCGTACGAACACCTTTTTTGCTTCTTCTTTTTCTGATCTCGACAAGCACCTCTGAACAAAGCGCAGAGAGTTAATCAAATTCCTGTCAGTTAATCAACACACCCGCCCAGCAATGCGCTGTCGAGAGAGGTGTCTCTGGCCACGCCACAAAACACGTTGGGAAGGAAAAGTCAAGGGCCAAGGGGAAGTAAAATCCGCGGCCTACGCTTGCTCTCGATGCTGACCAACGTATCGTCCGTACTTGAGAGGTTGCAAAGCTCAATTATCTGAAGTTAGCCGACCTTCGAAGGTGGGAGCCGTTTTGCGTTGCCCCAGAACAAAGCAATGTCACATCGGTGGGCGCGCACGTGGCCTTACGCTTGGTGTGCAAAGGAAATGCCCAAAATATGTTAATTTCCGCCGAAAATCGTCGTTTGTTCTAGGGAGCAGAGCACGCCGATTTTCGGGGCGTTGTGAGAAGTGGGACATACGCCCGCGGCGAACGTGTGCCATACGCGAAGGCATTAGCAATTGGGCTTCGTTTGCGCTTTTATTAGGGCACAGCGCGCCGCATACCTCCTGCCACAAAAGTCAAAATCAGAATTATGACACGGTGTGACTGGTTGTTTGTTCGTTCGCACGAGCCGCCCTGTCGCGCACAATCACATTCACGGAAAAGCGTTTGTTATTTAATTCAAATCGTCGCTCAAATCACACAAAAACTCAGTCCCTTTTCTTCTCTCTGGGTTACATTCGCGTAGCGTGGCGCGCACAGCAGAAGGAAGCGAAGCAATAGAAAGTCGATCGTGGCTTTTGGGAACGATCTCGCGACAGGTCAGGGGTACGGGATCGGGTGTGCAATAATGTATTCACTGTTCCCTTTGCGTCATTTTGGAGCATCACATCTCAAATCTTTGGAGCCATGGAGCCGCTGGGTGATTGGATTGTAAGTGATTTCCATTAGTGCCCGTTGCCTCATTGCTTTTGAAAACGTTTTCGGATGCGTTCTTTCTTGTTCGGTACGCGGCGACATCCATCGATCGAGGCAGAAAACTGCTAAATGTCGTCGACAAGCAAAACGGTTCCGCGAGCAGAGCCCGGTCGAGATTATATCACCCGGGGCGGCATTGTCATCATTGAGACGAGGGCATACGACGGCGAGTCGTCGCTACACAGCAGGAAATCGGGATACGTAGCCCTCCAAGCATTGCGCGCGCGTATCGTAGAATCGCACTTTGCTTCATTCCCAGTCTCGGGCCTCGGGTGCAATAGTAAGGGGTTCAATCATCGTGTACTCATTGCGCAACTGTCAATCACCGTTTGAACTCTGATAAAAATGTCATCTTGTCTATCCGACGGTGCGGCATATTGTGCTATTGGCTGGGTCCTGCGTCCTCCGATGCGCTATCGCAGCCGCCCACCGCCATCCGCCATCCGATGCGGAATATTAATTAAGACACCCGGGCACGACCGTGCACAGTCAATGTGCAACCTTCGCACCCTGAACCTCCTAATCCAATGCCGCCTACCACGTGGGCCGCGTGAAGTCACAAGCCCACCAGTCACAATGCGCCTCAGACTGCGGCGAACGGTGACATCGTTGTGATCGGTTTTGATGAACTGTGATGCGCAGCAACACTAATCGTCGTCGTAACTATGGTTACAGGTTGATGCGCACGGCGCTCACCGAAGAACAGGAACGACGTGTATGTAGTGGTGTCCTTTCCCATTCCCTTTTTCAATCATTATCACTAAACCCTCGAGCAGACAGAACAACCGTGTGAACAAAAACGGGGAAGCGGGTGGGATGAAAAATTATGTAATTAATTTCGATGAGCGCAGCCCGTTTTGGGACGACGGGAAAACGGGGTGGAATGTGCGCGAGCGTTTTGCGTGTGTCAAAGCAGTTGTTGTCGCGCAGCGCAGGGATTATCGGATTGCTTAATCACACGGCAAAGTGGATGGCGGGAAGAGACCCCGTGCTGCAGGATGACGTCGCGCGCCGTTTGGTCGTGACAATTGCTGCACGGTGTGTGAGTGTATTGTTGTTGTATGAAGGTACGCCCTTGCGCTTTATAAAGACGATTAAACGAGGTCAGTTTAATGATGATACGGTGGGTGACCCAAAGGTGGCACCGAAAAGCTTACTTCCCTCCCCGTTCCAACGAAATGTTTGATGCTTTATGATTATGAAATTGCCTTCCCCTCGGCGGCGAGGCGAGTTTGAAGATTCCACTTTGCCTGAAATTGAAGGTCTGGTGCCATCCACCACAAACACACACATACACACACCTATCTTCTGCTTCTTCGGTGTGGATATGTTTCCGTTTGCAACATCGTACCATCGATCGGTGAGAAGCTTCTTCAGCCTCCACTAATGATACAGAAATGTTGTTGAAGGCAAAAACGGCAGGCGCTTTGCCGCGCGGGGCAAATATGTTGTCAAAGGAGTTTGGAAGATGGTAGCCCCCGTTTGCCCCAACCGGTTCGTCGCTGTTGGCCGTTTTGATGAGTCGTTTGATTGTTTTTGATAGATTCCGCATGGGAGGAAAAACGCATTAATTTAAATGCCACTGTGGTGCGATAGGACGTGTAGAGTGTGTTTCATTTTTTTAATCGAAATATCAAGTGGCACACACCTTACCCTTTGCTGAAGGTGTTTTTTTGCGAAAAGAATTAATAAAAAACACTTGTTAATGAAGGGGACAGTTTTTCACTTACACTGTCTGGGCGTAACTGAGCTGCTATAAAAACTTCAAGGAAGAATGTACTAAATGGGTCATCTCCTAACAAGCTAAGCCTGACAGCGCAGAAGAAAGATCTGTTTATCTATTACTGCTACGCATAATCGCTCGTCTAATGCTTAGCCTCACCCCTTTGTAGCGCTTGTAGTAGTAGAGGCGTGATAAATGAAGATAGGCCAAAACTGCCAAGATGAAACTCATGTTTTCATCGGCAGATGACGCGCGTGTGCCACACGATCGTGATAGGGCTTTGACATTTGGACAAAACACACTCGTTAGCGCTGCGGCGGTGAAGATTGAGGCCAAGCGGACCCAACCGTACACGATGTACGATGTGTATGATGGACACAAAACAGGAGGCTGGAGTGTACTTTTTTCCACTTATTAAATCATACCGTACCGCAGCACCCACCTGCCCGGATTGCATTGCCCGACCTTGCGAAACGTGCCCTTAAGTATCGCGCGCAAGTTTTTGTTGTTTCTTCGGATCAACCACTCTTTGGTAGGCTTTTGGGCTGCTCCACTTAAGTGATAGTTCGCCCACGTGAACCCGATCACGCACGAGATACAGAGAGAGAGAGAGGGAGATTGTCGCTCAAGTAGCAATGTAGTGTAGCGCAGCTTCGTAATGACATTGACGCGGCGCAGCGGAAAACCAAACACTTCGGGGAGGCTCGTGTACGAAATGGCATGGAAAATGGAAGTCACCCCCCACCCCCTCCCTGTCCGCGATCTTGTAACGGTAAAGGCGGATTTTCCAGCCACCGCGTGTGCTCGGTGTGTCCTTCGCCGGCGCCAAGATCAAGTGCAACCTGTTCGGATCGCGGGCAAAACAGCAGCGTGCCACCAGATCGGATCGATCAGATTGGGGCGTAGGCAGGAATTAAAAATAATTATCGTTGAATTGGAATTAATTCGCCCTGTTAAATGATTTGTGTGTCTGTGTGTGGCGATTGCCGACTTGCAATCGCGGTTGGGAAGGAACGATCGTAGATCGTGGACCGATAGCCATTTGGTGGCATTTTGAAAACGCAACAGTACTTTTCGAGATTTATGTGCGGCGAATGGTAGTTGAGGTCGTTAGAAGTGCGCAAAAAACATGCGAGCAGGTGTAAAGAAAATGAAACAATTTTCGTATTGCATAAACTTAACAGCTCATCGTCCTGTGTGAGCCTCTGAATTCGGGTTTAAAGACGCAATACAACCTTTCCTGTTCTCACGCATCCAATCTTGCGCTCGAGAAGCAATACACTCCTCCACCCGGTCAATTCTGCTTCAGTCCATTGGCCCCCATGCCGTACTGCGCTGGTCTGTTGGAAGTGACGTGAGCAGTTTTGATTTTTCTTTTCCCCCAAGAAGCTTTTGCACCACCTTCATACAAACACAACACGCAGGGTGCCGCGGAAGTTTGAGGCGGAAACCAAGCCAACCGATACGACAGTGCGTAGATGAGTGCGCTTCTCGGTGCTTCCTTTTGCTGCTGGCCAACGGCGACGGCAACACAGACGGGGTTTAGCGATCATTCGCCACAGTCATCGCAAAGATTGGCGCTTGGCGGTAATTAAACGGTGGGAAATGTAAGCTCCGGCGCGCACCAGTGTAATTAATCGAAACGTTATGAAGATGCGGAAACGCGGAGAATTCTTTCCAGCGCCCGTAGGGAAGGGAACGCGTTTACATTCTTCGTTTACTATCATTCTTTGCGCCACATTCGTCTAGCCGGTAAAATGTGCACCTGCGGGTGCGCTTCTTTTGGCAGGGCTATTAATTAGTGGCAAATTTTAGCGATTATTTGCATTAATTAGATAAACATGTTTTGTGTGCAAAAAATGAAGACATTTAGCGAGAATTTTTTTTCTGGTGTGCGCACCTTCAAACAAACTCAAAAGACTTCAACGCGTCGTCGGGGAAGAGTAAGCGACGAACCTGAACCGAACCATCGCGGCAGGTGCTTGTGATGTGATAAATCGTTTGGATAAAATTTGTATACAAAAAAAACTGTCCTCTAACAAAGTGGCAACAACCAGTAGTGGTTTCGTATGCAATTAAATGTTTTTGGGTTTTTTTACTGCGCACTGTGGCTCCTCTCGACAAGTATGTTTCTCGATAAGTGTGCGGTGGGCCCAACAGCGCCACCGAAATCTCGAATGCACCACCGAAGAAGCTCCGACGAATGACGAAGCGTAAAACTTCAATCGAGCGGCACAAATTAATGCGCGACAATGGTGATGTTCGCCTCGCCCTTGGCCACAGTCGCGCCGGGGTCAAGTGAGGCTCGACCCGTGCTGGGCGACTCATCTGCCCAAACGGTTCTGCACCTCGGTTTGCTGACGGTTTGTGGCAGATCGATAAATCTCACCCCCCAAAAAGGGTGGCTCCACTGAGCGGCAGAAGATTTATTTACGTTCTTACACTCGTGAAGCTTCACCGATCGCTTCTCCGATAGGCGATCAGATAAGAAGAGGTCTGCGCTCTTCCAGTCCAGATGGGATCATTATGGGGGATTTTTGTGAGCGTCGATCTGCCTGTACCAGCACCGCTTTGGGGATGTTTGTTTTAAGGTATGGTCGGTATCGTATTCCACCACCTCCTGCCAGGGGAGCCTTCATCTGTTTGTCTTAAGGGACAATCGGCAGTGCAGCGATGGCGCAAGTACCCATCACAGTGTGCCTTAAGGGCATTCAATTAATGGATTTGCAATGAATTCCACCGAGCGTGGACGGCGGTCGCTGAAGGGTTATCTCGACCCCTTTGCCAACGGTCACATCCCATACACGAGCTATGTACGATCGAATTTTAAGTCAACTATGCGCGTTGTTTCACTTGTTTCATATCAATTAATGTAAAACTTATCAACAGTTGCCATATAATAATTACACGCATATCATCGCCGCTGTTTACCATTAAATCGCAACCCACACCATCTGTCGGGGCTTTAATTAGAACGCACATGTTGTGCAATGTTTTGGCTTTTTTTTGTTGCTGTGCACATCACAGTTCGTAAATTAATAGCTGCCCATCTGCCTGCTTGATGCGTACAAGCCTGCTGGTAGCTCTTTACCCCGAAGAGGAGCTTTTTTCCCTCGCTTGTGCGTCTTGTCAAAAGGGTCAATGCAAATTTTCCTTATAAGCAGCGAAGAGGAGGCTACTGCATGATCTTTCGCAGCGCAATGAAGAAAGTGTAATGCGGCAGCATCAGAAGACACAGCATGGGAAAAATGTCGGTTCCTTTTTTTTCCTGTGCCGAGAGCGTGAGCGACCGAAACGCCGGCAGCAGGATGCCGATAATGTCAAGGTTTGCCTTGCCGCCCGGTGGTGGCCCACTGGCACAGTGATCATGAAAGCCGGGCGGGATCGCAAGTGTGAATTGGCGCTGCTGCGGTTCATCCGTGGAGGTCCAGAAGATCACACACATCCGTCGTACAGCGCACAGCCGCAGTGATCACAAAGCGTCGGGGGGACAAAAGGAAAGTACGATGAACCTTCAGGGGGTTGCATAATGGCGTCAGCATCACAGATACGTTTGGTACACGGGGCGGATGAAAGTTGTAAACACGATGAACTTTGCGGGAACCCAACAGCGAGTACTGCTAAAATGCGACGTTTTATGCTTGTGGGGAGGGAATACGGATCGATTTACGATGGTTCCAAACCCGAACCGGCACTATCTTCACAACCCAAACGATGTTTTTAACAAACATAACCAGCCAGGTTAAAGTTCATCTGCAGCATCTTCGTCATCTTAGACGAGCGAACGGAGCGAAACGGATCGGCGACAGTGAAGCGTCGTGCCCGGTGGAATTTTAATATGTCTACGGAAACCGAAGAGCATTAGTAACAGCGTTGGGCTGTTGGGGGGCCGTCGACGGTCAGTTTCCTTGACCTCCTGTGTGTGTGTGTGTGTGTGTGTGTGTGTGTGTGTGTGTGTGTGTGTGAGTGTGGCTTGGTGTGTATACACAATGATAGCAGTGTGCTGTTGGGTAATGTGATGCTAGAATTTTAAAGACCGTGTGCGCGCGCGCCTGTTTCACTTACCGTGATCATCCGGTAATGCACGACGGGCTGGGTGCGATGAAAGCAGCAAGACATTGACATTTAGACCGAACGGGTGGGCACACTGTGGTGGATCTTCTGCTTGTGCATTACATTAGATTGATGCCAATTCAGGTAGCGTTTCGGGGCGGGCGGGTTGTTATTTCTGCAGCCTGGCCAACCTTTACCCATTCTTCGCTCGGCGTTTCATTTCATTCGCCGCTCGTAAAACGTTTGACATTGTTCGGGTGGGAAATTTTCGTTACAGAAATGTCAAGATCTTACGGTACTCGAGGGACGGTCCGTACTGAACCACCACCACCACCACGCTGAGACGCAAGCTCGCTTGCACAGCAAGAGGCGCAGTGACATGACCTATGATACACATAAATCATAAATCAAATTTATTTCCGGCAGCATTTTATTGCACCAAAAACGCAAAAGTGCACATGATGCGCTAATAACTCTGCTGCTTCTTGCTAACTGTTTTGGTTTTTTGGTGAACAATCCTGTACGATCACCTCACCTGATCAATGGTGCCGATTGTTTGAATCGTTTAATTATTCAACAAAACATTTATGATCTTGAGGAGGTGAAGACCCGCACCATAGGATGGCGTTTGTTTGACAGCACGCGACAGCACTGCACCGCAAGCAAGGGTGTCACACGGGTGTAGACACTTCTAATTAACCAAACGCGTCGAAAGACTTGACGCGCTGGAGGTTCGTCGCCTAATGCATTTATCAACATCTTCAAGGCTTTCGAAGCAACCCAAGCCTCCCCCCATCAACACCAACAGCGGGTAAGAATTCGCACCATCGCATCGGCAGGCCCGTTAGCTAATTTATCAAACTATCAATTTCCTGGTTTTTGTCTGGTAGCCTTTTGGTATTTAGGGTGTGTGACCTCACCGGCACCTCCCGTCTGTGTGTTTGCCAATAAATTCTCAAGGTTTCCGCGCATCAAAACATGCACGATGAAAGCGGTCCAGCGGTTAAGGATCTTTAATCAATTTCCCTCTTTGCAAAAGCGCGCGTTTTCGGATGGAGTTGAAAACTCAGCTCTGCTGGCAAGAAGTCTTGCCGATAGGTACACGGTTTTGCTTTAGCTCCAACGACCTAGCCCGGGGGTAAACTTTGTTTCGATTGCTTCATCACTTTCGACACACTAATCATAATGGTCCGTCGTGTAGAATGGTAAAATAATAAAATTCACCTGCCCTGGGACAGTCCGCACAGGATCCCTGAGAAAGGCTTCATTATTGATGGACAGTAATTAAAGGCGGACCTTCACCAGCGGTGAAGATGCGTCGTCGTGTGATCTTACTGTAGACAGATGGGGTTTTTTGTGCTTGTTGCCGTTTTGATCGACACGAACCCACATGGGATGATTGTTGGCAGTAAACGCAACACGTTATCAAACACACACATACGATCGTCGTGATCGTTAAGGCACACGGCGGGTGGGTTAAGTGCGATCGTTTTGCCGCTTCGGATAGCTTCGCTTTCTGTGCCGGGTGGTTTGTTTGTTTAGCCTTACGGAAAACTGTTGCACAAACTCGTCTAAATTTCGCACAACAATCAGGTGAACCATCTCGCTCCCAAAGTGATCCCCCAAAAAAGGCACTCGGGAGACTTTTGGTCCGAGCGCCAGCCCGTGGTATAGTTTCGGGTGGGCCGGATTGTGATTAGACGATCATCCGCGGCGAGGCGGGACACGCCAAAAGGGTTTGACCCCAATCAGTGCCGGTAAGAGCGGGAGACTGAGCGCACCTAAACCACGAAAACCCACACTCTGCTTTGGGTTTGGTGTGAGGCTGACGGTCATAAATCATGCACCGTCGAGGTGTGTGAGGATGGAGTTATCGGGTTAGCAGGCTGGCGGAGAGTGCTTTTGTGCCCAACGTGGAAGGGATCGGGCTTTTTTTTGCGCATAGCGTGCATTTTTCGTTTATTTGAAACAGTGCGCCCACCTGGCCAACGTGGTTAGGTCCAACGGGTGAGGTTGAAACAGCGATAGCGCTTGTTGGAAATGTCACCAAAAGGGATTCGATGGGCTCCTGCGGGAGTGGGAAATGAGTTTGAGCACCTTTGCTCAGTAAGAACTTTCAATCAATTGGACAAAGAAGATCTTAATTGACAAAGCAAAGTGCTGTGTAACTGTTTTTTGTTGTGATTTATATCAATTGATAAGCTAAACAGTCATTGCCCCTTCTTCCTCATCAAATAAAACCCTCTCCCACCAGCCTGCTAGTACCGTGGCACCGTTTTGGGGTGACATTTTATTATGTGCAATGTGTTGGCATGCCGATGCCGATGGTGGCACGCTTGAAGATGCGCATGTTAGGCGAGAGATACTTTGTCCGTGTGCCGTTGGGGATAGCGAGGATCGCATTGCAGCCCATTTGTGTCGATTGTCGATTGTGCAATTTGCATTGCCAGGGGAACACATTTGGGTACGGCCAGTTCGTGCTCGTTCTCACTGAATCGCTCATTGAGATCGGTTCGGTTGCCAGCCACACTGGCCATCCCGGGCGAGGAAGAACATCGCTGCCCGGGGAGGTCGCGCGAACATGCAGCAATGCCGGCGAGCGACTTGTTGAGTGAAATTTATGAGCCAATTTGAAGCCATGTTCCGCAAAACATGGCATCTTTTTCGCCCAGTTTCGTCGTTGTTGTTGTTGTTACCAGTGTTCGTAACTGTTTCTCTGCCGGTTGCTCCGCATGGCTCAAATACTTACTCTATTTCCGGTAGGGAAGGCGTCCAAGCTCGACGCCGGCGGGGTCGGGTCAGTTTGCAATTGCTGTTGTGCAGCTGCTCTCCTGCACACTAGCACCCAGCACCAGGCATTTGCCTAGCGCGCTTGGCCAACCGGCCGGGTGAGAACCGAAACCATCTTCTCAGCGCCATGATCCATGCAGTTGATCCCTCGGCAAAGCAGACGCCGGGGAAAGGAAGAAGACAAACCACACAAAGCGTACCGAAATGTCACGATTTATGGGACAATATTTTCGGGAAATTTATGAACCATTGCAGCAGCAGAAGAGTACCGATATCCGTCGAGAATGAGGCAAGCACCCTCTTTGGCAGGTTGGGTGGAACTAGTGGCACTGTGATGAGCGCGTCGGTGGCGAGAGCTCGAGGAGGTGGATGTCACCCGAGCGCCACGGGTTCGATCGAGCATGGTGCGTTTTATGACAGCTGTTTGCCGTTTGCTGGCGAGATTAAGTGAGCAATTGATCACTTGCTAGTGCGTGGATTGGTTTAAAGGGGCTCTCGAAGGCGCTCGGGCGCCATGCAAACAAAAAAAGTGTGTGATGTAAGTCTATTCTGGGCTGTGGACTTGTTGCGATTTTATATCGAGCGTCGTAGCGTTTGGGTCTTTAAGCTAATTAACTGTAATGACTGCTGCGGTAGGTGATGATTGTTTTACGACGTTCTGAAGCGTGGATGGGGTTTGAATCGCTTTTTTTAACGGCAAAAATCATTACGAAGTTCAAGAAAGGGAAGAGTACGCTAAAACATGTTGCCAATGACGCACGGGATGTTAGGGGGAGCGTTAGACACGGATGACATCTGCCATCAGAAGGTCGAATCGTTTGCGATCTACCAAACGACTAATTAAGCCATCGATCGATCAATATGAGAAGAGGAGCGCTTAAAGGATGTTTGATCGGTGCCAAAACCGTTCCATTGTTTGGCCAAAATGTCAGCCAAAAGGGTGATAAACTCACTGTTTGACCTAAACCTTTAAGTATGCTGCCGTGTTTGTTCGTCGAACGATCGGACAGCAGCAACAACAAAAAACCCTCATAAACGTAAATAAAACGACCATAAGTGTCATCATGTTAGCAACTACCGTCGTGTGTACGTGCCATCGTACACCGAGGTACTGCGTTGATTCGTGCAGCATCATTCGGGGGGTACCCCCATCGTTCAAACTCTGCGTAGTGAATTGATTTCCCGTTACGAAGAAGTAATTAGCTCGTTCCAAACAGGCGCTCTGGGACGGCACCCCAAATGCGCGCATCTTTTCCGCGGGTGACCTTTAGCAAGGAAGGCGGAAGGTGAGCCGAAGACGACGCACATTTTTCGTAGATGGCAGAGCATTGTGCTTCTGGTTTTGATTCCGATGCCGCTGCTGTTCCCGGCACGGTTCCGTGCGTTTTCGAAGCAGCGGAGAGGAGGAGGAAATAATATAACCTCCATTAGGCATGTCCATTAATTCCAATCCACTTCCATTTCCGAGGCGCTAGTGCCCCGGGATTCAGGGCCCGCAGCTAAAGGTGTTATCGCCATCGGGAGGATAGAAGGAAGCGAATACTTCAAATATTTCACAGGCAACGTTTTATTATGCAAATTGTAAATTTAGATGATCTTTCAGTGGAAGTAGACAAGTCAAAGAAACATAAACGATTTCAGTAATCATAATACGTGTGATCAGCTCAACTCACGCTGGTATTAATCACACAATACTCCGATCGAAATAAGCGTAGCAGCAACACCATTAATCAAAGCTATCCAAACGATCATCAGCAAGCGATGAAGATCGGCCACACGCCACAACGCCGCCACTATCACGCGCACAGCAAACCGGTGTGTCACCCTAAATTAAGTCACTATCAGCGGTGGCACGAGCATCCCACTGGACCACATTTATCTTTCCGAAAGCGCGCATTTAAAGCGGCTGACAGCAAAAAGGGGTTCCTCGCCTGCTGATGGATGGTGTCGTTTGTATCTACAGATCGCACTGTTCGGAGGCACGGCCGGCGGAGATCTTTTTGTTGTTGAATGAAAGTGAATCTTTCGATGTCGGTTGGAGAGGAACAGAGGTTTAGAGTCGGGTGGGTACTGTGGATTGAAAATTAAAACCGTTAAAGCATCGATTTTGGCGTCCGATCGTGGCCGAGCGATCTTCGAGAGAAATATTTGGAATTTATGAAACGTCGTGGAATGGGCGGCTTTTGCATATCTTCATGCTTACTCCATAAATACACAAGAGAAAAAAGCACGGTCCGTTCGGGTTGTGGTACACGTGCACGAACGCCTGCCCGCCCTGAGCTGTGTGGACGGTTTTGTGCTAGCGGCGGGGATGACGCGACCAACACCGTGCGAACTTTGCCTGTGTGTGTGTGTGTCTGTGCCCGTGTCCGTACGTCTGCAGATCGTGTACTCTACGGCATGCTCGCAAGACGAAAACCCGAAGACGAAACCGCACAGAATCTTCACCCCAAACCGAACCTCCGTGGGTTTCGTCCAGCTCCCCCAGGTCCAACACCCACCGCCACCCCCCGGGCAGGCGTGGAGTGCGTCTGTGCCCCGCCGAAGACACCGAAGCCTAGCGGGTGGGTTGTATATAAACCGTGCAATGGTTACGTAGAAGCATCATTCGCAAGCCAAACTCAAACCGCGAACTCCTCTCGAGCGCTCTATCATATCCCTTGCGATCCAGCGTGAAACCGTGCAGCGTAGTGTGCAGCGAAGATGAAACAGTTTGTGGTGTTTGCTAGTGTGTGCTGTGTCCTGCTGGCAGGACGCGTTGTGTTGTCGGCCCCCGCGCCCCAGCAGGGCGGTGCGCCGGCAGGCCAGAACCCGAACGATGTGCAAACGGTGCGATATTACAGCGAAAACAATGGACTGGATGGTTACAAGTTTACGTAAGTGCTGGGTGCAGTTGTGCGTGTGTGCCCACAAGTGTTTGACCCGTGTGATTGATTGGTAGTGGCGATTGGTGATAATTTACCTCCCTATTTCTGCTTTTCCCATTGCCGCATCGTTCCGCAGCTACGAGCTTAGCGATGGGCAGATCCGATCGGAAGTCGGCACCTACCGGGATGTGAAGGACGCCGAGGGCAAGGACGTGAAGGCGCTGTTCGTGCAGGGCTCGTACTCGTTCGTCGGTCCGGACGGCCAGACGTACTGGGTGAACTACACCGCCGACGAGAACGGTTACCATCCGAAGGTCGGCACTGGCCCTACGGGTGGAATTCAAGCGGGCCAGGACGCGCCAGTGGCCAGCGCCTAGAGAGGACAGAAGCGACAGTCGGGCGAAGTTCAAGCGATTGAACTGCGCCCAGAAATGCTCAGTACACTATGCTTAGTGCGTTAGATGTCTGGCAGGAAGGATATCTACAAACGAGATACACTTACCGCACACCACACAACTCCTGCAAATACAGATACACAGAAAGAATCCACAACCACACACACACAAACACAGCAACTCTCGCGTGCGCGTCAGCATGCAAAGTCAGTGGCATTCTATTTCGCTAGGCTTAAGGATAGTCGATGTAAATAACGATGCTTTTTTGTGTGCTTCTTGGTGTGACATTGTCAAGGAGGCTGCAATAAACGAAGAAGCGTAGGAAAATCTAAACGATCGCGTGTATTTACTTACCGAAGGTGTCACAGTATTAATTTGCAATGATTGTGAAAGAAAATTATCTTAATTTTTGACCATTCTTCTATGGTTTGACTAATTCAACGCTTTAGACCAATCGGTAAGTACCTGTTATTCTTTGTTGGAATATATTTGCACATAATTGCTGTGTGATAGAAGCGATCGGATGGTCTAATCGTAGTTTCAGCCGGCTCCTGTAAAGGTCGGATGCGGTTCGATTCTTATCTGGACACATTGATAGAAATATTTAAAGCTACACCAGGCTTCGGACGTGGATGTACGTAAAGGTATTATAATGTCAAGAACATCAATGATCTCAATCATGATGTCATCAAACGTTTATAGAGACTTTTGAGCCCTTTTTCGTCTCTTATTCGTCTCTTTAACCTCATACAATGAAATAATCTTTTAATATCGAATGTTCTTCTTGGCAAAACTATGCTAACCATGGTTGACAAAGTGGCAAGAGCAATTAGAGCAAAACATTTTCATTCTATTCTCATCATTTCTCTTGGTTATGATATGTCAGTGTGTGGCTATCAGTCGAGATTATTTAGACAGAATTAATTAGTGTGATTATAAGCAAACCATAAAAATCCAAAAAATTAGATAAATGATTCAAAATCATTCAATTGTCTTCCTAATGCTCATTCAAGAGATCTTCCTAATGTTCATAATCCTGCCGATAGATTGTACCTTCAAGCAAACAAAATGGATGATAAATCCATCAATGATCGTCTAGCAATGGTATTATACCTAGCAATAAGCACTCTGACCCATAGCTAAAACAAAAAGTGGTGTCGATTGGTTACTTTATAAGATGATTTTGTTATACCCTTAACAGGAAGTCTAATAGCACGCTTTGCATAAGTAAGACGCCATTACTATCTAACCGTTCTCACACATCATGGGCACGCTTATCCGTAAAGTAACATAACCGATGACCGATGACCGGTGCCGTGAAATTAATGATTTAAAAATCACACAAAGTAGTTTCTGTTTCCTCCAACATCAGCGCATCCGTTTATTGACCATTACCCATTCCCATACACGCGAATTTCCATCCATTAATCATGGCACCACTACTAGGCGAATGGGCGATTCTTGCGCTCCCCACCGGACAGCTCGAGTTTGCGATCGGTATCGTAGTCACCGGTGCCCATCCGGGAGCGATATCCGTTCTCGTCTGCAACGTACTCCACCCAGTACGTGCGGCCATCGTCTCCGACGTACGAGTAGTGTCCTTGGACGGCTACGAACTGCACATCTTTGCCTTCCTCGTCCTTGCTGTACCGGATCGTTCCCTCTTCCTTGCGCCGCTGCTCATCGCTCAGCTCGAATCTACGGGAGAGAAAGTACCGACAAGCTGGATATATAGCATCTTCTTGTCTGTGATCTAGCACTGCTCGCTATGTCTTACCCAAAGTTGTATCCTTCGCTCTGTGCGTTATTGTTTTCGTACTGCACAATGTACGGTGTTGCGCCGGAATCAACGGGAGCTCCCACAGCGGCACCGACTAGTGTGCAGAGGACTAGAAAGGCAAACACTTGCTGCTGCATTTTGAAAACTGTGTGTTTTAAACTCGCGAATACTGTACCGAATACTGATGTGCTGATCGTGTGCTGCAAGATCTTTTATATAAGAAATTTTTGGGCGAAACTGAGATGACATTTTTTTTGGTGTGGTGCTGCATCCTGCATGCAGCGGAGATTAGAGATCCTAAATGTTTTGCATCTTTGCTTAAGCAGGCTCCCATTTGGGCGGTAACGAGGTTCCATCAATCAATACCGATTGACAAATGTGTCTATGCGCCACGAGCCAGCAGTGCAGACGGGATGCATTTGCATTTGCGAAACGTGTCATCGGTCTGCGGGAGGATTATGATATTGTTTCTATCGTGTGTCGCAAATAATACAAACATGCCAAGGTAATATGCCTTTAAAGCTAGTGTATAAGATGTATTGCTAATTTAAATAAAAAAAGAAGGTGTAATGTACAGAAAATGTTACTTTATTTTAAATACTCCAACCGTTGTACACAAATGCTTCATAGACGTTGTCATGCTGGACTTTTGGTGGGATATTCTCACTCTGGGCGTGCTACTTTTTGCCAAAGTAAAACGTCTTTTCAAACGTGAACGATTGCGGTTTCACACGCTCCACTCGCTTTATGTCGGTAATGAGCCCCTTGGAGTGTAGATTGTTCAGAATTTCCTTGAAGCCTGCCGTTTCTGAAAAGGAAATGAATGTTAGTAGACCTCTTTAGAAGTGAAGATAATTTATTTAACAAAAATAAAGTAAAAAACATGGAAAATGCGGTGTTCAAAACAGCTTCTAATGATTTAAAAACGACAGAAACGATCAAAACGATGAAAATGCCCCTGAAGGTATGCAATCTGTGAAGCGATTTAAGTGAAACATTTCAGCAGAAAAATTTCACTGGTGAAATATTTCACGTGAAATTGGGATACACTGTGGTAAAAGTGAAAGATTTCATTTTTAAATTGTTCCGTTGGAAATTAGAGTTATTCGACACGTTGAACCATATTCTTGCTGCCAGAAAATCTATCAAAGAATGGTGATCTTGTGGCAAAATGGATAGCAACTATTTTGACACGGATTTAAGTTTTTTGCTCACTTTGCCAAAGGCATAAAATTGAACGTTCTTACACATAACGCGGATCTTCACCCTAATCCGCGCAAGACCCTAATCCGAAAGACACCCGTGCCGCACAGAACCATTCCTATATCGATCGCACACACACTTACTGTCAATCTTTTCGGTGTATTCCACAAAGTACAGATAGTCGTCGTTCGGTGAGTTGAGCACCCACTTCCCGTTCACTTTCAGCGTATCGCGGTCCCAATCGTACGCGTACTGCGAAAACTCCACGATCTTCAGCGGCAATCTGTACGGAAAAAGCAATACGAGACAACTTGTCAGCACAGCACACACCCATCACACTGCAGCCCCAGCACTTACTCGTCACTGAGCACATTGCTAACAAACTCCGTCTGGTTGGAGATGCGCTCCGTCACGACGTGCTTTACCGTGTAGAACGCACTGCCCTGCCCGATCACTGTCAGCAAAACTACACCGAAAGCCACGTAGCTAACCAGCGCACCGGACCAGACGCACTTGCCACCGTTACCGAGGAGCTTCATGTTGACAGTTCTAACAGCACCGTGCCAATGAGTGCGGCCGGTAGTGGTGGTGCGAATTTTATATTCTTCACACCGTCCGCCCGAAACCCACCCAGAAAAAACTCTCCGAAAATGCTGAAATTCGGGTTTGGGAATCGATTTGCCACGTGACGGGAGATCGCCAGCGTAAAAAGGGTTGGAACGACCAACGGGTGCGAACGTTTGATCTTCTTCGTGCGCAGTGTACTGGTTGGCAGCAGAAGAGGAAGAAAAAGAAGGGAGTTTTTTCTTCGCTCCATCAAGAAAGAAGCCGGCATTAGAAGCTTTCGGGTGTCGGGTGTTCCTCTCGCAACCACTCACCAGGGCGATTGGGTGAGATTTTAACTCAAAGCGTTCTGTCTTGTAACGCACACAAACACGGAAGGAATGGCGAGCTATGGGAATCAAGTCCATGCGGCTGGCTGCATTAAATTAGATGCTTTTTGCAGTGATCATCATCTTTGTTTTTTTTGTTGCTGTTCCTTATTGACCATGGTAAACATATTATGAATGAGTTTGGAGCGAATGCAGTTCCATGGGATGTTTACTCGCTTGCTCGATTTACGATCATTTCAGCATTGAAGGTTACATTTTTTGTGTGTTATTAGATGCTAGAGATTGACAGTTCTATTGAGCTAATTCGATTTGTTGTATGTTTCGCTAAATGAGGAAGTAATAAGATTGTTCTTTACGGTTATGGCATGTCCGAAGCAGTGACGCTTAATCAGGTGCCACGTACCTAGCAGGAGGGTGAGTTTTGGAGTACCCTTACAGTCAATGCAAAGGAAGGCATTTTGTGAAGCACCTCCCGAAAGCTATAGAAAGCAGATTTGCGTCAAAGGCTGGGCTTTTAATTGCCCATTGAGGTGAAACCTGTTTTGTCGATTTTGAAAAAAAGAATTTGTGTTTGTGAGTTAGATCGACGCAGTTACGATCGCGCTCCGTTACGAAACCGAAGCAGTGCAATGCGTTAGAACTTGGACACGGTATGGTTTGGTCCAGCTTTCGAGCAGTACAATTAACACCTTGGAGGTGTTGACTGATAGTACGTGGATTTATTTACTTTTGGGGTTGTTGGAGCGATGGTGGGGCACTTGTTGGGCACAGTTGTTTGGAGGCATACTTTCGTTTTCAGCAGCTGTGGAGATGTATTGGTAGACTTCTTTGGGTGCACTTTGTAGCTAAAACGCACCAGAACCAAACGCACTAAAACCGGTTAACATCACATCACAACTAGTACATAAACTTTCCTCAGCAAATGTGTGTCACTATTGTCGCGGAGCTTCGGAGGGTTCGTCGCTTGGCCGTTTTCCCACATTCATCCGATCGCTTCGCATCCATCAACGCGATCGTACGGCGGCAGATATTTCATCAGCCATTCAAAGTAGGTACGCGACGCGCATTCCATACGCGTAGAGTGTGTCCACGCGTTCCCAAACCCCCGAAAATAAAGCTCGCAATTGTTCCACAAGGGAGAATTTAAATATTCATCAGTGTATGCCGGCCGCGCGACTGTTGGTTGCCGTTTAATCATCGAGCCGCGTCTGGTGGGATGTTGTAAAGTTCACCGGCTCAAGTAACGCGCGTCTAATGGTGTTCGTGTGATTGGTGATTCCATATGAAGATAGAGAGAGAGAGAGAGAGAGCAAAACGCTTCCAAGAAACGATCCTCCAAGAAGATTGTCTTAATTAGCAAAAGGCTTATGTCCAGATTGTTTTTTTGGAAATGTTCTCGCCGATTTCACCACAAAAAAGCGATAGGAGAGAGCCCAAATCCCCAAACACTTTCGGTAGAACTAGTGACATTCAACGAAGCAAAGGCTAGAATTGCTCGTTCCTTTTTAGTGGTGGTATTCCCTGGTCAGAACATCCACCCAAATGGACATTTAGCACTAGAGTGGCATGAATGAACCGGTATATGTTCGCTAGAATATACGTTCGCTATTGGGGTTCTACCCTCCTAAAAGGCGGCAACCAAAAAAAAAAAGTGCGTCTCTTTCACATTCATCAACGGGCTGATTAGCAAGCGATCCTTCCAGTTTTTTTTTTCCTTCTGCGTCCGCTTCATCGTCACTTCCACCACTCTTCTGTAGGTTCGGATGTGTTTTTGTTTGTTCTGGATAAATATTCATTCCGCCCAAGCATAGCAGGCTCGTCGGTTTTGGTATTAAACCAGTTGCCGAGTCCCCCTCCCGTACCCGTACAGCGAACCAGCTGCAGCTTGCCACCGTTGCTTTGCGAAGGTGCTTCCGTGCCGTCAGACACACTGGAACTGGTCTGGTTGCAGCCCAGTCCCCAGTCAGTCTGTCTGTCGCTGTCCGCCGTGTGGCGGGTCAGCGGATGCTCATAATGGGATGCAGATCGTGTTACAGATTTGATCTTGACACTTGCGCTGCTCCCATGCCAGCAGCATCCCGGAGGTTGGGTTTGTTTTTTTTTGGGTGAAAAATAACATGCATGCAGCATTCATAATCATGTCGCAATTAAGTGATATGGCTAATCGACGTCAGAGAGTGTGGCAGGGATTGTTCTGTTGTGGTCAGTGTTTATGGTCAGCAACTTTTGACCCTCGTGGAGATGTGGACCCCTTTGTGTGTGAGAGATGATGTAAGGATGTGAATTCTGGTGTGGTCCAGATTTGATCTTCGCCCAGGGAGGACACTGTTTTTAATGATGTGGTTGCAGACGAGATGAGTTGTTGTTCGGAGCAACAAATGGGACATCATAGGGTGAGAAAACGGGCAAACCGGAATCGTTTATTTTGCCGTTTGGTTTTGGTGAAGGTCACACAGGTTCAAGTGATGCTGCCACAGTACAGTAGTGGATGAGCGTAAGACGTGAATTGAACCATCGCACTAGGGGTTATTAATAGGCAATTGGCAAAGGGCATGGCGGTAATGATGGGCTGATTGAGGCAAGGAAAAAAAACAGGATAGATACACACATACACACCCATTTTACATGCCCATAGACAGATCTCGCGAGCCCCTCTTAAGTAGAATGGGGCTTTGCTACCTGTTCATTATGCATGAGGAGGGGAACTTTTTTTTCGGTTTGTTGATGCGCGTCAAGCTCGCGATCGTATGCTCTCGATTGATCTTTGACGGCCGAACAAAAAAAAAACCCCGCTAACAGCTTTGTGACGCGTTGAAATGGATGGGGAATTTTGGGGGCCCCATGCTGCTTGCTTGACGTGCTTCAGTAACACCGAGACAGTTTGGTGAAGATGTTTATTTGTTTTTTGTGATGAGGAAATTTAGCCTGTTGTCTGGCTGTCTGTGTGTGGGGGAGCTCGCGTGACGGAAGGTGCTAGTGTGAGCTTCTGCCCTGCCAACCGGCCGTAGTCATGAACGTGAACTTGAGGAAGCTACTCGTAGCCGCCGCTAGCTGCTGGTTGGTGCTCGTGTGTGGATCGCCCGAGCGGGTTGCAGGTGCCGGCCAGGCGGCCACCGTCGACGGTATACTGCGGTCGGTTGTTGCAGTACGGTACGGTATTCCCTTGACCCGGCGCACCCACTGGCGATGGCTCTGTATGTTCTTTTAATATCCCGTTTTAGTGCCCAGCTGGAACCGGTGGCGCAGAATCGTTTGTCCCAGCGAACAACGCCGATTAGACAGGGAGGCTTGTCCTGCGGTGGAGTGATACGTGTGCCAGGACTGCAACGGTTGTTTAACTGTGTTACTCCCGATCGGGTTGTGTTGCAAACGGGAGCAGCACCAACACCAGTAGCACCTCCTCCCCAGTTCACTGTAGAAGCGCGTGTAAACGATAAACCGCAGCAGCAAAGCACGGTGGAGATAATCGCCTCGGATCAGCGAGCAACATGGTCAACGTACAGTGACGGAACGCCTTCAGCGATACAGGGCGGCAACGGTCCCCTGTACCAAGGTGATCCGGCGATAGGTGCGAATCCTCTCGCACTGATCATCCCCACGCAGGAGCAGTTGCAGCAATTCCAGCAGTGGCAACGACCGTACCAGCGTCCCAGCAAACCGGTGACGACCACCACAACCACAACCACCACCGCTGCTCCAGACGTGGATGAGATCTACTTCCCGCCAAGTGTTGATGAGCCGGTACCAGTGCTCGGAACGGTACGTTCTACGCAACATTACACCACAGCGGCTCCTGCGGGAGGCTCGATCGCCGAACGGGTTCCATGGGAAACGAGCAGTTGGGCCAGTGTGGGAGGCAACACGAAAGACCCGTCCCTGGAGGAGGAAGTAACGACCGAACCACCGCACGAGGAGGAGGAAGAGGAGCACGGGCTTGGCAATCGAATCGATCACAAGCTGCTTCTCTCGCTCGTTGGTTAAATTATTGCTTATTATGTGTTATTTGTACTTTGGCAGTGTAAACCGTGGTTCGTTATTAAACAGTATAACATGTTGTGTGTCTTTTTGTGTGGTAAAATTAAAAAGGAAAAAAGTCTATGAGTCTAGTAATTGTGTTTCTGCTACTGCGTCGTGTTCATTGATAACAATCTATTCTGCTTTGCCTCGCACGAATTCCAACACGAAGAGGGTTTTAGAAGGAAACCGGTTTAGGAAACCGGAAAGCAGCTTACCCAACCCTCCATCCCACCCGCTTTGAAGGGGAGGTTGGGCTGCGAGACAAAGCATTACAAAAAATCGCACACGATAAGATTACAGGAGGTGATGTAAATGTAGGTGCAGTAAAAGATGAAAGGAAAAATAAACAAATTTCAAACTAATGCAGCTGATCGTGCGTCATTTCTTGCCCAAAAACTTTTTGAAGATGAAAGGGAATAATAATATGTTTTTTAACCATGCATCTGATGCGAGCTATTTATTGCCGTGACTGTAAGAGATTAACAACCTACGAAATGGCAAACATCATTAAGAGAGTACTTGCAGATGATGGAGGCTTAAAAAGATCCTTCATCCCGTTGGGCCGCATTAGTTGCAGTACGATCGCGAACGGGTAACCATGGTGAAGATACGATCGGTGGTGTTTGCTGTGTGTCTAACGGTGGCAGTGAGTCTCTTCTGTCCAACTACAGCACGGTGGGCTTAGCGTTTTATTGTGCTTTGTACGATCTGCATACTTTACCACTGCCGTTTTCGTGTGCTTAAACCTTCCAGACCACAGTTTTCCTTCCTCGGAGGCATTGGAGTACAAACCCCAGTCGGTGGAGTGCATTTGGGTGTACCGACGGGGCTTACCGTTAATGTGGGCCGGCAACCTGTGGCATCGAAAAGTCCAGCAATTGTAACGCCCTTGCCCGAAGTTCCACAACCAATCGCGGAGAGCAGTGGTTCTCCTGATGAAAGTGTAGGCACGCGGATTGATGGAGCTTCCGAGAGTGCACCGGACGTAACGGAGGCACCAATTCACATGGAGGTGACCGAGCTTTCCCCGCCGGGCGAAATTCCCTGTCAAAAAGTGGAACTACCAAGTGATCCTTCAAACGAAACAAACGCTGACAATGAGGAAGGCAACACGACGGAGCTGCCGTGTCTAGGGATTGGTGCAGGCAACCGGATTAGTCCGAAACAGGCTGCATTACTGTCACTAGTTGGTTAGCAGTTGTGAACGAGATGAATTTGAAGAAAGTGTATGTTTAAAATGAAAAAGCTCTTGCATCAATTTTGGCTTCCGACTTCCTAATACAACTCCAAGTGGCTTGTCAAGGTATACCCTTCTAGCTAAGAGGTTCAGCTTCTGTCCAACACCGTCCAACGCGTCAAAGGAAAAAGGGTTTTCCCCGGTTCTGAGATTTGCCGCTCTTCCCAAAAGATGATAAATTTAAAGTACGGTCAAGTTAGTTTAGTCACGAATAAATTTATTATTATTAATTTCATTCAATTAAGTTTTACTTCGAAGATGCCAAGAAGGTAGCAAACACAAGGAGCACCACCAGCAGGTTAGCTTCCGGAGCGCACCGACCATCGTTGATGAAGAACTTTACCTCCGGAAGTGGGATGGATGGTTGGTTGGTGATGTTCTTGGTGGCGGTGCTAGCTGCGGTGATTCCTTACCCTTTTGTCATAGAGAAACCTGTGCGGTCGGCTGTGGGGCGTTGGAAAGGATGGGTGGGTGTACAATATGGAGCTCGGTTGGTGATTCTTCACACTCGGGTTTTTGGGAATGATTAGAGAGCGCTGGAATGGATGGATCGGTGGTGCAGAACGGGCTTACCGTGTGAATGATAAAGGTTAAAAACCCTGGGCAAGCAATACTTTCGGCGTTCAATATCTGGTGTGGTTTTGGCCGGGGAAACACACTTCATCTCGACCTGGACAGGCAGCCGAGAGGCGCAACCTATCTCGAGCATGGGCTAATATTTATTCGAAGTTTACCGGCGCAAGTTTTCCAGCGATTGAGAGGAACGCCCTCTTCCCTTTCTCAGCACAAATGTGACGATTTAAAGCCTGCCGGAAGTGTATGGCTATATGTTATCGCTTGTTGTAATAAATTATAATTGGATTTGTTTGTCTTTCGGTGGGGGTGTACTTTGGTCGGTTTGGTTTAGTTTGGTGGACGGGATTAGATGAAGATTAGACCCCGGTCCCGGTGTGGTGTGGCCGATCTTTGCGAGGCCGAAAGTCACCGGCACTGGGCAGAGGACGGTGCGGTGATTCCGTTGCCATCACGTTAACAGGAGGGTTGAAATTACGGCTCAGGTTTTTTCACAGGCTCGAAACTCTTAATACGCCCACCGCTGCCACCACCGACGAGCGATAGGAGAAGCTTCTCCTTGGCACTCACACCGCCAAACTTTGGCTCGAGTGCAATTGGTTCTATCGCGTAGAGAACGGGAGAGAATGAGAGGGTATTAGCAAAGGGCACGGGTGATAAGCGGCGTCTTTGCGAAGGTTACCTTCAAAGTCACCGGTTCGCTCAAGGGTCAGCAGGTATTCACCGTCCACGGTGAGCACGGTTATGTACTCCACAATGCGATGCTTTATCACCTCAACCACACTATAAAGAAAAGGTATCACACACAACCATAAGGTTCACGCCTGGAGAAGTAATCTTCTGGACTCCAAAAACCCCTCACCTGTCGTGTATTTGCTGCACAATGTGATCCCTCATACTAGCATACTCTTCGCTCGTACCATTGTCACTGTCCAAAAACTCACAGCTCGAAGTTCGCGTCGTGTTTGCACTATCGCCCGCAACAATTTCGAACGCCTGGCTGGGCCGGCCAACTTGTAGCACAATAATCGACGTACCCGTCGCCTCCAGCTGACTCGCTAATCGATCACAGTAGCCGCCGACGTCCAGCGTATCCAAGGGTACGGAGAACACTTGAAACACGCTGCCGAGTGTCATGCTAATGACACCGCCGATCGACAGCAGCAGTAGCGCGAATATCTGCCAACGATACATCACGAGCGCGGCCAGCTAGGACTGATTGATCAAGCGGTTGCGCGCGTGGTGATATTTAAAGTCTCTCCACTTACCTCCACTTTGTGCGCGCGCCGTGGAATGCAAAAGGGGTTGAACTTGAAGCTCACGACGACTTTTACATACCGTGTGGAGTCAGCATCGGGCGTGCGTCTGAGTGTGTACGGGAAGTTGCCGGAACTCGGTGCAGTTCCATTGTAGAAGTGATTTGGTTATCATTCTAACATCTTGTTTGGGATCATGAATTTATGTGGAAAGGTGTCGGGTGGAAAAAAAATCCCAATCAAAAGCAGTTTATAGCCGACACGGGTTTAACACGTTTCGGCATTGGATGTGAATAAGAGCCGTTTTGGAAACTGGTTTCCTTGCGAGCTGGATAGAGTAGGTCTATTTTTGGGTATTGAATTTATTATGTTAACGTTTGCTTTGCCTCAATAGCCATGCAGATAGTGTGATAGCCTCATAAGCTTTCCGGAACTTTACTTCTTGTTGATGGTTAACGTCTTAATGTTTCCTCCACCAAGCAGCGAGAGCAGAACCTTCTGTGCGTCGTCATCTGTCACATCGAAGTAGGACACCACCTTTGGTTGGTAGTTTTTATCTGAAAATTGAAGGAAATGTACCATTAGAATGAAAACGAATTGTTTATGGTTGAGTACGGGTGCGTAAGACTTACCTAGAACTCGCTCCGAGGTTACAGTAAAAACGAGTCCATCCTCGCTCGCAAAAAGAAAGTTCTCTATGATCAGGTTTTCTGTGTCACCGTCAACAAATCGGGTCTGATGCTGCTCCAGGTTGATTTGCACACTGCAATAAAAACGACGAAGTTAACAACGTTGCCAACTTCTGCCAATTCGTTTTCCTGCCTCTCAAAACCTTACCCACTCGCGAGCAGATCCGTCACGATCGTTCGTATCTCTGCGATATCGTCTTTCACGATCGGCTCTGCCTGCTGAGGTGCAGCTAGCGACATCGCAATCGCTACGCACAGGAGAAACCCATGCTGCTTCATGCTGGAGCAGTTTGCTGTGTATGAGTAGTTTCGGGGTTTTTTTTATTCGGTATCGTCCGGACACCAAGCGACTCTCAAGACAACTGGAGAACGAATGATGAGGTGGCTCGATCAGTTGAAGTGTTATATAAACAAGGAAGACAAGAAACGAGCCTGTGATAATGGTGGAGTTGTTGAGTTTGGAGGTGATGGGAGTGAAGAGATTGGAACTGTTCCGAAAATGAACCATTGCGAGTCGAATTCATTCCTGAAGTTTGGTGACGTGTTGGGGAATTTCTGGAGTCAACTGGTAATCAGGAGTACTTTGGGGTTATCCAAAGACAGCAAGTAACATAAAATGGGTAACGATCATCACGTGAGGTTTGTTAAAATGTGGGTTAAAGGCACTCTTCGTTCATTATTTTGGAGATCATTTTCAGTGACGCAATTTGTCCCGCGTGGAAGCTGTTGATGCATTTCGTCCCATTGCGCAGCTGTTACCGTGGAAAAGCCCTTTTCGTCGGATGCATCACCCTTTTTTTTAAAGATCCCCGTAATCCTTTACCCATCGGGGAAACCCTCGAGTACGCGGGAACCGCATGGTGCTTCATTCGGCGCGCCCGGGGTTAATTCGATTTATGCATGCATCGGTGCCACCGAGTGCGCTCGCGAAGGGAAGGAATCCTTTGCATACCAGGGGGTTATTCGCAGCTCCGTAACACCGAGCCGTTACGTGTAACCCCTTCGAGCGAGGACGCGCATGCATGCCATGCCTGCTTAATCAATAACCATTCAATATAGCACGGACGCGGTGCAAACTGTCAGCTGCTCATCTCTCCCAGGCGCGTGCATTCGAGGGCTTCACACATTGAGTTTCTACAAAAAAAAAAAAAAAAAAAAAACGGAAAGACCCAAGCACCCAACATAAGCGAAACGGAAAAGGGTATGATCATTTAATCGGAAGCGGTGTTTGAAATTAAAATTATGCCTGCATCGAAACGCGGCAGGACAGTTTTCACCGTTGC
Source organism: Anopheles gambiae (assembly GCF_943734735.2). Taxonomy (NCBI): domain Eukaryota; kingdom Metazoa; phylum Arthropoda; class Insecta; order Diptera; family Culicidae; genus Anopheles; species Anopheles gambiae. The sequence continues at coordinate 23,862,626 of NC_064601.1, read as the reverse complement.
CGCTGGGTGTTGTGTACCGTTTGGCGCAGTTTGCTCGAATTGGTACAAATTGAAAGCGCAAACATGATTGGGTTTGAGCTGGAACTGCTCACAAACCGAAACGGCGAGCGGGCCAAGGAAAGCGCAAACGTGTGTCGAAAAGGGTTTCGAAGGTGGGTGGTGTTTTGGTTTTCATTTTAATTTGGACAGGAAATAAACAAAGCCCCAAGACCAGTGCGTTGCTGCAAAACACACACACACACACAACAGGGTCTTGAGAACGAGAATGAGAAAACAAACCGTTGTCCTGTGCTTGGTCGAGGAAAGGGAGGGCTTTCAGTGAAAAACCATTCCATGTGGGGGGTTTTCAGTCCCAAAAACACACACTCAAAGACACAGAAATAGAGAGGCGGCCCGAATTCCCGGAATCCGGAGAGGACACAGGGATTGAAGAGGGACCCGGAGGCTACTCCGGAAGGCTATTGCTGCAATGTGGTTTGTGCTGGGGAGTGCGAGAGGGAGTACTGGTGGTTGGAAAAACAAACAGACCACTCGACCAAAACCGATGTCCAACGTCTGTCGAGCTGGCCATGGTAGAGTAGAACCGGCATGGCAAGGAAAAACATTCCACCGGTCTGAAGTCCAAGGAAAGGCGTCCCCCGCATGGGGTTGGGTGGGGGAGGGGGAGTGAAAGGTTCGGAACACATTTAGCTGAAAAGTTTCTTCAAAAGCGCCCCAGGAGCTACACAGGACACAGACACAAACACACACACACATACAAAGCGTTTTCGGGTTGGGGATGGTAGCTACCGCTACGTTTCGTATATGTGTGGCATGTGCTCCAAAGAGACATGGACCAACATGGTCGCTGTCCGAAAGTGGAAAAACCCTCTCCGTCCGAGGCGAGGGCTTTTTTGGAAGGAAGGTTAAGCTTGTTTGAGGATAACACAAACATGGGTCGAATAAGGCTGAGGCTGCCCATGGCGCTCGGCAAGCAAACATTCGGCCGGCACTTCCTCACACAAAAAGACGTCTCGGTAGTTTCGCCTCAGGGGAGGTGGGAGGCCGTTTTGGCCACAAACGAACGAAAAAGTATCCCTGTGCGCTAGAATGCCGGGGAGGAAAAGATGTACGAGCATATTGTGGTAGCGGTATAGCGCAGTGTCTATTGAGAGGAATATCGATCGACGGTGGTAGCAGTAGTAAAACAAAGCAGGCGCCTAACCTAGCCTTATCGTACTCACCTTCGTTGACCGTGTGCAAATGAGACAGAAACAGGGAGCTCGTTGACCTAACCTCAGAAATTAATTCCCATATCCCAAGACGTTCGTTGGGGGATTTTAAGCGTTGGTCATCATTTTAAGATACCCCTCGCTTCGGACCCTTCCCCGTGCCATTGTAGCCTCTGCCGACGACTTTCTTGCTGGCAGGAATTTTAATCACTTTGATTTATCCATCTTTGCTTCCCTTCGCACGAAGACAACTGGTCGGGTGGCAAGAAAGGACGAAGAAAAATGAAAGAAGGGGTTTGCGAGTTTGATCTCTTTACCCCGGTGCCCGGCCGATGGGTCACACCAGAAAACTCGTACGTGCATAAGTGACACCCGGAAAAACGAATGACCAAAAGTCGTCTCTACATTAGCATGCCCATTCCCGGGTGCCATTTTCACTTCCCTTGCGCTCCGTACCCATTTCCCTTCCTTAAGAGAGAGAGAGTGAGAGAGCTCCTTTGAACGCAACGAACCATTTTCAATTCAACTTCAACCGACACCGTCCGTTCTCAATCGTCCGAAACGGCTCGTGCGAATTCCCGAATGTGTCCCGGGTCCCCGTCCGTCCGGTCATGGGATGGCGTCATCGCAGTATGGCACTGGTGAGCCCGGCACCCGGAAGAAATATGAAAAGTTCTTAAGTCTTTGATTTAAATTTCGGTCACCGGTTGTTCCCGCCGCCATCTCATCCGCCTGCCGTTTCCATGGGGACACAATCTTCTGCCTGACTGGGTCCGGTCCTGGCGTACGTGTGCACATACGAGGCTTTGGCTTTGAGGCGACCTGAACCTGAACCTTAGGGGAGGATATGAGAATGCTTATGGTCATGGGCTAAGTAGGTGACATTATTTAAATTCTAGCTAGCCTGTTGGCCAGGCCTGTTTGGTTCGGGGCTTTGCTGTTAAGACGACCGATGGTCTGTGTGTGTGTGTCGGTCCCGGGGAGAGAGGAGGGATCAGAATGAAGAGTTTTCGATTTTTCAACGTATTTATTAGCTAACCCAAAGGGCGCTTAGTAGGTATGGTGAGGGTTTTAACGTACTCACGGCGCGTGTGTGGGCGAAAGACTCCGAGGCAACCATGCGTGCAGTGGACCCGGTCCACGGAAAATAGCCAATTTCGTGTTTGAAAGCATGATGAATGGGGAGCGGTTTCTTTCGTCCTCAGAGCTCTTGAACTCTTTTCCTTTGCTGCCAGTTCCGTTGAGTATAAAGTTGGACAGAGTTGAATCGAAAGATTGCTGCCAGTAAAGTGACAGGAGGCGGTTAGGCCATGCAGGCGAAAGGGGTGTTTTGGGCAACCAAAATTAATACACACTCGGGTCGGGACTGGGATTAGGGCACTATTAATAAGTCACACAAGCGCGGATGTAGGCCAATGAGTGCCGGGGTAGAGTCGTTTGTTCGGCACAATGGACGGGGCAAGTTACGGGTAGTTTGGTTTACTATGCTTCAATTAGCTGTCTAGAGCGACGCGGGTGACGTCAGCCGACGATGCGGTCCAGCTGCTTTCCCGGAGAGTGATGGCGGTAAGATGGATTTCGGGAGACAGTTTCGGTCACTTTGTGATTTGGGCGATGGGGATGGTTTGAGGAGGATGAATAACACCAAGAAGTGGTACAAACAGTTCGAGGATAGTTCAATGAGTTATCATTAGTGTATGTGGAGTAGATAATAACTTAAAAAGGTATAGAAGTATAAAACATCTTTCAGAATTGATAGTTGTCATCTTGCCCACAAGATGGTGTCCACAAATTGCTCGTATATTAAAATGAGACCAGAGACTTTGGACAATGGACAATTTTCATCATATCCTATAGACGCTTTTTATCGTGAGTGTTGCGACCGCAGACGTGTAGTAGTCCATATTACTCTTGAAACAGAATTATTACCTTAAATGACCAAACATGTTCGTTAAAATATGACAATCAAAGATTAATAATCTTTATTTTTAGCAACTAATTCAATGAAAGATGATCTGCAAAAAGGTATCAACATGTTTAGTCTCACACAAGAAATGGCCACAACATTACTATAATACTTGAATAAAAAGTTGAAAGTACCTTCAACATAGCGAGTCACTGTATAGACGACTCGACAATAGTAAAATGCGGAGACTAATGCCCACCGGGGGAATTGACTCTGCAAACCGTTGGCTCAATTCTTCAATATGCCAATTCGAAAGCAAAGGACGACGCGTTTCTCTTGCCAACTAGAAGCAAAAAAAAACCTTCACATTCTAACTTCTATGTCCGAGCAATGCAAAACTCATACACCAGAATTTTGGCGTAGAACTGCTCAAACTGTTGGCCATAAAACGATTTTCACCCTCCGAGGAGCGCTCACAAACGAAGTTGGAGTATTATTTATCGTTTTGAAAAATATAAATAATCTTCCTATCCAAGGGTCTGCCAAGCTACGGGGCCAGGAGCGGACGACTTTGCTTCTTTTATTCCCAAAACCAAACCAATCCGAACCCGAGGTAGGCGATGGCCGGGCGTTTGTAGCTAGCAATGGAAATTACTCCATCGCTCCCGGGGCTCGTGTACGTGATCGTAGCGTTTTAGGTGAGGTTTCTCCGAATGATTCCACTCGGGCAGGAGGGAGTTGGTATGGCATGGTGATGAAAAATAGCACATGATAACGGTTTTGGACAGTTACCAGCCAGCAAAACGGACGACCGCTCCGTTAGCATACCCAATGCCTAGCCCCTTTTACACGGAATGGACGCGGCAGAGGACGTATCTCTATTCTGTTGTATGGTGGTGGTGTGCTTGTACGGTACGGGGGAGAGGCGAAAGAAGTTAGAATGTTTCCTTTTACACCCACCACCCACTCTCCCACACACCGAGTGGGAGAGTTAGTTTTGCTCTCACTCACTCCTCGTCATCTTCTGTTTGTGTGCCTTGATAGTTACCATAAATGGACGCTTGTTATCTTGACCCAGGGTGATTAGAATTCCTAATGAATTCTTCCCTTTCGGGCGTCCACCCCTTCAGGCTGGTGGTGGTGTGTGGTGTGTGTGTTTGTGTGAATGTTTGCAAAAGGACAGGACGGTGTACCTAGTGCTGGTCCGTTCTGGGAATTAGGAATAGAGGAGGGAGTTTTCATCTCCTAACAAGCACCGCACCGGTTGGACTTCGATCGATTGGGCCAGGTTTTAAGATGGAAGAAGATTCCACATCTCAAGATTGGCCTTTTTGTAGTAGTGCTGAGGGAGAAGGGGCGTCCTGTAGCGGTCTTGTGGCGGAGAAGCAAGACGAGGTTTCTTACATAACCGCAGAAACCAACCATGGGGGGGCTTCATCCAAGGGACCATCTACCAAATTGACTCTCGATAATGGGGTTTGCGAGACGATCCTTCCAGAAGCGATGATCGACGCAATGATATGCGTTGGCTAGCCGATTTAATTTTATAATAAAACAAATTCAATTTCGCCCAGCTTCGGTGGGTACTCTGCAGGATCTGATCGGTGGAAGAACACGGTACGGAACGTTTTGCATCTCCTACCTATTCCACCATGTTTTCCATCACACCGAACCTGACGGGGATTTTCATCATATTCAGCTGGAACGATGCACACGAGCCGTTGTTTGGAGAGATGCGCTTGGGAGAGCGGTCGAAGTTAGGCAAAGGGAAGACTGGGGTCCATTGTTCCCCCGTACAACAAAAAGAAGAAACCCCTTAACAGCGAGGGAAAAAGCCGGAAAGGTTTATAAGCGGCCAACGGGAATCGGGGGTTTTTGGACATGCAACACAAAAGCAGCAACGAAAGGAGCTGGAGCTGAAACTGAGAAGCTTTCAGCTCGATGCACCTGAAACTTGGAATCGGTGTACGGGTTGGGATAGACAGCACTGTGGTCGTTTTGTAAATGATTCAAAATTAGAGCCGTATTTTCAAAGTTTCCTACTTTATTGGTATTAAAATGCTTGGTTCTGTTAATCATATAATAATTGTAGTAAATTTTGCATAAGTGTTTTCAATACTTTACGGTCATTGCAACGATGCGCAGACACAGCTTCTTCCAGCAAACTCCATCCCCAACCCGACTAATGGCTCCGGAAACCGGAAGCCTGCATCGAGGAAAGAAACAAGAGCCAAATCCTTCGCCTCTCGGGGGTGGAAAACGGGTCCATGCCTTGGGTTCGTACAGCTTATTGTTCGTGTATGGCCGTTGGCTTCCGCCCGACTGCATAGTAAGCTCGGTTGCATGCTTTACGTCCGCTCAAATTTTGCTCTAGAAAGTGCAGCCGAAAGTGTGCTGCAAAGTGGATTATGTTTTATGTACCGATTGAAACTATTCACCTCTTCGGTGGCTGTTGGAAAGTGGTACTATTTTGATTAATACGGTGCGAACGGTTGCATACAATTTTTAATGGGAAGGAGGAAGCTCTTTACTTCCGTTTTCCGTCCGGTACCTAGAAGGGAGCGCTTGATTCTTCCTGTCCCGCCTGCCAGTAAACGAGTTAAAGGACGCCTTCATTAGCACATTAAATTTACATACTAAAGCAGCTGAGAAATGTCACAACGGATCCCTTTTCTGCGCCCCCTTTTGGCACAGTGGTGTGAATTCAAAGGAGGAGGAAAATGGACATTTCAACACACACGAACATACACAAACGTTGAGCAAGTCTCCCTACTGTCCCTCATACATTTCTTGGACGTCTATCCATTTCCCCGGTCACAAAGGGAAGAAAAAACATAAAACGCATAAACGCTCAGAACGCCCGTACGAACGGTAGCGATAAAGTAAAAGCATGCGAACCCTTGTCTATTTATTTCTATTAAATAAAATATGTGCTGTCCTGCGAATGTTTTTTACACCCTCACCCCCCACTCCCCCCCCCAGTGACGCTTCGACCTTCAACTAGAAAGTTGAGAAATGGACAGGAAGCTGGGAGTAAGTTTAGTGCTAGTGGGCGAGAGGAAAATTGTTGTTTTTCCGTGCCGCTTTGCATCAGGCCTCCTTCCCTTACCCCTGCACAAAACTTTTCCCCGTGCAAGGGTAATGGCGAGGAATTGTAGAGTCCGCGAAAGGGAAGGAAGAAAGAAAACATATCAAGAAAGAAAAATGTTCACTTTGAAAATCGAAGCAACCGCGCCAAGACCAAGGCAGGTTCGCCTTGACAACCGCCCCGAACCGTCGGGCGGGGTGGTTCATCCCTTTTTCTTTTTATTTGCCTTTTTTCCTCCGATCCGATGGACTGCCTGTTTGGCCTGCTGTGCCAGACTGTGGTCAAGTGGAAAGGAAAAAAAAGGATTGGGTAAGGAAGGTATGCTGTGCGGAGGGGAAAAAAGGGTCGGTAAAGGGGGTTTTAGAAGACAATCTCAATATTCATCCATTTCGTATCCAGGGAGGCCAGAAATTCCCAGTATCTTGTTAGCACATGCCGACCATTTTTGCACTCACGTGTGTGTATGTGTATACAAGGGTTGTCCTTTGCCTTAGTCCCCTTCCCACACGCAAATAAATACACAGCCACACACACACACAGACTGGACGCCCATTTTATAACCTCATACCGGCAAATATTGACACATTCACACAAATGTGCACACACTAAAACCATCTCGGACAAACACACACACACACACCAACACACAGACGCACGTGCAGGATCCACCGAATCCCTTTTTTCCCAGCCCGGAATGTCCTTTCTAAACAAACCATACCGGCGTTACCCATTCGGGAAATGCGAAAAACCCTCGTCCGTCCGGAAAAAGGGACCAAACCCGCTCACCCACCCAGCCGGTCCCGTCGGACGAATATTCTGCACGGTAGGCTTCGCCCCCGGGGGTGGATGGGTTGTGCAAAGGGTTCTCTATCGTCCAGTTCGCCCAGCAAACTACCTACGAAAACGCCATCCCCGAAACGGAAGGATGCTTCCGCGTGTAGTTCTGCTATGAGCTAACTCTCTCTCCCACACACACACACACACACACACACACACAAGCACACGTGGTCTTCTGTTTTCCCTCCCCTTTCACGTAACGTTGGCAACTGGAGGCAACACTTTTTCCGACCAGGTCTTTGACGGTCGGAATTTTCCATCCCTCACTTACTCACTCACTCACCGCGTGCAGAAGGGTGTCTTCTTTGCGCTTTGCAGAAACCCCTCGCTTGCTCGCTCGCTGCGCTTACGGGCTCTGTAACAAGAAAACGAGTCAATTTTATTAGAAAATAAATGCATAACGAAGGTCCGCACTATTGAGGTGCGAGGGAGGGAGATAGGGACGTCCGAAGGGAAGTGCGATACGGAAGGGTTTTTCGGACTATTGGTTGATAGTAAAAAAAGGACAGTCCAGTGTGTTGGGAAGGGCCGCGGCCGGGGTTTGGGAGAGCAGGAGAGTGGACGCAAGAGAAAACAACCCTTGACTCGTCGTATCGCATCGTAAAGCGATCATTTTTACCCCTTTCCGTCTAGTGCAGGGTTTTACGGCTCATCCCTTTTCCACGCCACCACTTTGCGGGGGAGAGGAAGTGGGGTAGCGACGGTGGTTGGGTGGCTGGGTTCGTGTTGGACCTTTTCGCCCCCGGAATGTCAGATGGAAATCGTTCACACATTTTGCAAGGAATTTGCTTGGGGCAGACGGAGAAAGAGGGGGAGCTAGCGAGGGGAAGGGTTTGCGAAGGACTGTCCAGGGCTACTGGTTGAAGAACAGCATAAACTTATAACTAGCCAACCCACTTAAAACCCCTCCGGTGGCTTCGAGTGGCTCGAGTTGGGCTGGCCGTTTTTTGAGTGGCTGGTGTTAGCGCCGAAGCGTTGTTTCAGCGCAACGGACATCCCACCGTTTTCCCTTCCCTATCCCATCCTGCTGCAACTCGGTATCTCTTTGCGTGTGTGTATAGGTGGGACGTGCATTCATTCCCTTTATGTCCGGTCGAGGAAAAACTATTCTCATTTTTCCTCTCTCTACGCTACTGTGTGTGTGTGTGTGCTTTGTGCTCTCTCACTCCCTTTCGCTGCCGGACAATGTTAACGCTTTCGCTTGCGTACCTCCCATGCGTGCGCAAAGTATCGCCAATAATAAAATGGTGGACGATGATGGCGAATGGTTGCTGGCCAGGGCATGATGATTAGAATGTGTGATATTTCGATCCAACGGGAATACAATGGTTCGTGCGAGAATGGACATTCCGGCGCGTGGGGTGTGAAATGTTTGGCGTGCAGAACATGCTGGCCGGTGCTAAGCGATTCGGAATGTAAGGGAAACATAGCTAATGCACTGATTTGTTGATGCTTTCGATGATTTCTTTTATTAACGAATTATTGGGGGAGAGATTTTGACAGGAATTTGGAGTGTTTTAGTGTGTGCGAAACGTGAGAAATATCAAATAAAAGAAAAAATCGTTCTATTACATCGATTAACCTAAATCACGATTGAATTAGTGTAACATTTTGATATGATAAAAGCTACAAATGATAATGGTGCATGTGTAAAATATAACTTGCACATGAGCCATGAGATAAACTTTATAAGCAATTGATGTTTGAATAAATTGTGTTGGCACTATCTCATTAATTATTTTACCTATTTTATTATATTGGAGTGGTTAAACTTGAGCTACTTTTCATTATTTTTTTATATAAAAGAATATGTTTTTTATTATGTCTTAAGTTCTGATAATTAACTATGTGTTCGCTTCAGCATCTTTATCAATTATTGGAATAGAAAAAAATTGAGCTTTGGCACACAATCTCAGCACAATCTAGGTATTTGTCGGTAAATGTTTGTTATTTCAAACTTTAAAAGTCACTGTTGCCTCTTTTAAATTGAATAAGCTTGTGCTGAATTTCTTGTTCTGTTTATTTAACACTTTAACTGCTGTAGGACACTATGTTGTTGTACGATCATGTTAAAGGTGTTTGTGCATATCTTCGGTCGATTGAAATATCAAATAAGGTATTTTTTCACAGTAATTGTTTAGAGTTTGGTTAGTTTTAGAAATCTAGCCAAATGTTTTCAAAAAGAATTGATACGATAATTAGATGACATAGCGTTCAATGTAAGATTTTGTATTGAAGGATTTAACACTCAAATTAGGAACTAAAAGGCACTTCACATGTTGCTGCTGTTCGAATCACTCAATCAAAAATTCAATAATAATCGTCATTTAAAATGTACACTAATTTGCTGTTAAAATCCACATGTCACAACATCAATCACCATGTTTTCACTTAACTAAACGAGCCTTGAATTCGCACAAACTTCCGAAACGAACGCTTCTGAACCGAACTGACGATCCTGCTACCGATCATAGCTGCTGAACGACTAAGGCCTCTGCCCAGACCCGTGCCATACCCATTCCAGTGGCGCAACGACACTAACACGAAAGCACGTTACCTACTTCCCGGGGCATTCCATCGTTGACGGTGAATGACGGCTTTGCTTTTGACGCAATTACCTTCAGCCGTATCTTACCGTCCTTTTTCTTACACCTCATCATCCGGGGAGCGGGTCCATAGGTCGAAGGGTTGAGGTTGAGGATCTTTTGTGTGGAAGGTCTCGGCAAGGAGCAAAAGCATGAAAGGGTTCGTGTTTTTTTTGGTGTTGTTGTTGTCTGAGACTAACGTTTTGTCCTGCTTGGATTCTAAAGGAAGCCCAAATGGGTATGAAAAGGATTAGGTTAACGTAAAATGGTAGTAGAAAAAGGAAGAAAACACTATGAAAAGAATGTAAAATAATAGTTTGAAGATGTTTATTTTGTTTTCTGAGGATGATTTTTTGTTCGTCCTTGTGGCTTTTGAGGACTAATTACATCAAGAAGCTTCTTTAGTGTTTGCTCAAGAAGATAATTACCATTTAACTCTCACTGTAAGGGGACAGTGAAGAACATGTTAGATGATAAATGCATTACGAACGTACACACGGCTACACTTTCACTCTTTCCGCCGCATGATCCACCATCTGCCAAAAGGCAGCTTGTTGCACTACTTCACCTGCCCTGTTTCAATCAAACGCTTAATCAAACGCAACATCCACAGTCCCGGACAGCCGGAAGTGGTGACGGCTTTTGTCTTTGACTGTTTGTTCGTGAAAAACACAAAACCGTCACCGCCGTGCACTTCCGGCAGTGGAATGGTTTTGGTGACAAAGCGGAGGAAAGTGCTCCAGCTAACAAGGTTAAACAAATCGTACAGTTTAAGCTCCGCGAGCGGGTTCATTTTACACACAGCACAGCAGATGCAACAACTGGCAGCGAATAACGAGCGAAGGTTGACGGGCCCCGACAGGAATGCAATGGTTTGTGTTTTGAAAATTCCATTCCGCCTTATTTTTGTTTTCCAACGGTGTGTCACTTAACGGAAGCCCTTTGATTGAGTGCAGGCTGATCAGATGAGAACGCCTGTGCACGGGGTTGAAGGGATAGTTTGACGAATTCGTTTTTGTTTGGTTGACAAATACGTGGGCCTGGGGGGAACTGGTGACAAACTGGCAGCAAACGGTGACGTTAAAGGTAAGGGAGCTCTTACTTTCAAATTATTGCGCTGCTCTTAACGACAAAGTGCACAAGGGAGAAAGTGAAAATCATTTCTCAAGGGCGCATTTTCTCGCAAGACGTAAGGAAATGAAGCTCAGGCTAAAGGGGACATAGTAGCACGTGACTGTGGTCAACAAAACTGCCCCTTTACGATGTCAGTGTCGATGGTCGGGTCAAAAGGAGTTCCTTACCTGACGGTTTCTTGACCGAAATGTGTCCGGTCATTCTTCCGGCGTCCAACCGAATGTCCAAGGTTGTATGCAAAATAGACTGAACAAAACCGACGCCATCGAACGGGCGTTGCGTTGAACTCGGGAACAGGACCTTTCACGAGGCACACATGTCAGAATTTAGCGGACGTACGCGTACCACTGCAGCACTGGTGCCAATGCCCTGGCAAAGGATGCATATTTCCCCTTCCAATCTCTCGGGAGGGTTTGATGGCAGACGATACCGAGTGTAACGCTTATGGGTCGTATTCTAATCGGGCGAACATTTAAATTTAGGGACCTTCGCAAAGGGATCTATCGCGAACAGGGGACAAAACGGCCGATGATAGCGAAAGGGTCCCGGAATCGGAATTAGGATATTTATTCATCGTAAAAAATACACACAGCCGAAGAAATATTTATAAATTACCGGGTGTTGCCGCGGGAAGCACTTTCGCCTCGCCAAAAGCGTGTGCCAGAGTGCCTGGGATGCCGGTCCGGGGACTCGCTGCTGCGGTCCCAAATGAAGCGCCCGCGGGAAATGGGATTCTAAAAGGTGTTAAGCGACCAACCGTAGCCCGGGAACGACCTAGCCGGCCAGGTAGGTAAGGATTTCAAAGCGACGGTTTTAAATTTCAGTGTACCTAAACAACCCCGGGGAACCCCTTTCCGATGACGATGGCGCAACAGTCGATGCATTATGAGTGCGTGTGTGTGTGTGCAGAAATTTTGGCTCAGTTGGGCGAAATTACCATAACAAGCTGCATACGCAAACGAAATAGTGAATCTGGCGTGAGCTGGGACGTGTGTGCGATGGGACAGATGTTCGGCTGTCCTGCATGTGCGTTTGGTGGGCCGTTTCGAGAGCGGTTGAGTGAACGTTGATCTTTCGGTGGGTTTGTTATGTTTTTTTTTTCGTCGCATGGAAATAGCGAAAGCTGCTCAAACTGAAAGCATTTTTCCAAATGGTATCAGGAACGGATTAATTTAGGAGAGGTATTTCTTTTTCCAATCTGCATTGGTTAGAAGCATTCGGCAACGGTTTAATGGCGATTTCAGTGGTACAAAGCGAGATTGATTTTTTTTTCAAAATTCAAAATTGATTGTTACAATGAAAGATAGCTCAAAGGATTAGTTTTAAATGATTTTTCAAGTTGTCAGAAAACTGTGTAAGAAATGTCCACAAAGCTTAGATGTATTGCATTCGTCAAGTAAACAATTTAATGTTGATTTATCACAATGAAACATACAATTGAATGAAACTTCTAAGTAAAGACTTCATAAGACCATTAATTTTAGCATATTGTATTTCTGCATCGATCTATTCACTTGCAATCTTCGATCAATGCCATTATATCGTTGATAAACTTTAACCTTACATTCTTACCTTATCGACCATATAACAATCTATTGCACCATAACAAGACTAAGGTGAATATCTAGCAATGAATAAAACATATGGCAACATTATCTGGAGCGAAAACTCGAGCATCAATGCCCTTCCAACTCACAACGTGGCTGTGATGGCTTACAGAATCTTCCGGCTAGTGCGGTAACGAGATCGCAGCGTTTCGGTAAAAATCCTTCAAACCAACGGAGTAGCATCAGTCGGCAGTGACACACACACACTAGGGTGGCGTATCGATTGTAATTCAAATTTAAAACTAATCCTCCTTTTGTGGCAAAGGTCTGGCGTCCTGGGTGTCTCGTACATTATGCCAGTTACAGTTACACCAAGCAATGAATGCTTTCACTTTTGTTCCAGATTCCGGCCTCTACACAAGGCCCTCCGATTGGCATCGACGCACGCGGGATTATCTAGGATGTTGGTTTGATGAAGTGCAAAATAAATTGCACAATACCGTACCAGTGGCCCGAAATCGAAATCTGCCCAAAAGCTCCGATCGGTTGCAGCTAGGGAAAGGGGTTAACGGGTTGTGCCAAGTTCCGTGGGAAAACGGATGTAGCACGAAACACATCATCCGCTTTCCGTGATCTGCAACTCGCAGGACAGCGTAAGAAGGCTCACACAGCACAGCTGCATTACCTGGCAAACATTCGGGACACGACCTTACACGGACGCGTTAAGGATGTGCACGGTACAGCCCCGCGTTGAAGAACAGTAACGGTTTTGTCGGATTTGTTCGACTCCCGGGCGCAGGTAGAAGGACGAAACGGTTTTTCTTCGACCGGCGAAAGAAAACTTTGTAATTATACTGACGTAACGATCCGTTTTTTTCCCGCTCGCTTCTTTATGTGGTGTGTGATTATTTGAAAGAAAGAACGCACCCAACGAGCAAGGATACCTTGCACAGTTGGCGATCGTGGCGTCATCATAATTCACTGGCTTTTGTGTTTCAATTTAAGGTAGCGAGGCGCATCCCAGTAGGTACCTGAGAAGAATAGAAGATCCTGCTCCGAAGGTTCTAACTTTTCATGGGAAAATTGTTAACCCTTCGACAACCCTTTTAAAAAAAACGGGACACGATAGGATGACGTAAGGTTTCTGGAAATAAAGCCTTGCACAATTCATTTGCTTCCCGGTACGGTTCGCTCTCTGCGTCAGCAATGGTTCTCGAATTCGAGCGGCCGCACCGATTACGATCAAATCGTACGATCAGTTGGAAGTGGATCCCGTTGGGAGGACTGCTTACAACAACAACAACAGAGGAAAAAAACCTCATCAGACACTTGATTTCGATTGTGTGATGCCCTCTATAGTGCGTCGATAAGCCGCCGGAAGTCAACAGGCACTCCCGTGGAACGGATTCACACCGATAACACGCTGATCTGTTGCGGTCTTCAACACTCTGCGGGAGGTGCTCAGAGAGTGGAAGAAGCGAAGCAGCAACAAAATTAATCGTTCACCCCTCAACGATGGGAGAGGTACAGGGGGAAAAAATGGTACCAAAAAGCATGTTTTTCCACAAAAAATAGAAAACACTTTCCCACTAGGTTGTCCCCGGGAAAGAGCGGTAATGAAAACCTGAGATTGCCTAATAAAAATAGCAAACACCAGTGGCAGCATCGAAGGATCGATGGCAGTGGAAGTACATACCTAAAAGCCAACTGGGGGAAAACGACTGCACCAATCCTAATCGAATGTTTTGTCTGCGCTTAGTGTAAATATTGTTGCGTCTGTAATTGCCTTTGCCGTTCTCCCAGGTTCTCGATTGCACCAAATACCCAAACACCAAACAAAAAGGGCAACCTAAACCGTGAACCATTGCAACAAAGCACCACCGACCGATGCACTCGATGGAAGTGGCTTTTTTGTTGTTTTCTCACGTTTCACCGACAGCCCGGAGTATCAATGCTTTGGCTTTAGGTTTTTTGGGGTGAAAAGTAGATGTTTTCACACCAAATACGATACCGTCGATTGTGATGTCGGTAACGGTTAATGAATGAGCTGCAGAGGATAGGGTGCGACTGTTTGACCTTTTTTTTCGGTCAGGCAGAATTCGCAACGGGTGATCAACGGGTGTAATGAGCTGTTGGGGTGCAATTTGTCAGCGAGTGAGTTAATAGCGTGGATGGGTAGTGGTGAAGGATGCTGGAAGCAGGGTAATTAGGAGTGTAAAATATGTGCGTATTTTGGTGCAAGAATCCTTGAAGTTTGTTAAGAAGTGTCAAGCGAAAGGAAGATTTGTGCGAAGAGATTGAAGACCTGGTAACTCCGAAACGAAGAGCTTAAGATGGTTTCCCCATTACTCCACTGTTGCCAATAGATGGGCGAAATAAACAAGTATTCTTTACAGTCCTCCGAAAGCGCTCAATCCAAAGCAACAAAACATCAAAGCATTGTTGGCTCATTCTTTTTCCACCATAATCCCCCCGTACCGTATCACACATCACCGAGATGCTAAGGCACCTGATACTCCGATCCAATCCCGGGCGGATATATAATAGCCAAACGAAACCGACGGCGCACAACGGACACCCAAACCCGCGGACGCTCCAAGGTAAAGGCAAAACTCGATCGACCATGAACCATGATAGGATATTGGAAATTACGATTCTGCTGCGCCACCGAACGGCCCCCTCCCCCATCCACCCCTCTCCTCATCGATACCGAGAAGGTGGGATCAGTGGTTTCACGTCGGCACGTTTGGGAATCACATTAACCGCGTCAGCCTTGCCCGACTCGGCCGTCGTTTCCGGTCCAGTTTTAAGCTTCGAGAGATGAGCAGAAAATAACAAACTACAGCGACACAGACCTTCCCCGAGAGTCGGGCGCAAATCTCGGTGCAGAAGGAGGATGGAAGAACAAAAAAAAGCCTGCAAAACTCCCGAAAGTCTTATACGTGCTCATATGAGTGCTTATTTTTGGGGTGGTGGTCTTGAGCCGGCCAACAACACGCAAAGGGTCGCAACCGAACGCGGAAGCGCACTGAGGGAGGTACTGTGTGCTGTGCTAAATATATGACGGGGACGAAGGCTCGTGCAAGGAAATGCTGGAAGAAAAAGTGCAAAGCAAACCGAGAGGAGATGATTCGCCAAGGATAATAAAAATAAATCCCACGTACTTATCTTTTGATATATATTTATACATTCACTGTCCATTCCTGCGGGGGTAGGATGGGCGCGAGGACGTTCAGAGCTCGGGACCGCGTTTTTGCTCGGTAAGTTTGGTTTGGTGCTCGTATGATTACGGTCCCGGTATGTGAGCCGACCGGGGGGCGGTCGAAACTGGACCAGGCTGGACGAGGGTTGGGCAAATCCCCAATGTTATAAGCAACATATAAAAAAGAGAACGAAAGACCCGAATGCCAATTCCAATCAAACGAATATATCCTTTCGGTCGCTTCGGCGCTTGTGGAAGGTGACGGTGTGCAAGGGGGCCACTGGAAAGGATATTGGCTTCCTATACACCGTCCCGGCTTGGCTCTGCGCACTGTTTGTGTGTCTGCGGTAAGGACAGACTGCCCTAGCAACGGTAGCAAACTACAATTCCGCCCATTCTTTTCTTCCCGCCCCAGCGCATGCAGAGGGAGCTTGCGCTAGATGGCGGGAAAAAAGACATGGGGATGCCTTTCGAGGACTGAAATGAGACGACCGGGTGCAGGAGTTTGGCGAGCTGCCGTTGGCGGACATCCGAGGCGAGGTGATGCGGGAACCGCACGGAGCAAAAAACGGAGTACAAAGCTTATAACGTTCTTAGAAGTTGCCATCGTTTCCTAAATCCCTTGCAAATCCTTGCTCCGCTACATTCCTGGAGCGGACCGCTCTCCTGCTCTCATTCTCTCGCTCCTGTTGGTAGTCCTGGTCGCCACTGTCATAGGTCGTCGCCGACTTCGATTAGCGATCGATGCCAAACGTGTGGTCTTTCGTCCTCTACGGACTGTACGCTAAGCATTGTTTATCTTGGTCGGTTCGATTCTCGTCTGTTCGGTGGAGTATAGAGCATTTTGGTTTTTTTTTGTGTAGAATGGAGACTCGGCATAGCTTATTAGCCAGTTGTCGAGAGGGTTAGCATAGACCAAGGGGTGAACGGCCAACCAGACGGTGGTATTTTTGCCCGTCTATGGAGGCGTTTTCTTTTATATTG
Organism: Anopheles gambiae; assembly: GCF_943734735.2. Classification (NCBI taxonomy): domain Eukaryota; kingdom Metazoa; phylum Arthropoda; class Insecta; order Diptera; family Culicidae; genus Anopheles; species Anopheles gambiae. The sequence continues at coordinate 23,846,132 of NC_064601.1, read as the reverse complement.
CTCATGTGTTTTGTTCTGTATTTTTGGGTGGAATTTAACGTATTTTTGGTTGTAATGTATTCACTTGTTTAGGACGTGTGGGCGCTTATTCAATGGCATTGTTAATGTTTGGATGTTGTTTCATTCAGTTGTACTAATTTATTTTGTATAAAATCTGTATAAGTCTTCAAATATCATTCGTTTTATGTCCTCTATATAAATATCCTTTACACTTGATCTTGCGGGAGCACATCTTCGTTCTTAGAGCACATCACTCTAACACTTGGACGACCCCCTCTGTCAGCCGCATTGGCAAGAACCCCATCCACAACACAACCGATGTAAAATGGGCAGGGAGACAACAACGACGACATGGTAACAAGAAATACCGTATCATAAATAAAACTCATGAAAAGTTCTGAAATCATACTGCAGCTACCCCGAAAGAAGACCACTCCTGCTCCACCCTTCCACGGACATTGCCACATGTCACCACCGTGTACGAATTTCCCCCGGGGACTCGTAAGCTATGCATAGAAACGCGTGTCTCGCGTACCATTTGGCGGGAGGGAGCAGCATCCATGCACGTGGGCCTTGGAATTGGAATTCGATTTGCTAGCCAATGGTGGCAATCCAACTGGTCCACCATCGTGGGTCGTGGTCGTGGTCCCACGTGTGGATGTTTGCGTTTTATGGAGCCATCGAGAGAGGTCGATTTGCCCTCCCGCCCGTTCCGGCAGACGCAATTCGACGACGTTCGATCACTTCTTTGTGTGCCCGCTCGGTTACGGTTTTATGACAAATCGAGCAGGGATTTGGGCATTGCTTGCCGCTCGCTTCCAACGTCGGAAGGTAACTGGGATGTGTTTTTTTGTTGTTGATGTTACACGCTCGTTCCTCCCTGGGCCATCGGGTTCGGTCAGTTCTGGGCCATACCGTACAGCAATGCGTTCAGTACGGTTGCTAATCCTTTGCACGCGCGTCACCAAGGAGTGTCCGTAAAATGGGGGATTTTTTTACCTCCTTTTCGATTGGGGTTTCGCAAAAGGGTAACGTGGCGTGGGGCGTGGTGGGGGTTGAAGTAGAGGTAATCCTTGAGGAAATTAAATTTCCTTACCGCCGTTACACGGCGAGAAGTGGGTTGCCGTTTTTATTCAGCGAACCGCAATGCAAATTTGGTCATCGCCAAGGGTTTCCGAAATTGATCCTACAGATAGATCCTACACACACACGCAGTGGCGCCTTGTGAAGGATAGCAAGAGCCAAAATAAATCCATCTTGAACACCGTTCTTCACATGCACCCGGCATAGACACCCATTCTCCCAATCCAATCGGTGGCATTTGGAGCAAACATCAAGCTGGGTGAGGGTTGTTGTTTGCCAATAGCTGGACGATGTTGTTGATAAATAACACCAATATGACACAAAATTATGATGACGATCAACCCCCTCGTTTAGCTGTGTATGGCCATGGGGAGGGATTTTTTCCAGCCAAAACCGAGCAGAGATTGAAACGGATACAGAAAAAAACGAGGGTGTAACGCGGTGCTTTGGGGTGCCAGAGCCATGGAAATAAGTGGAAAGGAAAAGGAACTCAATTTTGACCATATGTGGCACACCGGCAGCATCGCCATCGTGTGTCCTGCCTTTGTCGTTTGCTGTGTTTATTGCAGTTTGTGGCTTGAATGTGTGTGTATTTTTTGCTTCATTTTTATTCTCAACTTTGTGGCTAGTTCGTACTACCAAACGACATCCGTGGAAAATTGGAAACCCCCAATGCTGTACGAACGGGTAGAAACGCCATTAAACGTACAGGGGATTCGGGTTCGGTTGTCGTTGAGCTGACCGTTTGAGGGCAGTAGGGTGTGCAGTGCTCCGACGCCGACCAACCAAATGCGTCGCATTACGTCCACGTTGGATTGGATTGGAAGGTGGAAAATAAATGGACGGGAAAAACTACCCTTTTCTGGCGAGCGTACTCCTCCGGTCGGTCTGCCGGGAGGGTGGGAAACAAAAGGCTGAAATGAATAGCGGCCTGGCGTACACTGGGGTTTTGCGTGAATTGGGACGGGTGTGGCCATTAGACGTCGCGTAAAATTCGCTCGTTTTGTTGGAAGAAATACCTATTTTTTTGCTCTCCGTTTGTGTGGTGTGTGTTTCAGTGGTATCGAATCACTCGTTTTTTTTTGTGTGTAGAGGGTTATGTTGTTTGTTTTCAAAATGGCTGCCATCAATGGCTGAATGATGAGGATGTATGTTTGCTGAGCCTTTGTTGTAAGTCACATCATTACGGGACGGATTTGCTAGTGCTCCTGGTTTTGTCGGCAATTAATTGAGTCGAATGTTGTTCGTAGCTGAATGAAATTGCTTCAAAGTTGTTACATGCCGATGCAAATTGTAATGAAAACTAGGTTAGCTAGATTTGTTCAAGCGACATCAAAATTTTTACGTGGATTTAGTTACACGAATGGTGCATAAAAGCATTTCTTTCATCTCTTCCTGCTCGTAGACCATGTCAGCCCAAGTTCTTTGTTTTTAGAATATTGCTGATTAAAATTTTTCAATGAGGTTAAACATTCAAAGAGATAAATTTTCGAGTTAATCTTATATTCTGTGTTTAAAATCCATTCACATCAAAAGATCTTTAGGGTTTTATTGAGTAAGTCAGCTATAAAACCATAAAGAGAGGGTAATTTTATAAAATTGTTGTATTTACCCAAGCGCTGAGTTTGACTAGTTTTTAGAACGCCTAAAACAATGCATTTTTAGATGAATAATTTATACGACATGTAGTCGAATAAGTAGTAGACATAAAAAATATCACAACAAATCATTAAAAACCAGGATTATTCCAAAGAGGAAAGATTTTTTGAATGGTGGAACGCCTGTTAAATCTTTCAGTTTAGTTTTTGAAAATATGGATAAACTTAATCAGTGTCACTTAATGATTCCAATTCATATGACATATTTTAATTAAGGATAATAACGACGATGGATAGGGCCGGTCTGGTGGTACAGTCGTCAACTCGTACGACTTAACAACATGCCCGTCATGGGTTCAAGCCCCGAATAGACCGTGCCCCCATACGTAGGACAGACTATCCTGCTATGATAACAATAAGTCAGTGATAGACAAGCTCACTTCACTAGTGGGTACAGGCAGGCCTTGACCGACAACGGTTGGTTGTGTTGTGTGCCAATGAAGAAGAATAACGATGACAGAACATGCACTGTAGAACAGTTATACAGTTGAACAGATGAACAGTGAGCATAGAAAATTGAAAAAAAGTATATTTATATTAAAAATAGACACGGAATTATCTAAAATCTATTGGCTAAAATCTATATTGCAATATTGAGCTCTATTTTGAATGTAAGATATAGACATAAGACTTTACTTAGTAATGAGGTTGTACTTATAACTCATCTATCCGTAATCGAACGACATACTTTATAATTGTAGTAAATATTTCAGAAAAAAATATATATATTTTACATCTATTGTATTTATTCAAACGGTTCCTCCTGAAAAAAAAAACAAAAATCTCTGAGTGCTGATTTATAGCACTGTTATTAGTCTGATTTAACAAAAATGCCATCCCTTTTATCTATTCCAAAACTTACCGTTTTGCCAATGAAACTGCTCTCTGCGAATTCTTTTCCAAAAAAACGAATAGTTTTGACTTTACTCCTCAAATCCCGGCTTCAATCCAAAGCACCGGATTTGTATGTGTGTGTGCCCGTAATTCCCTACACCACTTCAACCCTTTATTAAGGGAAGTGCGTATGTGCAAAAGTTTGCAAAAATTCATCCATCCTCAAGCATAAATCAATGCATTGCGATCCGTTTTTTTTTTGCTATTTTAAACCCTTCACGAAGCAAAATATAGCAAGGGAAACATCTCATCCCCGAGCACAGGTATAAAATGGACTGGTAGTGGAATCAAAAAAGAAAAAAAAACACGCTACACTCATCCTTTTTAAAAGTATAAGTTTGCAGCGTCCACGATGATGTAACGGTAGCGATGGACTAATAAATAAAAATTTTACACTCCTCGCTGTCCCTGCTCGTCGAGCAAAGAGTGTGAAGCTTCGGTCAATCACTGCTGCAAATGTGGGAAAGTAGCGTTGCGATGTGTGCCACCGAAACAGAAAAACAAAAAAAGGAACTCGCGCACCCCAAGAACAAGCGCAATGAAAAACAGAAAAGGATCGATATACAATTCCTATCAAAATCGAAACACACCGTTACAAAACCATGACAAGTCATTTTTCCCGGACCCACGGTAGGAATCGAGGGGAGTAAAAAGTTAACAAAAAAAAAAAATCGTGACAATGTTTCGAACGGCAAACGAACTGCAAGATGCGACGCGCCAAAGCCGGCGAAGGGCCAAAATCGCACGGATTACCTTACCACCGTGGTGGCCAGCAGGCGAGTGTGTGTGTGTGTGCGTGTGTCTTTGCACTGGCGAAGTTTAGCACCCCGGGATGAACATATTAACCCCTTTCTCTGTCAATATTTCCAATCGAACCTAGTGGCCCGGGCGACCCCTTTGCCCTTAGGTAGACTGCTGAAGCAAAAAAAAAAAAACACGGTGTGCTTGATTTTATTCTGTGCGCTGAATCCGGGAGTCCGTGTCTCAGTTTAAAGTTCATGGCTCATCCCCGAACGGGCCACCGGCGTCGTAACGAACAGGGAGCATGGTGTTGCTGCTGCTGCTGCTGAGAAATGGAATTGACGCAGTACGATGCGAGCACTGAAAGCAAGGGGGAAAAAAGGGTTCAATTATTGATTAATGTCATTCCGTGACAGGGAACAATCGAGTTGCTGGTTGCGGCCGAATGTGTCGAAAAACACACACACACTTTTCAGAATCGTTATAAAAAATCGCTCCATTCGAAGGTAAACGGAAAAAAAAATCGCACAGAAAAATTCAAAAACAGAAGGGAAAAAAGAGAACTCAAAATTCGAACTCACGTCGATGGGAATTGGGAAACTGGTGGGGTGTTTTATTTTGAGCCGAGTTAGTATTTATGGCCCTTTTTCTTGGGCCGATTTTCTTTTCCAAAAAGGAAGCGCTCGAGTACACAAAAGGTAAAGGGGGCCATCTTTTTGTTCCATTTCATGCTCGAGCCAGCCAATATTGTCCGAAAAGGCGCATCCGGGAAAAGTGAAATGAACCAAATCACACACGCACACACCACATATGTGTCCAGCTCGGGTGGACTGGCCAGCTTTTGCTCGCTCAGTCTATCCGCCCTCCCGATGTAGTAATTCATCCAATAGTCGGCCGAAGGAAGAATATGCTAATTTTATGTTCTTTCATAAATTCTCATGCATAACAATCGAAGGAAATTGAAACATATTCCAGCCTCCGGGCACATGTTAAGAAAAATTGGAGGGACAGAGAAAAAAAAGGGAAAGTCGAGGGAACGGAGCAAACGGGGGATGGAATGGAAAAAATAGAATTTTTCCCATTCAACGCCCCTGTACCGGAATGGAAGTACGGAGTCGCCAAATGTGGCGCGTCCATTCCATTGTCCAGGCACACATATACCCACACACACACACACATGTACCGGCTGTGGGCTACCGTGGGTCCCCATGTGTTGAAATCTCGATGCAAATGGCTATTTCTTTACCCCACCCTACCTCGTCCCATCCACCACCACCACCATTACCGCTTCCCACACACACACTGTTGGCCACTTGGTCGTAATAACAACAACAACAAACGAAATTCCCTTCCCGTCTCTTCCACGAAGAAGAGGAAGATTTTCCACAACACAAGAAAAGCGTCTTGGGTGGGCGCGCGCACCACCAAGGGGAAAGAGAATAGAATTTGTGCTTTGTTATGGTTTTCCCCGCACATGCTTTTGCCCCGCTTTTTGGGGCAGAGGAAAGGAGACGCGAATGTGGAGCGGTTTGCGTTTAGTTTCGGGAAATTGGACACAGTTGTGTGTTGCCCATTCGGCAAGACTGGGCTGGGCTGGGAGGAAAATTTATCCATCCCCTTCCACACGCTCTTTCTATCTCTTTCGCTCTCTCGTCCTCTTTCTCAGAAACCTCAAGTGTAACGCTTTCCTTCGGCGTTGGCTCACTGTGCTTGAGAACACATTTGTCCTGCTCGGTTTTCGGACCGTCCATGGGCGTGTGTGTGTGTGTGTGGATGTGTTTTTTCTGTGTATGCTGTTGTTGCCGCAAGTCCACGTCTGTACGGTCGCTATAGGATGAACCATCGCTCTTGCCATGTGCTTTTGGTGGTGGCGGCGCGGGGGATGGCTGGAAGACGACCACACAAAAATAAACACAGCGCTGTCTAGTGCACGGATTGGTATAGCTTGGCAGAATGGGGAAGCGTGGGGGCGATGGGAACCATTATCATCATCCGTGTGAGTATGTTGCCTTTTTGTGCTCATCCCCCCACATTCGAACGAAAACCCTCGGACCCTCGGATGCTCGTCCACAAGGGCGCACACACACACAGAGTGGATGTGAGGAAGACTTGGGTTTTCTTATCCATCGCCGTTACCAACACACCACGGCGAGCAGGTCCGTGGAGCCCGGGTAGAGCCGAACCGAAATCGTTATGTTTCGTTATTTATTCAGTAGCGAAACGAAAACATATGCGGTGAATTAAGGGAACACAATCCGCCTCACCCAGCGCCCAGCGAGCGGTTCTGGTAGGTTTGGGGTGGTCCTGCAACCGTTTGCTAGTAGCAGCGAACCTCGGCAAAGGTATGGCCACATGTGTCCATCCAACAGTTTGACTCATGTGGGGGGGAAAGGGGGAGGCACGTTAGTGAGCTTGAGTGGGAGTGATGTTCGCTCGAGAGCACCAGGCACCAAGTTTGAAGCTTTGATGATTTTGCGAGAACAACCTGCGCTCGTTTGCTGTTTGGACAAACCGGGGGTGGCTCGTGTCGGGTGACGGGGTGAGACAAAATCTAATTGTGACGAGCGTTCGTGGGGTTGTAAATCATTTGAATTTTGGGGTTTGCGTACTCGGTACACCGCGTTCCTTGGTTGCTTGAATGCTTGAAAAATGTGTTCTCGGTTTGGCGTAAGCGTTTTTCGCACCGTGCGTCGTTTTGGGAAGGATATGATGACGAGCTAAGTAACACTTACGCTTACATCAGGCGAATTGGAATATTAGAAACAGGCGATAGGATGATAGAATGTCATTGAAGCTTTGCGGAAGAGTTTGTGGGTTGGAGTTTGAGCGCTAAAAAAAGGCCTTTTCATTTAAATCACAACTGACAGCTGTAAAAAAATCGACAGGAATGATACAAATTTGGTCTTTAAGATCTTCACAATTCAAAAAAGTTGCTTATTCTTTACTTTTATGTAGAGTATTTAGTGAAATCGTTAGACTTAAATTCCAAAAAATAAGAAAATATGTTTCCAAGCACCAATCAACTTAGCACGTGTGCAGCCACACTGCTATGCACGACCGCGAGCGAGTTATTTCGCACGAAACGTCCTGCAATGGCCAGCCCAATAACTCATGTCACCGACACCGATGACTCCCGACGGCACCCCCGCTCCGTACAATGTTGATTGGCTGAGAAATGTCCTCACCCTTTGGGGGGGGGATGGAACTTTTTGCATGCTTCCTGCACCCGTGCATTCAGCCTCGCCGCTTCCAAACGCGCAAACCCTGTCCTGCCAGAACTACAGCAAGGAAAAACGCAATAAGAGAAATTTATGGGTACGGATGTTTGGTCCATTTGCGACGAACAAACGCAGCATTACATGCACCCGGGCACAGTGGTGAAGTCAGAGAGGAACAGAGGAAAGAAACGACAACAAGAAACACAAGCACACACACACCAGGGCAGAAAAACCTTTTCGGGCGCCGAATTGGACGGCCAATAAATAACAATAACCGTGCTGCCAATTTCACTCGCTGGAACTTTTCCACCCAACTCGCCTCAAAGAACGGGGAGCTGGAAGGTGGCATCGGCTTCGGGGGGTTTGGGGTTTTTACGGGGACGCTTTTTTTACGGTGTGCTAGTGAGTGGCCATTTTTACGATTATGTTAGTACGGGGGTGATAGAAGCGGCCGTGAGGTAGAGAGGGTGGTCCATTGTGGGAGAAAGGTCTATTTTCCCTGCTTCCGGTACAACGGGCGAACAAAACAGCGAGCAAAAGTTTGTGACTGTGCGGGATGGGAAAATTTGCCAATAACGATGCGAGTGCGATGGCTGGATGAATGCCCATCGAATCACAGCCCAAATAATAAGCAGTTCGGCACAAACGGGCAAACTTTCGTCCCGGGGGCGATTGTCGGCCTGGGGGGGCCGGTGTAGGGAAGGGAAAAATTGGCGTGCGTCATTTTTTTTCCTCGTCGATGTCTGCCGGAAACCGTTTGCTGGTCTCCATTTTCGGTTATTTTTAGTTTATTTGTCGATTTCCGGACGATAAATAACTCTGCCCGGTCGGTCGGGCGGCAAACTTTCGCTTTCGGCCGCGTCCTTGGGCCGGTCCTTTCGCCTGGGCTGGCCGGGTCATTTCCGGACGAGCGGTGAAGGGTTGCTCACGAAAGGGGGAAGCACTTTCTTTGTGACCCCTTATGTGTGTGTGTGGCACATCGTTGGCAGAATTGGCGATGGACGTCGTCGCTGTCTGCCCCTTTTTCCACATATGTACTGGGCATTGAGTCGTTTTGTACATGTCGCTAATTTCCTGTTACAAGTCGTGCAGAACCACAGGACCGTGCAATTACTTCCGGGCTGAGCGCGTGCCGTACGGTGGAGGGCGATTGACGACAAGGGCGGAGTTGGCGAGCGAATGACAGAATATGTAACCGGGGAGGTATGGTCAGGCTTTAGGTGGTGAAGAAAGTTGGTGCATTTGTAGATTCTGGCCTAGATCACTTCAATGATTCAGTTCAGTCTATAAATACAATAAGACGTACGGTTAATATTGGTTTTGAGCGAAGTT